>NW_027069494.1:180575-500361 GCF_002906115.3 Quercus suber | reverse complement strand
CTAAGATTTTAAATCAATAAATTACCTAGCTAAGATAACCATTTAATCATTAATCAACAAAATCTTAACTAAAATCACCAACTAAACATAAAAATAAAATAAATCCAACAAATCCAAAAAATAAGTATCAAAAGTCCAACGAGTCCAAGAAATTAAAAAGTTACGAAATAAATCCCATAAGTTTAGAATAATTACAAACCAACAAATTAAGGAAACAAGTCTAAGAAAATAAAAAAGTTACTAAATTAATACAAAATGTTTAATCTTCATCAATTGTGATACAACTCCCATCAATTGTGGCACAACTCCCATCATCTTCATTTGGCTCCCCATCATCAAGAATGGATTGAAATGTACTATCTCCAGATATAGTTGAAATGTACTATCTACGCATAAGATTCTTCCTTTAAAACTTATATTGATCCACTTTTTCATCTATTTTGTAGGTTCATGTAAAAATGAAGATGAGCAAGGAGGAAAGATTAGCATTAGTTAGGGTAGGGAAGGAGGGCAGGGGGAAGTACCAGGCTCGAACGTCTGTAAAGCAGAAAAAGGTAATTCCATTTCTGACACTTCATGTTCTTCATATACTTGCCTTTTAGAATCCTGATGCTAGATTGGTATGCAATTCATTAGTTCTCTTCTAAATTTGGCTTTGAATTTGAGAATTATGTGTATAACATCCTTACCTTAGAATCCAAACAGCCTATATCAAGGGGTTAGTGGGAAAGATCTGGAAAATGAAGGAGGGAAGGATAGCTCCCATCCCTTTTTTGGATGCTATAGATGGAAAGAAAAAAGTGAGAATCAGAGAGGGAAAGATCCCCTCCCTCACAATTCCACTTTTACAATCTATCCACAAACTAATAGCAGAATATGAGGGTATAATGGCAAAATACTTGGTTTAATTTTACTTTCCTCAATCTCTTTAAAGCCTATGCTTTCCTCTCTTCTTCCTTAATGCTATGTTTGGAAGTTTTGAGCGAGAGGAGTAGAGGAGAGTAAGGGGAAGGAGAGTAGTGGAGAGAAGAGTAGAGGGAAATGGTTATCCTTCACCTTATTTGGATGTTTTTAAAATTAAGTAAGGGGGGGAATAATTAGTCTTTTCATTTGTAATTTTGTTAATATGGTAAGGGTAAATTTAATAATTCATTTGGTCAAGCATTTTTATGCTCCACTCTCTCTCCAGATCTCTCCAATTTGGGAGAATTAAAGTTGAGGGTTGGAAGTAGTTCAAATTCCTCTTCCTCCTTCCTTAAAAAACATCCAAACAAGATATTTAAATTACTCTCCCTCTCTCTACTCTACTCCCCCTCCTTCCCCTAACATCCAAACATAGCATAAGGTGTTATTTGACCAGCGCCTTAGCTTCAGATTCTCCTCTCTCTCTCTCTCTCTCTCTCTCTGTCCCCAATGCTATCTTTGTTTCTTTCTTTCTGTTCAATAATGTTACAACTTTAACCTATAAGATAATTAAGAATAGCACAGAATTGAACATCTTATCCTTTTTCTTTTTATGACTTATCGTTACTTTATTTGAATTTTGCTTATACCATTTTGTCATTGGACAGACTGGTGGTCTGAGCAATAGGCAGAAGGAGCGCAAGAAGAATCTGCCTATGGCGGCAAAGAAAGCCAGGGTAGCAAGGTCTCAACTAGAGAAGAAGAAAAAACAACAGCGTGCAGGCAAACAGTTTCGTGGGAGGAAAGCGTGGAAATGACTAGAAACATTTATCGCTTTCCTATACAATGTTTTCTGTTATATTTTTTGAATGCCAATTATATAATTTTGCCAGTTTTTTTCCCCCTGAGGAATTAGCAAATTGTATTTCAAAGAAAATATTACAGCAAGTTAGCGCAAATAACAAATTTTATCAGAAATTTATTGAAAATGATCCTAGTTTTTTTTTTTTATATTTTTTTTATATTTTTTTTAAATTTAGATCAATACTTGGCTTCTCATATGTCTCAAAAATATCTGTTTACTTAGGCATATTTGAAGTTCGAAATGTAATTGAGTTTTGTGTAGGGCTTAAATTTAGCATTTTAGCTACTACAGTATATCCATTCACAACCCAATATTTGATTTCAAATGCAATGAGGCATTCGCTTTACCAAGTGTTTGATTTAAACTGCACTCTGCAGCAATAATTACTACCAGTTACTTTAAGTAACACTCATATGAACTATAGCTTAGTAATTACTCGCTGCTGGTGTTTCTGGACTTGCCAAATCATTTAACATGCATTTAAAACTAGAGTTGAAGAAATACCATCGGGACAATATTACTAGTAATCTCTCAACCTACGATACCTGCCATGTGTAGGAGTTGGCCTAATCCAAATTTTAACTTCCTATCAATGTTCCATTCTAAAAACAATCAACAAGGACTTCAGCAAGGACATCTTTCGTGTGTGGAGAAGGAACATAAACAAACCTAGAAAAATAATATGAATAATTATAACATAACTAAATAAACATTCAATTTAACATAACTCAATAAACATTCTAAATGTAAAGTCTTTAACATTCAATTTATACATAAAAAAATTACCTTAAAACCCGGCTTTGCAACGTCCAAGTATGGTCAATAAAATGTGCGGTAATGACCATAAACCCTCTCTTTTTGTTACTTGAAGTCCACATATCAGTTGTAATTGCCATCCTACTTCCATTCTTGTCCGTGATCTTCAAAACTTTCTCCCTCTCATTATCATAGATTTTAAGAATATCACTCTTCAAAGTATTTCTTGTGACAAGTTTAAATATAGGTTGAAGATCATTCACAAATTCCCTAAACCCAATGTGATCAACCATTGAAAGAGGATATTCATGTAAAATGACCATTCGAGCAAGCTTATTCCTTACTCTAGCTTGGTCAAATTGGTAATTATTTAAACTTGTAGTTCCATCCACCTTATTTTGTTGTTTAATTAAAACTTGTTATCGAATATCTTTATACTTCATCCATGGACATCTTACTAAATGATTACGCAAATGGGTTGTACCTTGACTAGATTCACCCAAGTAAAGTTTGCCACAATGATGGCATTGGGCTTTAACTTTTCCTTCAACTTTCTTCCTTATAAAATGAGCCCAAACATCTGAGGTAGTCTTTCTTTTTTTACTTGTATCCAAGTCCTCATTTGTAGGCTCTTGCTCTCCCCTCTACCTCTGTCCTTGGACTCCCTTGACTCCTTTCTTGTTCCTCTACCTCTAAGTCCACTGTCGGGGAATTTGGACTCCTAATTGATTTAGAAGTTTGGGAGTTAGAATCAAAACAAATTATTACAAATTTATTATTACACATACTCATTAATTAATAGGCACAAATTCATAATTACACAAATTCACAAATTAAACATGATTAACAACAAATTCAAACACTTACTAGTTGTTTAATGGGCATAAAGGTGATGGTGATCCTGAGGGTGAGCTGCCAGGCGACAATGGCGAGGGTGATCGTGAAAATGGCGAAGGAGACCGCATAGTTGGCAAGGGAGAGCCGCTTGGCGAGGAAGAGCTAGATTTGTTTGTGTTTGTGTCTTCCATCTCCGTTTTAGGCTCTGCATTCCCAACAAACACAAAAAACAATATTTCATTACAATTGTCATCACAACCCAAACAATATTTAACAAACCCAATAATAGTATAACGCCACAAACACCTTAACCCATAAACCAAACCCTCAACAACAACAAAGCAAGTAGCAAGGCATGGAAGCAAACTAAAGTGCCTAGTTTCTAGTGATATGAGCTTTCGTTGTGTTTACATTAGGCATGCTTGAATTTAAGCACATAGATGACATTATAATTCACAATAACAAACACATCTACACTACAAGTTCTTAGAAATTAGGGTTCTGCAAATGCTCTCTTTGTTTTGTTGCAATAGATGCGATGAAGAGTAATACAAATCGATTGCTTGCTGGTTGATTTGTTATAATCATAAAGCATCAAGCAAGATGAATTATATTATGGTTTGTATTCACTGAGCATCTTCAATTTAACTAATTTTTTTCCGATGCTCTATAACACAATCTGCAAGAAATTTATTCAGAAACACCCATATAATAAGACTGTACGTGTGAAAGGGTATAATAGAAAAAGAAGCACCTTGTGCCAACCACAAGTGTTGGGTCAATCATGGAGTGTGAGACCAGCTTATTAAACAATTTGCGTATGCATCACTGTTGAATAGAATACTCGAAAAGCATTAGAAATTCATATTTTTATAGTCATACTTTAGATGAATTGGCTCTTAAAGCTGAAATTCAGACGGTCCATTTAGGTGCAAAGAGGTGGTATTAAAGACCCTGTTTAACAAGTATAGTAATCGCATTCAAAAACCATATTGAAATCATGGTTCTTGCTGGAAACACAACTCTCACACATGGGATACTGTTCTACCAAAAACCATAAAATTATAATAAAAAAAAGACCAATGTGGTTTGAATAATATGTGCTCATATATAATCATTTTTATTGACTAGCTATAGTAAAAAGTTCAGTAAACATATGACTAGCAAGTAAATTCTCTTTGCAGTCCAGTCTGAGCACTTTAACTCTACAACAATGTGTTCTGAATTGGGAATTTAGTGGAGACAGACCAAAAATCTAATGACTATCAATAGTTATTTTACGGGAATATAGACGGAAATCTTTTGCAGAGTTTACGGGATTATCAAACACATCTCGGTTTTATTTTTAGATATAATTTTCATACATTACAATTGAAATGTATTATTATTATTATTATTATTATCCAGACAGCAGTACACATAGAAAAGCTTCCAACTTTACATTAGAATTAGTCAATGTTTAATCTTTGAGCAAGTAACAAAACTCTACTTATTCAAAAAAAAAAAAAAAAATTCCACAACTCGAACCAAAACAAAAGTACTTATTCAAAAAAAAAAAAAAAATTCCACAACTCGAACCAAAACAAAAGAGCAACATTATTTCCATTTCCCCTACCCCAAAAATTGAAGTGATATGGGAGACCAAAAAAATTCCTGGTAGAGTCAATTTTAGAAAATTAACCTTAACATTTTAAGCAATTAAAAAAAGCAAAGTAGAGCTTCATGCATTATCATTGTACTCCACAACTCATCAACCCCATTTGCATTGGAAATGATTACAATGGAAATGATCAGATTCAAAATCAACTTTGTTACAAAGCAAGCCCAATATTCATAAAATCAAAATGGTCCTGGATTACACATTTACACCCAAAAAATCAAAAATAAAAAACCAATACCATCTCTCATTCTATCTGTCTCTGAAATCCGAGAAACCCAACACCATCAATAAAGGTATCTTCTCAAGTAAATACCTGAAGAAAATCTAATCCTCTCCGATTTGGCTGAAGCTGAATCTGATGCTCTCTGATTTGGTCAAGCCTGAAGAAAAAATTGATGCTCCGATTTGGTGAAGAAAAGCGACGACAGCTCCGATTTGGCGAAGAAAAATTGCGACAGCTTGAGGTGAGGCGGTGGTGTTGTGATTTGGTGGTTTTGTATCTCGCCGTCTGGGTTTTTGGTGGTGTTCACGGTGGAGTGAGGGTGAGGGAGTGTAGGACTGTGTCGGATTGAGAGGGAGGGAGTGTAGGGAGGCTGCTGAGTGAGTGAGTGCAGAAGAAATGGGAATTAGGGTTAGAAATTTTGGGTATATATATATTAGGGTATTTTAGTAATTTCAATTAACCGGGTTTTTACCGGGTCGGGTTTCGGGTCGGGTCTCGGGTTTTTTTAATAAAACCCGGACCCAACCCGGACCTGCTTCGGGTTTTTTTTTTTAAACCCATACTCGACCCTATTCCTAATCGGACCGGGTAAAACCCGGCCCATTAGGGTCAGGCCGGGTAAAAATTGCCATCCCTAATTATTTGCTTCTACCTTGTCTCTTTTCTTCTCATTTTTATTGGCCTTCACGCCACTTTGTTTCAATAGGCCCCCCTTCCCCCCCCCCCTTTTTTTTTTTTTTTTTTTTTTTTTTTTGGTGGAGATCATAAATTTGAAGAGCCCAGCACCATCAACCGTTCAAAATGTCAGGATTTGGGTGGGACAAAGTGCTGCTGCTGAAGAAGAGAGGGAGCTCGATAATATGAAGCAAGGAAACTTTGCCGATGACGACCAAAGAAGGTCTGCAGCAGCCCGCTACCCATGGCCACGAGCTCATTGGTACCAATGGTGATGGAGCAGTGCCTTGGTGAGTTGATTTGTTCATTGTGGCTATCTCTTGGTTGTGCTTACTGATATGTTGAACAAATTACTCAAATAAATTTGTAAAGTGGCTTTCCTTTAGAAAAAATGATAGTCCCATTGTGTCGATTCATGAGGTTGAGCCCCCCTCCCCCCCCTTTTTTTTTTTTTTTAATTGAAGCCAAAAGCTCATGTTGAAGCTAATTTCCATTGATTCTAATAGCCGCAAGGCATGAAACTTAGTTTTGCAACGCGGCTTTGCTTGACTTTGAGTTGACCATCGTGTTGGAAGTAGAATGAGTCAATAACTTACTACAATTTTGACTTGGGCACATAGAGGAAAATGATGATGAATGAGAGATCATCTTGAACCTCTGTACAAATTGGACCACCAGGATGCTTCAATATTTGAGTTGCTTGATTGTTGGTAAATTTGGTGAGATTGTGTTTGCCAAGATTAGTTTTGACAAATCCGCAATCATGAGCGATGAGCAATATTGTTGCCTGCCTTGGGATAGCATATTTGAGGTGGAATGGAGCGAAGATATCACTTGCCGATGTAGTATAGAGATAAGGCATAGCCATTATGTGGGCATGGTAGCCCCCTGTATCGCGTCCTTGTGACAAATGCAAGCAGGAGATACAGCCACTAGTTGTTGCTTTGTGCTTGTTGTAATGATGAGGAGATAGTGTGGGTGAAACCATTATTGATGTTTCCATAGAGTGTCTGTTATTTGATCATGGTATTGCCCATTCATAACAGACTTCGCGTCTTGGGCCTTGATAGGACCAGATTGACCATGATAGCATGAGAGGTCGCCTTGTAAAATTGCTATTGTGTATGCTAAAATGATGAATGGCGTAACTTGTAAGCAAGTAGGAGATTCCTTTTTGTTGCGTGGCTATAAAAATGTTCAATGAAATGTCATTGTGTCGAGATGCTTTCACTTGTGGTGATGTCGCAGCTCCATTTATTTGAGAATGAAGCCGCAATTTTTCTTTTTTTTGGCAAGTCAAAATCTGCTGTGGCAAGCCAAAGCTCGTTGCCACTCTTTCTTGTCACGCCATTAGGAGTTGTTGAGTGTGACGCTTCTCCATTCTACATAGAATAAGTGTACTTTGGCAGACTGCGCCATTGTTGAGCGGGAACTTTGTAACTCACTTTGTAAGTCACATATCTTCTTCATTTTCTTTTCTTGATTGCATATAATAGTATATTGAGCGAGCCGTGCTATGGTTCCTTGTAGGATGACTTTGGCTTAGAGAATTGTGGTGCTATCGTTGGGACTTTCATCCACGAGGCCAATCTCATTACCAATGCATCATTTTCTAAGGTTAAAGCTACTGCAGACAGCAACATAGAGTTGCAATAGATGGAATCACGGTTGCCATTAGTAACTTTGAACCGTTTTGGTTCGTCTCTTACTAGCGCCTTTGAAATAAAGAAGAGAGTGACTGCAAGCCAATGTCCCAAAGATGGTGACGTTGGATGGGAACTACGACATTACTTCAACTTTTTCCTTCGCCACCGTTCTTGATTTCCCTCTTTTTTTTTCCTTTTTTTTTTCTTTTTTTTTTTTTCGATTGTTTGGTATTAAGCCCCAAGCTTTGAAATTTCAAACTAGTTGAATTGCGTAATATGGGCTGCTGCCTTGGAGACAATTTCTCTTGTATTTCACCCTTGTGGACAAACCACTTATGTATACAGCAACTCCTATCTAGTTGTATTGGTGCCACTTTGAGTTTGTACTGTCATGGTTAGTATGCACAATTTGTATTTTGTACAAAGCAAACATATATGACATTTGGATGTAAATTTTGTATTTTGGAATGAAAAAAATGATTTGTAACTCAAAAATGTGAATAGTTTGTATTTTGTACCTTGAGAATGAGCTTGTACCTTTCTTTGATAGGCCATGAGCATGTTTTTGCTGCGAAAACAGCCCTTGTATGACTATGAGCATTTGAGTATGTTGAGAACAGCTTGCTTGGAAGGGTTGAGTGCACCTTGCGATTAAGTAGCATAATTTTGATAGATCATATGCACTTAGTCTTTTGAAGATTACTTGTGCTTAATTGGATAGCTCGTGAATGTGGCTTTGCCTTTGCAAGGACAAGTTAGTAGACATGTTGCTTGGTTGTCACGCCTTTGTGAAAAGGTTTTGGCTAAGCGCACGTCTCGTTGCCTGTGCACCATTTTCCAACGCTCTATTGACAGACAGATTTGGTTTCACATATAGCACCTCGTATATATTGAGGCTTGGCTCGGCGTTTGGTAGTCGACTTATTCTCCACATATATTAGGTTGCTATTTCGTTAGTTTCAAGAAGCCCCCACATATAAGCTGCGTTTGTGCATGCTGCGGCTCATGGTGCACTTGTTTGTCACCGTTTCATAGAGGCAATCACGTTCTCACATACATAGGCTTGCTAATTTCTTAAGGAAGGATTTTATCCTCGTGTATAGCAAATGACCATGTGGCAATGAGATAGTGATTTGTTGCGTCAATTTTCCCAAAATGTTTTAGGGATGATTATGTCCACCATGTAATGGACTACTATGCTTGAATTATAAGATATTGTGTTGGCTTAAATACCGCTTCGTAAGGCTTGCTGTTAAGAAAATGTTGGCTTTCCCTACTTTGTCGAGGGTATTGCATCCTCGCAAGTAGGGGTCTTGCCATATAGGAATGATATGACATCTCACCGGCTTCCTAATCATTCGGTAGAGATTTCCTTTTGAGGACGCATTGGCTTTCATACCTTGTTGAGGGCTAGTCGTGCCCTCAGAAGTAGGGGTATCGCCATAATAAAACGTCTCATTGGCTTCCTAGCCATTTGATAAGGCTTACCATTGAGAAAGTATGTGTTTGGCCTTCCCTACCTTATTGAGAGTATTTTTACCCTCATAAGTAGAGGCTTTGCCGTAAGAGTAATTTGTTAGTTTTCTTGCGCTTCACAAGGTTTCTCATTAGAAAAAAGCTTTGGCTTTCCCTACCTTATTGAGAGTATTTTTTACCCTCGTATGTAAAGGCTTTGCCGTAGGAGTAATTTGTTGGTTTTCTTGCCACTTCGCAAGGTTTCTCATTAGAAGAAAGCGTTGGCTTTCCCTACCTTATTGAAGGCATCACACCTTCGCATGTAGGGATCTCACCTTGCTTTGATAACATGATAGTTTGTCGGCTTCCTAGTATTTCATAGGGCTTGCCTTCGAAAATTGGTATAAGTGAGATGTATTGTTGTCGCTTATGAATGAGATGTCAAGGCGACAAATGATATGCTTCTTGATGAGTTTGGCTACAAGCATTCCCATCGCTTTTCTTGAGTGCAATTGCTTCCGCCCACTTAGTGAACTATTTAGTGGCGGCAAAGACCCGAATGTACTCATTCAAGGATGAATGGATAGGTCCGATGAGTTCAAGCCTATGGAGCGCTCATGTCTTGAAGGCTTATATGGTGTGTGCATATAAGCTTAGAGTGCACTTGGAAGTGTGGTGACTTTAGCGAATTTGGTTATGCCAAACCAATGGTATCCTACCACCAAGAGTTGTTGGTAGGATTTATTCCTCCCTTAGTATTCACCATATTCCTCCAAGATGAATTCCAAAAATAGGGTTCCTCATTTGCTATTTAAAGGGCAGAATATAATTCCTCTTTGTCGAAGATTTGTTATGCCATAGACAGTGTCTCCATACTCAGCTAACTTGGCTTCTAATTTTGAGACAATGATAGGCTAAGCGTCGAAGATGTCGATATAGGGTTGTTTCATTCCCAGCACAGCAATTTTTCTCCCACGCTTCGGTTAGCCCATTTGTTGAAGATACATGGTACTGCAGACAGCGGTTCCATACTTTGCTTGCTTGGCTTCTAACTTTCGAACAATGATGGGCTAAGCATTAGAGACGTCAGTATAGGGTTGCCGCATCCCTAGCACAACAATTTTTCTCATTGGCCTCTATGCCGCTTATACCGAGCTTTCACATCAATACTAAGATTCCACTCAAAAATCTTTGGAATGGATTTCCAGCAACTGGCTTGTGATTTTTGAGTTGTTTGACATCAATGTTTAAAGCGAGCTCTAGTGAAGCATTCTTCAAAGGTGCACACGAACTTTCCTTATTAGTTGGCTTGGCTGCGAATTTCAATTGCAAGAATTGAGTGACAAGAACATTTTTCTTGATGATGGCAACGTTTGAACTTCCCTCTTCATGTATAATCTCAAATTCAAGAAGGATTAAGGTGTTGTCATGGCTTAGAATGCATGTGCTTGTCATGACTTGAGATATATGAATATACCATGGCTTGGCGTGCATGAATCAACCAAGATTTTGGGTGCGTGAGCTCGTCATAGCTTAGCGTTCATGAGCGTGTCACTGCTTCGGTGAGAGGGAATTGAGTTCGGATTTTCTTTGTTGTTGGGTGCTCCGAGAAGGTTCTGTTTCACCCTAAGTGCAAATGTGATTTATATTAGTAAGCGATAGTCATGGCCAAGCGAAGTAGCATAAACGACTTATAAAAAATATTTTGATTAAAAATTTGAAAAATTAAATGGTTTAAACGATATGTATAAAAAAAATGAATTAGTGAAGAGAGTGCTCGAGAGTCTTAGCTTAAGCGTGCTTTAAACGATAGTGTGTCGCTCTTATGACTTCAAAACTTGGCTTATGAAATGTCGCTTCTTAAAGACTTAATGTATGGTGTGTCGCAACCTCAAGGCTTGGTGCATGGAACGTCTAGCGCCTTACGGTGGGCCATTTAGCTATGACCTTTAGCTCTTTGGTGAAGACTTAATTCAGCGGTGACGCCAAAAATATTTAGCTACGAAGGGTCGCACACAGCAGCGGTTGTTGTTGTGCCAAAATAATTTAATCACCCGCTGCAGCCCCCATATGCTTGGCGCTAACTCAACAACAATACAACTTGATGTATGGTATGTCGCTACCCTAAGGCTTGATGTATGGCATATCTAGCGCCTTGCGGTAGGCCATTTAGCTATGGCCTTTAGCTATTTGGTGAAGACTTCATTTAGCGGTGACGACAAAAATATTCAGCTACAAAGGGTCATACACAGTGGCAATTATTGTTGTGCCAAAATAATTTCATCACCCGTTGCAGCCCCCATATGCTTGGCGCTAACTCAACAACAATACAACTTGATGTCTGGTATGTCGCTACCCCAAGGCTTGGTGTATGGCATATCTAGCGCCTTGCGGTAGGCCATTTAGTTATGGCCTTTAGCTAATTGGTGAAGACTTCATTTAGCGGTGACGCCAAAAATATTCAGCTACAAAGGGTCGCACACAGTGGCAATTATTGTTGCGGCAAAATGAGTCAATCACCCGCGGCTCCCATATGCTCAGCGCGAGAGGGGTTCTTGGTTTTGAAATTGATGTTTAGAGCTTTGCATTGTTGATTATTCGTTAGAACTGTCATTCCCTTTGCGGTTGGATTTGTGGCTCACCATTTTTGCATTTTCAAGCTACAACAAAAATTTTCACAAATATCATGTAAAGTAAGAAATATATGATGATTTATCCATAATAATGATAGCTAAAAAATAATAATATAGATGAGTGGAAGAATTTTTTTCCTTGGATAAGAAAGTTGATTCTCCCTCTGTCCTTCACTTCTTGGGTGGTTTCTGGAGGTTGGAGCGATTTTGTCACATGATTTGGAGCATTTCCAGTAGCTTAATGAGCTGAGGATAGAACTTTTTCAAGCTCAACTTCACAATGCTTTTTTTACGCGGTAAAGCATGATACAATTTCCCTTGGAACAACAAGTTGGTGTGAGAAACACCATCTCTTTACTGATTCCACACCTTTGGAGGCACCATTTCTCTTGTGTCAGCTGCTTGACTCCCCAGCAGAGTCGCCAAAATGTCGGGGACGTTTTTTGCAACAAAGGCCGAAAATGCGAGAAATGCCCAAATCTCCCCTTGGGTTCTTTAGAAGTGTTTATTGTGGAGAATCAAGCCCAAAATTCCAAATGTATAATGAACAAAAGGCTAATGGTGCTTTGATAAGAGAAAATCAATGTGCTTATAACAAAAGTGCAGAAAACCATAAAAAACATAACAGGTCTGAAACTTCGACCTGTAGTCACACAGAAGAGGGAATTGAGGGAGGTCGTGAGGAAGAGAGGGAAGGTTCCCCTGTACCCATATTTCCACCCCTAATGTTTGGATTTGTGAGATTGTTGACTAGCTGAATGGATTTTTGCTCTGAAGTTTCAGGTCTCTAGGTAGAACGTGGCTGGTTGTTTTTTTAGTTGAAGAAAGACTCTTGTATTGAGCTTGGGGTGTTGCTCTCAGAGTAAAACGTCCTCCTCTGTTTTGAATCTGATTATGAAATTTATATTGAGTTTGGGGTGCTCTAAGTGACTGGTTTTTGGTCAATAGAAAAGGCTTTGGACCCTAAGGTGTTAAGCAAGGAGTGATTTTTAGGTTTGCTTTTGTTTGGATAAAAGGAATGATTACTTTTATCATCATTAAGGGAAAGCTTGACAAAACCCTCATTGGCTCCTCATTTTCAGTTGTTTCAGACTTTTGGGAAGCTTAACTGGATGAGAGCTAGCAGCTGAAGTTGTCCAATGAGAGCCAACCATTTTTAAAGGAAAAAGAAGGTTCGGATAGAAACTTTGGGCCACAGTCACACAGAGCATAAAAGCTGTTTTGGGGTGGAAATTTTGGATACAAGACCTCTTCCATGAGCCTGAGGTGCTACTAGTGTCCCTTGCCCACTTGGTAGCACACGTGGGCTGGGCTCATGCAAAAGGTCCAAAAGGAACCGACCCATACCCTCCAAACCACACTTCCTTAATTTCTCCCATATGTCGCATGGGCTTAGGTCATGCTTAAAAGAATAAATAAAATATAATACATGAATCGAGTCCATAAGGAAGTCGAGCTTGGTTGAATTGGGCTTGTACAAAATGTGTCGTGAAAATGGGTATCAACAATTGTCATGGGTTGTGATGGGCTGATGTTGGTGGGCTATGGTGGTGGTTGTGGGTTGATTTTGGTGGTTTGGTTGATTTTGGATTTTAGCCATGGTGGTTAGTGGTAGTGATTTGGTTGGTTGGTTGATTTTGGGTTTTGATTATGGTTGTTGGCGGTGGTGGATTGCGGTGGTTGTAAGGGTGGGCTACTATGGGCAGTGGTGGTGGTGGCATGCTATGGGCAATATATATTACTGTTTGAAGTTTTTTTTAATGATATTTTAATGTGATGTATATATTATTTTAATATATGAGATTGAAGAATAGAACATGTGATAAATAGTATATTGTAAAATGATATGCTAAAATAATAAAGTAGGCTTTTGGTACTTCAAAATGACATTTTTTTTATAAAAGAGCTTATGGGAATGCTCTTATAAGCACTATCCCTTGACTAGGGGGCCATTAAGGCAATAACCTAAAGGTGCCCAAATGGAAGAAGGGCCTCTCTAAAATAGGAGTGGAGCATTTATTACTCACTCATTAATTTTATGAGAAGTTCTACGTTTATAATATTTTTACAATAAGTCATTGGTGATTAGTTGTTGTTGGTTCAAATTTGAACCTATCATTGAGATTACTTTTTTGCTCCAACAATAACAACGAGTAACAATCTATCATTTAAGATTTGTTTTGTTGTGTAAAATAAGAATATTGTAGACATAGCATTTCTCTTATTTTACACCCTCTAACAACGGAAATAGAATAATATGATATTTGTCTTATAGGAATACTAAAAATAATAACAAAAAAAAGTAGTCCTCTAAATCTAGGACTTTATTCAAAATTCTCAGTGCCCTTCCTTAAATATTATGAGAATTTTGGATGCATGTCAAATCTTTAATGAACATTCAAATAAAAGAATCATAGTTATATTCAGTTTTTGTTGTAGGATTGATTTTCAATAGAAAACAAAATATGTACACATTATAGTAGAAGTGTTCAATATGCTTGTACTGTTAGAAAGTGTTGATATGCCTACACAATTAGGACTACCATATTAGATAATTTCATGAGATCTTCCCTGAGGCTTATCATGACTAATCCTAAATAGTTTTGGGAAACATACTTAAAGAGAACTCTTCCCACACCCCACATCCTTCCAAGCTCTACTTGGTGCTTGATTGATTGATTTTATTATTTTGTTGACAAAGCAAGATGGTTGTTTTGGTTTTATTATCCTTAACTCATTTATAATATGTTTAAATATATAATTAATACCCATTAGGCTAAAGTAAATTAATTTTTTTAAAGAGTTCTAAAAGAGATAATAAAATCTCATACAAAATATCAAATAATTTGCAACACGCCATAAGTTACCTAGGAAGTCTTGGATTGTTACTTTCTTTTTCTCTTGAATAGAAGTGATAATTATTATTCAATTTTCTACTTTAGAACACAGTTTCATTTGCCTTTATTGTGAAAAATAGTTTACTCTCATACTTTGACCCCTCTCCATTACCTATGCTAAATAGTTATTAAACAATTACTACCTGGATTAGAGTTTTATATTTGTATGAAACATTTTGTCTTGATGCTATTAATAGTTTCCTTATTAATTTTCAAGGATGTTCAGCACTTGAAAATTAATAAGGGTATCGTTAAAATCATCACCCCCTTAGAGTTGATTAAGAAGGGTGACAAGGTTGGGTCCTTCATTCTACCCTTTTTGCGAAGCTTGGTAAAAGGCCATTCTCTTATGACCTCGTTGTACTTTTAGTTTATGATGAAGGGTCTATCTTCAGCCTCGAAGTCCTTGATCTTATGGATGAACAAGCATCGATAATCAAGGACCTTTTAGACTTTTTTTCTAACTCTTTTTATTTGTTCTTGCTCACAACTCACAAGATTGATTTGTATAATGCAAAACGACTGAATAGTTGAGTTTATGTAGAACGGGAGATGGTTGCCACAATTTTTGTGAGTTACACCATCAAATATATTATATGTGTGATTCACATTAATAGATTACTAAATTAACTTATATTTAAATGTTGTGAATAATTTTGCCGCCCATATTGTTTCTTAGGAAATTATTTGCAAGATCACCGCCCTTAATTTGGAAATCTACAAAAATATACTGCTAAAGTTGGTCAAGATCATGGAATTTTTATTTCCTTTGTTATTAATTATCACTACAACAAAAAAATGTTTATTACAACGAAAAATTGTTGCAATAACATCAGCATCATTGTAATAGTTTTAGTTTATGCAAAGTGTTGCAATAAAGAACAAAAAATTTTGTTGCAATAAATTTAAATATTTTAATGACAATTTTGATGATATAATATATTTGTTGTTGCAATAAACAATTTAATACCTCGAATATCTTGTAACAATAGGCTATTATGTCACAAATTTTATTACAATAGATTGCAAATAATTGACAAAAATAATTTAGGTCAAGTTATTGCAACTATATCGTCATTGTAATAGATATTCATTTCACATTCTTCATTACAATAGATTGTAAAATATTTAGTATTAGATTATTGTAATAATATATTCGTTGCAGCTTCATGTTTGTCATTGTAATAGATTGTAAAATAATTGATATTTAGTTATTGCAATGATAAATTTGTTGCAATAAGATGTCACTTGGAAATTTCTATTGGAATAGATTGCAAAATAATTGGTATCAAATTATTACAACTATTTCTTCAATTTAAGTTATTGCAAAAAATTTTCTTAATGCAATTTAATATTAATGCCTCTATCGTAGCTAAAAATGATAAGTTATTGCAACTAATTACTGTTAATGTAATAATTTACCTCTTTTAAATTATTATTGCAATGACTTTTAATTTGTAAATGTAATATTATGTCTAATACTATTATACTAACTTTGTTGTATTAACACTGGATATAATAGACTTATTTTGGTGTAATGTTATGATGCCAAAGTTGGTCAAGATTATTGAATTTTCATTTCTTTCGTTATGAATTATGATACACTACATGACAGGAACACGTAATTTCCAAATTACATAGTAAGCATGGTAGGCATGATGTAAATTTTATTATTTGAAAAGATCAACTATAATAGATGATTAAAGAAACATAAAACTTATTAACATTTATAAATGGTTTGTAATATCTTTACAAAAACGGTTGGAAATAGAATTTTGATATGGGTAATAGTTTTAGAATTCTTAAGACTTTGGTAGTAAAATTAGGCTTAGACCAAATTGCGTTAATAATTTTAATACGTTAGACCAAATTGTGTTAATAATCTTAACCCATTTATAATCTATTTAAATAAATAATTAATACCCATTAGGCTAAAGTAAATTTTTTTTAATAGAGTTCTAAGAGAGATAATAAAATCTCATACAAAATCTCATATAATTTGCAACAGGCCATAAGATTACAAGAATATCTTTTCTATTTCATGCAAACTCTCTTGTACATAAACTTTTCCACATGTTCTCATTCTACATAGTAAATACTTTGTTTCATTTGCCCAACTCTACTGGATTCGAGTTTACTCTCATACTTTGACCCCTCTCCATTACTTGTACCACACAGTTATTACCTGAATTCGAGTTTTCTATTTGTATGAGACAGTTTGTCCTTATGCCATTAATAGTACCCCTGTTAATTTATGTAGGAAGGATGTTCAGCATCTAAACAATATATTTTTTTTCCTTCTTTAAAAAAACCTTTCAAGGGCTTAACATACCTACAAAGATTAACAAGGGCACTTTTCTTATGGGCTTGTTGTACTTTCAGTTTAATATGGCGGGTTTGTCTTCAACCCAGAAGTCCTTGATCTTATGGATGAACAAGCATCGATAATCAAGGAGCTTTTACTCTTTTTTTCTAACTCTTTCTATTTGTTATTGCTCACAACTCACAAGATTGATTTTTATTCTGCAAAACGGTTGAGGGGTTGAGTTTATATAGAACGAGAGATGGATGCTACATTTTTTGTGAGTTAACCCATCAAATATATTACATGTGTGATTCATATTAATAGATTACCAAATTAATCTATAAATGTAAATGTTGTGAATAATTTTGTTGCCCCATATTGTTTCTTAGGAAATTATTTGCAATATCACAATCCTCAATTTGGAAATCTACAAAAATATACTGCTAAAGTGGGTCAAGACTACATCAAAATAAGCTTATAATATCAAGTGTTAATACTACAAAATATGTATAATTGTATTAGACAAAATATCACATTTACAAGTTACAATTGTTGCAATAATAACTTAAAAGTGTTAAATTATTGCATTAACAATAATAAGTTGCAATAACTTATAATTTTCAGTTGCAATAGATGTTTTAATATATTAGAAAAAATAGTTGCAATAACTTAAAATGAAGAAATTGTTTGCAATAAATTGATACCAATTATTTTTGCAATTTATTGCAACGAAAATTTTGAACTAATAGCTGATTGCAATTATTTGATATTACTTCTTTTACAATTTATTGCAATGGCAAACACGAAATTGAAACAAATATGTTATTGCAAAAACGTGATATCAATTATTTTATAATATATGACAAAATGAAGTAATTATCAATTACAATGAAAATGTCATTGCAATAATTTAATCTGACTTATTTTTGTCAATTATTTATAATCTATTGCAATAAGATTCATGAAACAATAGCCTATATCTACAAGATATTTGAAGCAGTAAATTATATATGTATATTTATATCATTGCATCAAAATTTTAATTAAAATATTTGGAGTTTATTGTAACAAAATTTTTTATTTTACAAACCTATTATATCAAATTTTATTACAACAACTTGCATCAACTATTACAATGAGTTTAATGCTATTGCAACAGTTTTTTTTTTTTTTTTTTTTGGTTGCAATAAGCATTTTTTCTTCTAGTGCAAGATGATCGAATTTTCATTTCTTTTGTTATGAATTATGATACACCATGTGATGGAAACACATTATAATTTCACATGGTAAGCATAGTAGCCATGATTTGTTATTATTTAAAAAAAACTATAATAGATTATTTGAGTAACATAAAATAAATAATAAAACTTATTTACATATGCAAACGGTTCATGGTTGGTGATATCTATTAAAAAAGAAAAAAGTTTGTTGTAGCTAGAATTTTAATATGGGTAGTAATCTCAGAATTCTTAAAATCTAGTGGTAAAATGTTTGGAATTCTATAAGCATATGGATAATAATTGTTGTATTGAGATTTAGTTAGTTAGGTAGTTAGTTAGTTAGGTACAATTCCAAGCATGTTAATCACATTTAGCACATGTTGGAATTATTAATACACATGTAGAATAATAGAACCAATAGGATGAGGCCATGTGGGCCAATGAGATTAGAGCTAGTCTCCTATAAATACATGATTATAATCTAATATGAGATATCAATGAAGAATAAACCAATTTGTTAGTGCATTAGTGCATCTCTCTCTCTCTCTCTTAATCTCTCTATTTCTCTATGGAGGGTGACTACCTCGAATTAAGTCAATTTTCCTACAATTCCTATCCATTCCCTTATAATTCCCATCAATCCCCATTAGGAACCACTGGGTTCCTAACAAATGGTATCGGAGCCGTTGATCTTGAGATGAGCAATTGTGATGAAAGAAAACATTTGAAAAAAATACAAGAAATGTTGAACAAAGCCTTAGAAGAATCCAAGGATATTTCAAAGAAGAAGAAGGCCTTGGCTGAATCTAACATGGCCATGAAGGAAGAACTTTCAAGAGTGCAAGAGGATCTTGAAAACATGTCCGAAGAAGAGTTACAATATCTTGATTCAATGAAAGTCGAAGAACAAATCAAGTTCCAAGAATCTACTACTGTTGTTACAAGCCAGGATGTTGATTTTTGTGTCAAAGTGGATGATGATGTACATGTACATGCTGCCCTTGAAGTTTAGTCAAAAGAACTAACAAAGAAGATGATGATGATCTTCCAAGAACCCATTCTTGATGCACCAACGGAGGCTTCCATTCAAGAGTCGATGATTCAAGAAGTGGCAATCAAGTGTCGGTGATCCAAGAATCCAAGATACAAGCGCCAACAATTTTAATGGTTCTAGAATCGAATGAGGTCTTGAGGATACAAGAACATTTCAAGGTTGAAAGAATCAATGAGACCTTGAAGATTGAAGAATCATTGAAGCCTCAAGAATTCGAGCAAATTTTGAAGATCTATGAAGATGAAACCTTTATATGCACAGGATCGCTTGTCAAAGAGAAATGCATGAATATGGTGATAAAAATGTCACTACGGTATTGGTCCATTAGAAGATCTCCTTTGATGAAGAAGCTATTTCACAACAACACCTTGTGGGCAAGATGTTTTCAAGGGGAGAGAAATGTTAGAAATGTTATAAGCATATGGATAATAATTGGTGTATTGAGATTTAGTTAGTTAGTTAGTTACAATTCTAAACATGTTAATCACATTTAGCACATGTTGGAATTATTAATGCACATAGGGAATAATAGAACCAATAGGATGAGGCATGTTAATCACATTTAGCACATGTTGAAATTATTAATGCACATGGAGAATAATAGAACCAATAGGATGAGGCCATGTGGGCCAATGGGATTAGAGCTAGTCTCCTATAAATACATGATTGTAATCCAATATAAGATATCAATGAAGAATAAATTAATTTGTTAGTGCATTAGTGCATCTCTCTCTCTCTCTTAATCTCTCTATTTCTTTATGGAGGGTGACTACCTCGAATTAAGTCAATTTTCCTACAATTCCCATCCATTCCCCTGTAATTCCCATCAATCCCCATTAGGAACCACTGGGTTCCTAACAAATGGTATCAGAGCCATTGACCTTGAGATGAGCAATTGTGATGAAAGAAAACTTTTGAAAAAAATACAAGAAATGTTGAACAAAGCCTTAGAAGAATCCAAAAGTATATTTTAAAGAAGATGAAGGCCTTGGCTGAATCTAACATGACCATAAAGGAAGAACTATCAAGAGTGCAAGAGGATCTTGAAAACATGTCCGAAGAAGAGTTAGAATCTCTTGATTTAATGAAAGTCGAAGAACAAATCAAGTTCCAAGAATCTACTACTGTTGTTACAAGCCGAGATGTTGATTTTTGTGTCAAAGTGGATGATGATGTACATGTACATGCTGCCCTTGAAGTTCAGTCAAAAGAACTAACAAAGAAGATGATGATGATCTTCCAAGAACCTGTTCTTGATGCACCAATGGAGGCTTCCATTCAAGAGTCTATGATTCAAGAAGTGGCAATCCAAGTGTCGGTGATCCAAGAACCCAAGATACAAGCACCAACAATTTTAATGGTTCTAGAATCGAATGAGGTCTTGAGGATACAAGAACATTTCAAGGTTGAAAGAATCAATGAGACCTTGAAGATTGAAGAACCATTGAAGCCTCAAGAATTCGAGCAAATTTTGAAGATCTATGAAGAAGAAACCTTCATATGCACGGGATCGCTTGTCAAAGAGAAATGCATGAATATGGTGATCAAAATGTTACTACGATATTGGTCCATTGGAAGATCTCCTTTGATGAAGATGCTATTTTACAACAACACCTTGTGGGCAAGGTGTTTTCAAGGAGAGGAAAATGTTAGGAATGCTATAAGCATATGGATAATAATCAGTGTATTGAGATTTAGTTAGTTAGTTAGTTACAATTCTAAACATGTTAATCACATTTAGCACATGTTGGAATTATTAATGCACATGGGGAATAATAGAACCAATAGGATGAGGCATGTTCATCACATTTAGCACATGTTGGAATTATTAATGCATATGGAGAATAATAGAACCAATAGAATGAGGCCATGTGGGCCAATGAGATTAGAGCTAGTCTCCTATAAATACATGATTGTAATCTAATATGAGATATCAATGAAGAATAAACCAATTTGTTAGTGCATTAGTGTATCTGTCTCTCTCTCTCTCTTTTAATCTCTCTATTTCTCTATGGATGGTGACTACCTCGAATTAAGTCAATTTTCCTACCTTTCCCATCCATTTCCCTATAATTCCCATCAATCTCCATTAGGAACCACCGGGTTCCTAACAAATGGTATCAGAGCCGTTGATCTTGAGATGAGCAATTGTGATGAAAGAAAACTTTTGAAAAAAATACAAGAAATGTTGAACAAAGCCTTAGAAGAATCCAAGGATATTTCAAAGAAGATGAAGGCCTTGGCTGAATCTAGCATGGCCATGAGGGAAGAACTTTCATGAGTGCAAGAGGATCTTGAAAACATGTCCAAAGAAGAGTTACAATATCTTGATTCAATGAAAGTTGAAGAACAAATCAAGTTCCAAGAATCTACTAGTGTTGTTACAAGCCGGGATGTTGATTTTTGTGTTAAAATGGATGGTGATGTACATGTACATGCTGCCCTTAAAGTTCAATCAAAAGAACTAACAAAGAAGATGATGATGATCTTCCAAGAACCTATTCTTGATGCACCAATAGAGGCTTCCATTCAAGAGTCTATGATTCAAGAAATGGCAATCCAAGTGTCGGTGATCCAAGAATCCAAGATACAAGCGCCAACAATTTTAATGGTTCTAGAATCGAATGAGGTCTTGAAGATACAAAAACATTTCAAGGTTGAAGAATCAATGAGACCTTAAAAATTGAAGAACCATTGAAGCCTCAAGAATTCAAGCAAATTTTGAAGATCTATGAAGAAAAAACCTTCATATGCACGAGATCGCTTGTCAAAGAGAAATGCATGAATATGGTGATCAAAATGTCACTACGATATTGGTTCATTGGAAGATCTCCTTTGATGAAGATGCTATTTCACAACAACACCTTGTGGGTAAGGTGTTTTCAAGGGGAGAGAAATGTTAGGAATGCTATAAGCATATGGATAATAATTGGTGTATTGAGATTTAGTTAGTTAGTTAGTTACAATTTTAAACATGTTAATCACATTTAGCACATGTTAGAATTATTAATGCATATGGGGAATAATAAAACCAATAGGATAAGGCATGTTAATTACATTTAGCACATGTTGGAATTATTAATGTATATGGAGAATAATAGAACCAATAGGATGACGCCATGTGGGCCAATGAGATTAGAGCTAGTCTCCTATAAATACATGATTGTAATCCAATATGAGATATCAATGAAGAATAAACCAATTTGTTAGTGCATTAGTGCATCTCTCTCTCTTTCTCTCTCTCTCTCTCTCTCTCTCTCTAGAGGGTGACTACCTCAAATTAACTCAATTTTCCTACAATTTCCATCCATTCCCCTATAATTCCCATTAATCCCCATTAGGAACCACCGGGTTCCTAACAAATAGTATCAGAGCCGTTGATCTTGAGATAAGCAATTGTGATGAAAGAAAAATTTTAAAAAAAAATACAAGAAATGTTGAACAAAGCCTTAGAAGAATCCAAGGATATTTTAAAGAAGATGAAGGCCTTGGCTGAATCTAACATGGCCATGAAGGAAGAACTTTCAAGAGTGCAAGAGGATCTTGAAAACATGTTCGAAAAAGAGTTACAAGCTCTTGATTCAATGAAAGTTGAAGAACAAATCAAGTTTCGAGAATTTACAACTGTTGTTACAAGCCAAGATATTGATTTTTGTGTCAAAGTGGATGATGATGTACATGTACATGCTGCCCTTGAAGTTCAGTCAAAAGAACTAACAAAGAAGATGATGATGATCTTCCAAGAACCTATTCTTGATGCACCAATGGAGGCTTCCATTCAAGAGTCTATGATTCAAGAAGTGGCAATCCAAGTGTCGGTGATCCAAGAATCCAAGATACAAGTGCCAACAATTTTAATGGTTCTAGAATTGAATGAAGTCTTGAGGATACAAGAACATTTCAAGGTTGAAAAAATCAATGAGACCTTGAAGATTGAAGAACCATTGAAGCCTCAAGAATTCAAGCAAATTTTGAAGATCTATGAAGAAGAAACCTTCATATGTATGGGATCGCTTGTCAAAGAGAAATGCATGAATATGGTGATCAAAATGTCACTACGGTATTGGTCCATTGGAAGATCTCCTTTGATGAAGATGCTATTTCACAACAACACCTTGTGGGCAAGGTGTTTTCAAGGAGAGGGAAATGTTAGGAATGCTATAAGCATATGGATAATAATTTGTGCATTGAGATTTAGTTAATTAGTTAGTTACAATTCTAAATATGTTAATCATATTTAGCACATGTTGAAATTATTAATGCACATGGGGAATAATAGAACCAATAGGATGAGGCATGTTAATCACATTTAGCACATGTTTGAATTATTAATGCACATGGAGAATAATAGAACCAATAGGATGAGGCCATGTGGGCCAATGAGATTAGAGCTAGTCTCCTATAAATGCATGATTGTAATCCAATATGAGATATCATTAAAGAATAAACCAATTTGTTAGTGCATTAGTGCATCTCTCTCTCTCTCTCTCTCTCTCTCTCTTAATCTCTCTATTTCTCTATGGAGGGTCACTATCTCAAATTAAGTCAATTTTCCTACAAATCCCATCCATTCCTCTATAATTCCCATCAGTCTCCATTAGGAACCACCGTGTTCCTAACATAAAATTAGGCATAAAATTGGTATGGAGAACAATTGTCCTATATAATTTTTCTTCATTTTTTCATTTTCTCCCTTTCATCTTTTTTAAAAGCCTTAGTAATTATATTTAATGTGTCAAGTGCCTTATCCCTCCGTGAGAAATACCTTCAAATCTCCACTCCTCCTTATTGTAATTATCAAACTATGAAATAAAAAATATTTAGAGCCTTTTTAGAGATTTTAAAATTAAAGTACAAAATAAAAAATTATTAAAAAACTGTATATTTCTAGAATTTTGGATACATGACATATCTTTAATATACATTCAAATAAAAGCATCATAGTTGATATTCCCAGTCCGAAAGAGTTTTTGTAATAGAATTGATTTTCAATAGAAAACAAAATACACACACACTATACTAGAACTTGTAGTAGAAGTGTTCAATATGATTGTACTGTAAAAAAGTGGCGATATATACACAAGTACGACTACCATATCCCAAAGAAGAATATATAAGAAAATTATTCCTTAAACATTTTGGCAAAGGAAATTGAACTAGCACACCTATATTATATGCTCAATAGGGACATGAAAGAAGTTTCAGTGACCTCTTCTGATAGTTTCATGCTCTGCAATCAAAGTACAAAGTTAGTTATATTCGTTATTTCCTAGACTCTAAAGAAAAACCAAGAAAGTAGAAACAGGAACAACTATTGCATTTGCAAGAGACCATTTCAAAAAACTAAATATGAAAGAACCTTTCGTAAGGTTTTGGATTTAAAAGTGAGAAAAATTTTAGTCTAACATTTGATTGATGACGAGAATTGAAAAATATAACTATTTACACAATTAAGATCGTTTATCAAAATAATAAAAGACATCCTCCATTTATATATTTTTATATAAAAAGAATGATGTCCTTGATTCCATTTTGGACAATCTTTGATGATTTTAGGAGAAGATTGTCATTGATTATTTTATTATATAGGCAAATTAAAATTTGAAATATCGAGAAGTACCTTAAACTTGGATTCTTCTAAATTCACATCTGCGGATAGCAGTACCAAGAAAAGCATTTTTGATCAAATGAAGTTCCCTGGTAACTTCCTTCATCTTCATTCTGTCTTTTGGTGACTCCATTGAACAAGCAAGTCCAATTTCAAGGATTGATACTAAGAATTTATGCACATTGGGGTCCATTTGGCACAAGTTTGGAATACCTTGAGCTTCCATGTCTACTTGAATTTCCTTTCCATTATTATATTCTCTAGCTGCCACTATTGCTGTTGGAGCTTCCTCAACTTCTCTTGGTAGAAGGATTGGATCCACAATTTGAACAAGTTTTTCAGGCAATGCCATCTTAGCGAAATTGTGGAGATTGAGACCATCTTTAAACATGTCATTAGTGGGTCTCTTTCCTAAGAACATCTCCAGTAGTAATATTCCATAACTATACACGTCCGCCTCTATTGATGCCTCACCACCCATGCCATACTCTATAATTTAATTATGACATGTATGGGAAAATATTCAGTTTCATACAATGATATTTGGAATTTAATGCAAGTACAACTTCATTTCATTGTATATCCAAAATAGCAAAACAAATGTTGAACCTAAAGAAGAACATGAAGACAAAAGCCATCATTTCGAACTTCCAAGTTAGAAGCATTGATAATTTGTGCGTGTGTGCATATTCTAGTACGATATGTTCATAGATTCTATCTATCAAACATCTGTTCGTATTTCTGTCATTTTACAAAAAATTTGTAAACTTTTTCATGCGGGACAAATTTATTAAAAAAGAAAAAATCACTTCCTTCCATATCAGTATCACAATCTACATTAGACTCATAACAAGCAGGCAATATTTGTGATTTATGTGTAGAACGGAAAATGTGGTTAATGGTATGGACTAGTTGGACTGGACTCCGTAGTTATGAATGCCTCAATCGGCTACCCCATGTTCAACAAAAATCATGGTTCCTATTAGTTTCCATTACTTCAATAATGTCTGTTGACAACTTCTTCAGTATAGGACACATGAGTTAATGTCACGCAACTATAGCACAGAATTTTTTTGAGACTAGATCTACCATATTTGCTATAATAAATTGACAAGCTATCATCAATCATCGCAAACATATTTTGCTGGGGAAATAAATGCTTGAAAAACGAGATACCTTGTCAATGGAGAAAGCTATGTCTCAACTAATCAAATTTATCAAGGCTTAAAACATGCTTAAAGCTTTTGTTTGCTCTTTTTTTTGTTTGTTTTTTTTTTTTTGTTTTGAGAATCCGATTTTGTTTCTTTTAAATTCTTCAATTAAAATAAAATTGTAAATTGAGTGGCTAGGTGTGCTTCTATAGTAAGGTAATTTTCTGAAATAAAATAATACAATACATGTAAAGATGTTTTTGAGGGTTTAACTAGAAGAATTCAAAAGAAATTACCTGGAGCAACGTAACCAATTGATCCTTTTATCCCAATTGTACTAGTTTGCTTTCCAGAAGAATCATTGGTGATTGGGAGGAGCCTTGCTAAACCAAAATCGCTTACATGAGCAACCATGTCATTGTCAAGAAGAACATTGCTTGGTTTTAAATCACTATGAACGATAGGTTGCATAGAATGGTTGTGAAGATAATCTATTGCAGAAGCCACATCAATTGCAACATTTAATCTTTGAAGAAGGCTCAAGTTCCTTGATTGGTTTTCAATGTCTAGCCCTTGATGAAGCCAAAAATCTAAGCTTCCATTTGTCATAAATTCAAATACTAGAGCTTTGAATTGATTCCCACTGTAATCCATGCTAGAGCAACATGTAAGTATCTTAACAAGATTTTTGTGCCGGATATTTCTTAAGACATTACATTCAACCATAAAGCTCTTGGAAGCACCCTTTTGTTGAAGATTAAGGACCTTTACAGCAATTGGTCTTTCTTCCGGATGAATAAGTCCTTTATAAACATAGCCAAAACTACCAGATCCAATTAAATTACTTGGAGAAAATCCACTAGTTGCCTGATAGAGTTCTTTATATGAAACATTTGGACAGAGGTCTATTGTTGAAACCGTTGAAGGTGATTTCTTTTTTGATTTTTTCATCCAAACAAGAATAGATGAAAATAGAAGGAAAATTTGAACAATAGAAATAATTACAATTGCTAGTTTGAATCCAATGGATTTTCTTGGTTTCATAACATTCACAGGGCATTTTGGCAACTGCAATTTTGGTATACCACCACAAAGTCTAGTATTTCCAACCAATGATACAACACTTACGTTTTTGAAAACCCCTTCAATTGGTACCTCACCCTCAAAATTATTGAATGAAAGATTCAAATTTTCTAAGAAAGGCAGCTTCTCTAAACCCTCTGGAATGGGTCCTGAAAGGTTATTTTGTGAAACATCTAAATGTCGAAGACCTTTCAAAGAAGCCATAGATGATGGTATGGCTCCATGAAACGAATTCCCTTGCAGTTCAAGATGTTCCAAGATCAAACAATTTCCTATAGATGTAGGAATTTCACCAGACAAATTATTGTTAGAGATATCCATTTGGTTGATATTTTTCAAATTACCTACTTCAAATGGTAGTTTGCCTGTGAATGAGTTGTGAGATAAATTGATGAATAGTAGTGGTAACGAAGAAGCACCTATAAGCTGCTGGGGTATGGATCCATTAAGGTTATTTTGTGAAATGTCCAAGCTTTGCAAATGTTGGCAGTTTTCTAAACTTGGAGGTATGGTTCCTTCGAATCTGTTATCATCTAAGTAGATTTCGAACAACTGAGTAAGGTTGCCTATAGAGGCAGGTATTTCTCCTGATAGTCTATTTCCAAATATACCCAATGATTGCATCTTCTCAAACTTCCCAAAAGCAATAGGAATGACGCCTATGAAGTGATTGTCATTTAAGCCCAAGATAATTAAGTTAACGAGATTCGTTAATGATTCAGGAATAGTTCCAGATATTTCATTGTTTCCAAAATATAATTCAATGAGTTCGTTTGACAAGTTTGATATAGAATTGGGCAAAACACCATCAAATTGGTTTACCTCTAACTCCAATGTTTGAAGTCTACTACGATTAGTAAACGATGATAAGAAATGGAGGCTCTTTCCTAGATAATTGTTCCCCAAATTTAGCAATAAAAGATTCTGTAGATTTCCCAAATTTGTTGGAACTGATCCTAAAAACTTATTGCCACCTAATTCAATTTGTTGAAGCTGAGTTGCATTGCATAATGAAGTAGGGATTGGTCCAGAGAACTCATTTGCAGCAAAATAGAAACATTGGAGATTTGGAAGAGTTAGGCCTATGTTGGCTGGAAGTGTGCCATTAAATTGGTTGATTGAAACTGAAAAGGTTTGGAGAGATGACACATTATAAAGGGAGGAAGGGATCGTACCTGACAATTTATTATCTGAAACTGAGAAAACTACTAAGCCATTTAATTGGCTTATGGCATCTGGAATATTTCCCACCAAATTATTTTCCGCTACAGCGAACATTGTGAGTGAAGAAAGATTTCCTAAAGAAGGTGGGATTCTTCCTACCAAATTGTTAGCGCCAAGCTGAAGAGATTTGAGTTTCATTAAAGAGCCTAGCTTAGTTGGAATCTTCCCTTTAAGCTTATTCCCATAAAGATCTAGGAACTTGAGATTGGAGCAGTTGGATAAGCTGGATAGTATTTCCCCTTCCAATGTGTTATTGGTAAGATAGAGCTCTTGCAATCGGAACAAATGACCTATTTCTTGTGGAATTTCACCATAGAAGCTATTATTTTGGAGGATGATGGACCTAAGAAAGCTAAGGTTGCCGATGTAAGGTGATAGAGTTCCACGTAACTTGTGGCCACTTAGGTCTAAGACTGTGACTCTTTGGTGCCGACGGCCGCATTTGACTCCTAACCAGTTGCAGAAGTGCATAGAGTCATTCCATGAGCTCAATATGTTATAGGGATCTTGAGGTACAGATTCTTTGAATTTGAGCAAAGCAAAACGATCAGTCTCGTTTGTTGGAGCAGTGGCAGTAATGGTGGGTTGCAAGCAGAGTAGGCAAATGAGAAAGAGAGGAATCATGAGATGAAGGTATATGGAATAAGACAAGGATGCACACAAATTGGTTTGGTGAAGCGTCATTTGGTTTGGAGAAGGATAAAGGAAGCTGGTGATATATTTGGTGTTGTATAGGCAAACTAGTGGAATGTTGATATAATTAGGCAATGAAAATGGGAACAAAACTACCCCGCCATCCGGATTTTCCCGTTGACATGACTAGACAATGAAGATGAATACAAAACCACCCCACCATCCAACTTGTCATTTTTATATCGTTGAGGATATAGTGGTCATTTCAATTTGTTGAAATGACCACTATATCATGAGATGAAGGTATATGGAATAGGACGAGGATGCACACAAATTGGTTTGGTGAAGCGTCATTTGGTTTGGAGAAGGATAATGGAAGCTGGTGATATATTTGGTGTTGTATAGGCAAACTAGTGGAATGTTGATATAATTAGGCAATGAAAGTGGGAAGAAAACTATCCCACCATCCGGAATTTCACATTGACATGACTAGACAATGAAGATGAATACAAAACCACCCCACCATCCAACTTGTCATTTTTATATCAAAACTACCCCACCATCCGGATTTTCACATTGACATGACTAGACAATGAAGATGAATACAAAAAATGACAAGTTGGATGGTGGGGAGGTTTTGTATTCATCTTCATTGTCTATATAAAAATGACAAGTTGGATGGTGGGGAGGTTTTGTATTCATCTTCATTGTCTAGTCATGTCAACGTGAAAATCCGGACGGTGGGGTAGTTTTGTTCCCATTTTCATTGCCTAATTATATCAACATGACAATTTGGATGGTGGGGTGCTTATATTATATAATTAGGAGCAAATAATTTTCAACTTGACACTTCACAAGATATTAAATTTACCGGCCCTGTATGTTACGTTGCCTTTTCCACATTCGATGAACTTTTAATCATGATCATTTTCCACCATGTTTGACACTACAAATTTTTTTAAATTTCTCCTCTGTTTGTTACTTTATTTTATCCTTAATTCATGTTTAAATTGAAACTATATTGTCATAAACTTGTTGATCACTCACAATTTGATTTCTTCTAAATTCATGATCCTGCAGAAGTAGTACTTAGTTATGTTTGCCATATGGTAACAAAATTCCATGATTGAATAAATAAAAATACTCTGTAATCTATTATTGTCTAAACGTCTGTACTAGCACTTTATGTACAGAAAGTGTTGTGATTGTGGTTTGAAAGAATTATTTGGGAATTGAAATGTGTGAAATTTAAGGCTTGTATGCTACTAGGTCAGTCTTTAGTCACTCCATGGGTTATCTGTTATTGGCTAAACTTCAGTACTGTAGGGAAATATGGTGTGGTACCTTGGTCGTTTCCATGAATTCCAATACCAAGAAAAGCATTTTTTATCTGATGCAACTCCCTGGTGACATCTTACATACTCATTCTTTCTTTTGGTGATTCCAATGAACAAGTAAGGCCAATCTTGCAAACTGAAAGTAAGTATTTGTGCTTACTAATATTAGCCACGGACCTCGCACGTTGTGCATGATAAATTTTTAGAACGGTCTTATTAACCTTTTTTTCTTCAATTTGGACTAATTTAATAAATAAATAGTAATGTAATTCATAATAATATTTTTATTTATTATAGGGACAATCACAAATGTAGCATATTTAATTTAAGTCGTACCAAAATCAAACCAATACAATTTTTCTCAAGAATTCAAAGGATAAGTTAATGAAAATATTAATTTTTTAATAAAAGTTATTTATAATATTGTGTATCATTAAAAAATATATAAAATTTGGAAATTATTCTTTTAGTTTTAAACAAACTTTTTGAAGCCCAATTTTTTCTACCATACAATCTTAAACACCAAGAAATGTATCTAAAAAATTAATAAAACTCAGCAAAAATACAATTTAAAATATAAAAAAAGAAATTGAAAATAAAAAAGTGTAACTCTTTTTCCTTTAAAAAAAAAAAAAAAAACACCAAGAGTACAATTCCAAACGGAACAAATTAGACATTTTTTTTTTTTGGCTGATTGGCTATTAGTCATGATAACATACAAGAAAAAATAAAAACACAGAGGGCAATAAAATAACACAAAGCAACCGTTCTTGCTAAATGCTGGTCTTTTGGAAAAAAGTACAAATACTAAAAGCGAGTGAAGGTATTAATGTAGCATAATAATACGTGGAAATAGATGAGGAAGAGATCATGTGGACTTGCTTTTCAGGTCATTGCACTGCGGAAGACGCTGGATAAAGTGGCTTTGTTGAGTTCACAAAGTGAAGTGAACGGATTGCTTTTGTTTTATTAAAGCAATTCAAGATTAATCATAGAAGAGAATCTTTATACAACTAGGTGAACATGATTACATGGTATAATTGAAATAAAATTAGATTTTTTTAAATTTTTTATTCTTAACTTTCTTTCATTCCCTATTACAATCAGTTTCACTGCCTTGCATGAGTTTCTTTCCTCAAAACTTCATTGATGTTTGGCTTTTCCATGTAGCATAAGTGAAGAAGATGAGGAAGGAATCATGTGGACTTTCTTTTCAGGTCAATTTGCTGAAGGACAAGAAGGGGACATCAATGGAGTCACCTCTCCTTTTGCGGAAGATGCTGAGAAATTATCAGAGTGAGGAAAAGTTGTTTGGCAAATGCAGATAAAGTGGCTTTGTAGAGGTCACAAAGTGATTAATGGATTGCTTTTGTTTTATTAAAGTAACTAATCAAGATTAATCGTGCAAGGGAATCTTTTATCCAACTATCTGAACAATATTACATGGTATAATTGAAATAACGTTAGATTTTATTTATTTATTTTTATACTCGTATCTTTCTTTCGCTCCTTATTACGACCAGTTTTACTGTCTCACAAGAGTTTCTTTCCTCAAAACTTCTTTGAGGTTCGGCTTTTCCATGTTACTCATGACTCAAATCATGGTCTCTCTTGGCCTTGTATTTGCCTCATCTTCAATTTCTTTTGTGAATTGTAACCTGTCCTTTTTTCTTCTTCTAGCACCGCAGTCTACACTAGTGATATATCCAAAATAAATAATCAATCAATCTCTCTCTCTCTCTCTCTCTCTCTCTCTCTCATTTTTTAACTCTTTTACTTCTTATTAATTCCCAAATCATTGTTACACTCTTTCTAACATTTCTCCTCCCTTTTAAATTTTCATATCCTCACCACTATCTACTTTAATATCACTCTTTCCTAACATTTTATCTTCCTTTATTTTCATTCTTCTTATTCTCATCATTTTACTATAAATTTGCAATTCTCTCACATTCTATGCATAGCTTTCCCAATTCCTACATAATAAGGTTATCCATCTCTCTCTCTTTTTTTTTTTTTTTCCCATTTTTTGGCAGATTTTTTTTTTTTATTTTAAATCTTGCATCTCTATTTTAGGTTGATTATAAACTTTTGTGTTCTTTAGAACTCTGCTTTTTATGTGATTTAATTTTGTGTTTTTAAGTTGTTATCTTTTTTTTTCTTAATTTTATTTAATTTCATAAATGTTATGCAATTGCATTATAAATATACTATATACAAATATAATTTTATCAGCATGGCTATGATAATTTGATGTTTATTAATTATTACTATATCTTTTAACTCTTTTTCTTCTCATCTAATTTGCTAAAAATTTGTTGTTATCTCTCACATTCTCTCTTAAAAAAACTCTCTCTCTCATAGACGTGGATAATTATTTTCCAATTTTCTACCTTAGAGCATAGTTTGACCCGTCTCCATCACCTGTACCAAACGATTATTAAAACCCAGCAATCATTTGATTGGATTTGGATTGGTGCCACATTTTTTGTGAGTTATCCCATCAAATGTATTATATGTGATTCACATTAATAGATTACCAAATTAACCTATAAATTTAAATGTTATGAATAATTTTGTCACCCCATGTTGTTTCTTAAAGAATTATTTGCAAGATCACTGGCCTCTATTTGAAAATCTACAAAAACTGTACCGCCAAAGTTGGTCAAGATAATTGAATTTTCATTTCCTTTGTTATGAATTTTATTTTGGATGAACTCCTTTGTTATGAATTATGATACACCACATGACATGAACACATTGTAATTTCCAAAGCATACAGTAAGCATGGTGGTAGGCATGATCTAAATTTTATTATTTAAAAAGATCAGCTTGCTTTTTCTCTTTCTCTCTCTCTCTCGTTTTCCCCTTCTTCTTCACCCTTCTCATTGTATTCCTCTCTAATTCTAATCAACATTCAACCTCTTTTTCACAGCTGTTTTTCTTGACCTCTGTCTAACCCAATCAGAGCAAAATTCGGTCACCTTGATTTCACCTTTTAATTTAGTGCTTGACTTTTTTTTTTTTTTGAAATTTTGATTTGTTTGTCTCTCTCTGTCAATCACCCCTCTAAAAGAAATTTCTCGGTTATTTTGGTGTGGACTTAATTAACGAGACTCTATGTTGCATGCATTAAAATTGGTTGACAAAATACTTGATTGTTTTGTTCCTATTCCATAGTTTGGAATTTGTACCATGTCCATTTTTACAGGTCTCATTAGCTTGAATTCAGGTTTGACCAAGGTGGTCGATACCATACCGGTACCGGCCATACCGGCTACATACCGGTATCGAAACATCAACGTTTCGTATCGGTTTAAATACCGGCCGTACCGGCCATACCGGCCAATTTCGGGCAATACCGGCCGGTATAGAAAAAAGTTTGTTAGGTTCTAAGGTCTTAGGATTTTATGCATTTAGAACTCTAATTTGTAATGTTGGCAAACCATGATCAAAACAATGTATTTAGTTTTGTTTAGGCTTGCTCAAAGTTGGTTTATTATTGTAAAGTTGGAATCGAGTGGCTGCAGAAGTACTTGGGACTTTCGGCCTGGCTCGATCGATCGAAGAATAGACTCGATCGATCGAAAATCGCACAGGTTGTTTTTTCTGCAGAATTTCCAACTCTGCCCTACTTCATTAAACGTTTAGGGTTTTATGTTTTTACCCTAGGTATATAAACAAAACCCTAGCCACGTTTTTGAAGGTTGCTCCAATTGTATTGTTGCTCATACATTGCTGTTTTGTGTAAATCTCTTGTGAGATCTTTGAGGAGTTTTCCTTTACACAAAGCTTAGGGTTTTCAAGTTGGAGATATTATCTACATCTTGATGATCAACTTGGTTGTTACCATTGAAGCTTAAAGATAATCAAGGGGGGGTGCTTGTAGCTGATTGAAGAATCCAAGAAAGAAGGAGTCCGTGGATTCGGAGCTTGCACGTGGTCGTGTCAGTAAGTTCTACTGGTGGGTAGCATTAGGAAGTCAAGCGGGGAGCTTGTAGTCCTTCTGTATGAACTTCAATTCTTTCGCATAGTGGATTCAGGTTTACCTTGAGGATAGCTAGGTCAAATCCTCCCCAGGTTTTTACCGTGTGGTTTCCTGGGTCATCATATCTTGTGTTCATTTATTTTCCGCTGCTTTATATCTTGATATGATTATTTGATTGCTTTATAATTAAAATTAACATAAAAAAAAAAAAATTAAAAAAAAAAAGAAGAGAGAAGAAAAGTATAACTATTTATGTTAAGTATAAACTTATGTCTATGGATTGTGACCTCATGTGCAATAGCCTCGTCGGATGGTTAAGGACCAAGTCTCCACTTGGCAAGATGTCTAAGGGTGAACAAGGAATGGAAATCCCTGTCAATGTGTAGACGAGCCCTGTGGTCGCGATCATGGTGAAACTTGCTCAAAGAAGGACGCCCGGCATCTATAAAACAATAAACAGGTACAAGTTAAACATATATTACTGAAAAATAGTGATAAGGAAGAGAAAAGGATAGGTGCATACCTTTAGGACGAAGGTTCCCTAAGTCCCCAGCATAGGGGGCAAAAGGATCCCTACCCACGTCCACAAGATTTCTAGCTCAGAAACCAGAGACAAAGATAAACTCCATCTTCCAGTTTCTGTCAGACGAGACTAAAGACTTTATTAGCCTATAGTTTGTACCCCTAGTTGTAAATTGGTAAAAACCTAGGGATTGATTGATTTCTGAGGGTTTATAGCAGAAGAGGAACTCGTCCACAGTGAGAGGACGGTCCTCTCCAAATACTTCCCTCCACAAAATTTGCATGGAGATAATTAATCTCCACGCATTAGGATTGAATTGACATACCGCTAAACATAATTTACTAAGCAGCTCCCTAGCAAAAGCATTTAAAGGTAATCTTAACCCACCTAAAAAATAGGCTTCATAGACGCCTATCCCAAAACGAGGATTACAACACCATTCTCCACAAACGGCCAACCTGGGATTAAGCTCGTCTGGAATTTGGTACCAGTTCCTAAGATTATTGAGTCTTTGTTCGTCGGTTTTGGAATTGACCCCAACTACACAACTATAAACAGTTTCTTCCTCGTCCAAAGGACTAGACGAAGGAACACTCGTCGAGGTGCCAACCTGAAACCCAAAGGTTGCCCTCTCCTTAAGTTGTTCTTGTACAACACCTATAGGAAATCCAAGGACACCAGAAATATATTCCTCCTTTGTGGTATTCCCCCCACTACTACTATCAGTGCTGCTGCTAGAACCACTGTAACTAGTGGTGTAGTGATACTCGTCTATAGCCTAATCTAAGCTATTGCTAGACGAGGAAATGACGTTTTTAGACATTCTAAGGAAAACTTTAAGGAAAACCTAAAGACAAGAAGGAAGAGAATACCTGGCTCTAGACGGAAGAAGACTAAAGACGTGGAGAGACTTCTAGACGAGGAGTGTCATGGAAGAAAATTTCAAAAATGCAAAGGGTATCAGAGGGATTCTACTATTTATAGGCCATGGACTTAGACATCAAAAATGACACAGCCAACCAAAAGTTGCCACGTGGCAAGCATCTCAAAAAAATTAATCGACGTGACCAGCCACCAATGAAACTATGACACATAGCACATTTGATTGTGAGGATAAGCACGTCCATCCAAGGAATGATGTCAGACTCCATATTTCCTTGGACGACCTATGGACAAGGGGGCAACTGATGGTGTAATTAAAGTGCACAAGTCTCATCTCGCCCATACGGGTTGTTCGTGAGAAAAAAAGGAAAAAGTGGATGCGTGAAGGAGACTCGTCCCCAATAACCCCGTCCATCCTTAATAAAGAATGGATGAGTTCATCGGGCTTTGAACGTGTCTAATTTTGGACGAGCATGATTCCCACTGAGCGTAAGGGACAAGTTGCACTGCTGCAAGCTGTGCCCTCCACTAACCGTAGGTCCAAATAAGGTAACTTCCATGGCAGTTATGGAAGTTACCTCCGAATCCTCCGAACTCCTCGACAATAGGAATAGTTATTAAACAAATAACCGTTTCACGTATGCTATATAAGCATTCATCCATGAGAAGGTAAGGCACGAAGACATTTCCACAAACAAGTAAAAATCCTAGAAACACTTCCATTTTACTTGGAATTAGAAACCCCCTGACTTTACCATCGGAGAATTTTTGGCCGGCCTCCACCAGTCTCCTCTGATTTTGTATTTGTCCTTTCAGGACTCAGCCTTAAAATCATCAACGCTCGAGATTTTCAGCCTACTGATTTTCGAGGATCCGTCAAAAGTGATTAATGGATTGCTTTTGTTTTATTAAAGTAACTAATCAAGATTAATCATGTAAGAGAATCTTTTATCGAACTATTTGAACAATATTACATGGTATAATTGAAATAACATTAGATTTTTATAAAATTTTTATTCCTAACTTTCTTTCATTCCCTATTACAATCAGTTTCACTGCCTCGCATGAGTTTCTTTCCTCAAAACTTCATTGATGTTTGGCTTTTCCATGTAGCATAAGTGAAGAAGAGGAGGAAGGAATCATGTGGACTTTCTTTTCAGGTCAGTTTGCTGAAGGACACGAAGGGGATATCAATGGAGTCACCTCTCCTTTAGTGGAAGATGCTGAGAAATTATCATAGTGAGTAAAAGTTGTTTGGTAAATGCAGATAAAGTGGCTTTGTAGAGGTCACAAAGTGATTAATGGATTGCTTTTGTTTTATTAAAGTAACTAATCAAGATTAATCATGTAATAGAATCTTTTATCCTATTATCTGAACAATATTACATGGTATAATTGAAATAACATTAGATTTTATTTAATTTTTTATTCCTAACTTTCTTGCATTCCCAATTAAAATCAGTTTCACTGCCTCGCATGAGTTTCTTTCCTCAAAACTTCATTGATGTTTGGCTTTTCCATGTTACTCATGACTCAAACCATGGTCTTCCTTGGCCTTGTATTAGCCTCATCTTCAATTTCTTTTGTGAATAGTAACCTGTATTTTGTTCTTCTTCTAGCACCGCAGTCTACACTAGTGATAAATCCAAAATAAATAATTAATCAATCAATTTATCTCTCTCTCTCTCTCTCTCTCTCTCTCTTATTTTTTAACTCTTTTACTTCTTATTAATTCCCAAATTATTGTTACACTCTTTCTAACATTTCTCCTCCCTTTTACATTTTCATATCCTCACTATTATCTACTTTAATATCACTTTGTCCTAACGTTTTATCTTCCTTTATTTTCGTTCTTCTTATTTTCATCATTTTACCATAAATTTGCAATTCTCTCACATTCTATGCATAGCTTTCCCAATTCCTACATAAAAAGGTTATCCATCTTTCTCAAATTTTTTTTTTTTTTTTTCATTTTTGTTATGTGCCACATTTTTTGTGAGTTGTCCATCAAATGTATTATATGTGATTCACATTAATAGATTACCAAATTAACCTATAAACGTAAATGTCGTGAATAATTTTGTCACCCCATGTTGTTTCTTAAGGAATTATTTGCAAGATCACTGACCTCAATTTGGAAATCTACAAAAACTATACTACCAAAGTTGGTCAAGATAATTGAATTTTCATTTCCTTTGTTATGATTTTTTTTTTTAGATGAACTCCTTTGTTATGAATTATGATACACCACATGACATGAACACATTGTAATTTCCAAAGCATATAGTAAGCATGGTAGTAGGCATGATCTAAATTTTATTATTTAAAAAGATCAACTATAATAGATGGTTAAAGTAACATAAAACATTTTTCTAAAAAAAAAAGTAACATGAAACTTATTTACATTAATAAATGGTTTGTAATATCTATATATAAAAAAAAAATAAACGGTTGGTAATAGAATTTTAATATATGTAATAGTTTTAGAATTTTTAAACTCTGGAAGTAAAATTAGGCCTAGACCAAATTGTCTTAATAATAATATGTTCGTAATATCCCAAATGGCATAAGAAGATTTGGAAATCATATAAGAGCATCCACATTGGTGGAGCTATTTTTTTAGCTATTTGGCACCACGAAAAGCTATTTTATCTACTCACTTTACAAAACATCTAGCATCAGTGGATCTATTTTAACTTTCAACACAATAAAATAATATAACCATCACACAACAGTGTGAACGCACAAACAATACATAGCCGTGTGAACGCTATATAAAAAAGAAAAAATGAGTAAAAGAAGTGTAAACGCACAAACGATAGCAGTGTGAACGCAGAAGAAGAGAATAAGAATAAAAGAAAGAATAAAAATGAGTAAAAATAATCAAAAGCAGTGTGAACGCACAAATGAAAAAAAATTTACCTTCTAAAGCTACAGTGCACAACATGTGGAGCCAAAATTATATAAATGAGTAAAAGAAGTGTAAACGAACAAACAATAGTAGTGTGAACGCAGAAGAAGAAATAAGAATAAAAGAAAGAATAAAAATGAGTAAAATAATCAAAAGCAATGTGAACGCACAAATAAAAAAAAAAAAAACCTTTTAAAGCNTTTTTTTTAATCTTGCATCTCTATTTAGGTTGATTATAAACTTTTGTGTTCTTTAGAACTCTGCTTTGGGTTTATGTGATTTAATTTTATGTTTTTAAGTTGTTATCTTTTTTTATTTATTTATTTATTTATTTTTAAAATTTTATTTAATTTCATAAATGTTATACAATTGCATTATAAATATAGTATATACAAATATATTTTTATCAGCATGACTATGATAATTTGATGTTCATTAATTATACTATATCTTTTAACTCTTTTTCTTCTCATCTATTTTTTTTTAAATTTGTTATTATCTCTCGCATTCTCTCATAAAAAAAAATGATCTCTCTCTCTCTCTCTCTCTCTCTCTCTCTCTCTCTCTCTCTCTCTCTCTCTCTCTCTCATCGACGTGGATAATTATTTTCCATTTTCTACTTAGAGCACAGTTTGACCCCTCTCCATTACCTATACAAACAATTATAAAACCTTGCAGTCATTTGATTGGATTCGGATGGGTGCCACATTTTTTGTGAGTTGTCCCATCAAATGTATTATATGTGATTCACATTAATAGATTACCAAATTAACCTATAAACGTAAATGTCGTGAATAATTTGTCACCCCATGTTGTTTCTTAAGGAATTATTTGCAAGATCACTGACCTCAATTTGGAAATCTACAAAAACTATACTACCAAAGTTGGTCAAGATAATTGAATTTTCATTTCCTTTGTTATGATTTTTTTTTTTAGATGAACTCCTTTGTTATGAATTTATGATACACCACATGAACATGAACACATTGTAATTTCCAAAGCATATAGTAAGCATGGTAGTAGGCATGATCTAAATTTTATTATTTAAAAAGATCAACTATAATAGATGGTTAAAGTAACATAAAACATTTTTCTAAAAAAAAAAGTAACATGAAACTTATTTACATTAATAAATGGTTTGTAATATCTATATATAAAAAAAAAAAATAAACGGTTGGTAATAGAATTTTAATATATGTAATAGTTTTAGAATTTTTAACAAAAAAAAAAAAAACCTTTTAAAGCTATAGTGCACAGCATGTGGAGCCAAAATTATATAAATGAGTAAAAGAAGGGTAAACGCACAAACAATAGCAGTGTGAACGCAAAAGAAGAGAAATAAGAATAAAAGAAAGAATAAAAACGAGTAAAATAATCAAAAGCAGTGTGAACGCACAAATGAAATTTTTTTTTACCTTTTAAAACTACAGTGCACAGCATGTGAAGCCAAAATTATATAAATGAGTAAAAGAAGTGTAAAGGCACAAACAATAGTAGTGTGAACACAGAAGAAGAGAAATAAGAATAACGGAAAGAATAAAAATGAGTAAAATAATCAAAAGTAGTGTGAACACACAAATAAAATTTTTTTTTACCTTTTAAAGCTACAGTGCACAACATTTAGAGCCAAAATTATATAAATGAGTAAAAGAAGTGTAAACGCACAAACAATAGCATTGTGAACGCAGAAGAAGAGAAATAAGAATAAAAGAAAGAATAAAAATGAGTAAAATAATCAAAAGCAGTGTGAACGCACAAATAAAAAAAATACCTTTTAAAGCTACAGTGCACAGCATGTGGAGCCAAAAAATATAATTTTGACTACATATTGTAGGGCACATTTTGGTATTTGGTGGTATCTAGTTTTAACTTTTATTTTAAAGTTGGATGAAAAAAAAGTTTTATTATAAATTATATAAGACAATTTGGAGTATGTATCGTTGGTTTACTTGGAATAGGGAACTAAGACATGTTGTTAGTGCTCTAGGGAAAAGATTTATTTAACCTCTGTAATCTCTATGCTTCACAAATTTCCAACACAAATTGAACAATACACTGAATGAAGTTGAACTATCTATATCTATATATTATATATATACTATGAAACCAAAGACGATTGACTATTTGTTAACCTTCTAATATTTTGCCACATAAGTTTTAGCAACCTCACAATTTTACACATTATTTTTTTGATGAAACTATGCTATTAGTCCCTAAAGTTTGCCCTGTGAACGCAATTAGTCTCTCAAGTTTCAAATGAGCGCCATTAGTACTTTGAGTTTTTAAAATGAGCTGTATTAGTCCTTTTATTAACTACCGTTAGTAGTATTGTTTACGTGACTAACGGAATAATGATTTTGCAATTTTTTAAATGTTGTGGCATATTTTAAGGAAAATTTTCAAAAAATATTTTACATGTCAAAACCCTTAATCCCAAAATACTTGACTTGGCCATTCCCCCATCTGATACTGAAAGTATAAAACGCATGAGAAAGCAAGGTTGCCTAAAGAGGATATCATTGTTTTTCCTTGGTTGTCTCAAGTGTCGCACCAATTCACCATATGGCACCATCCGCAATGACGTTGCAATCAATCCATGGGTTTAAAATTGTGGACAAAACCGTATGGGTATTGAGATTCAATCATGGCAAACATATATTGTATATTGTAGACCGAAGAGTGGATTGCAATAGTTGTTTGCATGGCTTGCATTTGTTTTGGGATATATAGATACACATCAGAGTTGGAGGATGTGTGGGTTTTTTTGGATCTAAAACAAAACCAGTGTTAAGCATAGAAATCATTGATCCTTATGTATTGCAGTGGTTTAATGATTGCGTATATCTCATTTGTGAACCTTTGTGTTAGTATTTGTCAACCATTTGAGTTTAAAACTTAATGATTGATTAAATTATGGGTCATTAGCAAAGGGTCTTGCACAGTTTTGAATAAAAGAAGGTTATGGTGGGAATACAATTCTGGATCCATGGATTGATTGCAATTTCATTGCGGATGGTGCCATTCCGGAGGATCGGTGCGACTCTTGAGATAGCCATGGAAACCAACAATAGCCTCGCAGGCAACTTTTCTCGCTCGTGTGTTTTAGAAACTCGCAGGGAAAGTTCAAATGACTCAGATCAAGTATTTTGATATTGGTTTTTGAAATTTATTCATTCAAAAATTCCATGTCATTAAACAAAATATGACAGGTCATTATTCCGTTAGTTACATAAGCAATATCACTAACTTCAGTTAATATAGGACTAATACTGCTCATTTTTAAAATTTAAGGGACTAATAGCGTTCACTTGTAACTTGAGAGACTTATAACGCTCACAGGGTAAACTTCAAAGACTAATAATGTAGTTTTGCCTTATTTTTTTAGTTTTTATTTATTTAATTTTTTAACTAATTACTATAGGACTCAAAAACTCAAAAACCCCACATACAGAACCAAACTGTGATAGAGTCACTCTCGAAATCTTCAACACGTCCACTTCTAGCATCCTTGAATTTAAACCAACCACATTGAAAGAGATTGTGCTAGGTGTGCCGTCCATGTTACGCTTTTATATAGAGAAGGCCACCAACTTTCAAATTGCTTCAACAATTGCTTCCTATGGCTTCCACCATTGGTCTTCTTTGTTTACCATGTGGTGGTTTTGGTACTATTTTTTGAGGCATGCTTGCTTTTTCTCTTTCTCTCTCTCTCTTTCCCCTTCTTCTTCACCCTTCTCATTGTATTGCTCTTTAATTCTAATCAACATTCAATCTCTTTTTCGCAGCTGTTTTTCTTGGCCTTTATCTGACCCAATCAGAGCAAAATTAGGTCACCTTAATTTCACCTTTTAATTCAGTGCTTGACTATTTTGCCTTTTTTTTTTTTTTTTTTTTTTTGTTTAAGGGGTCTAAAACCGTTCAAAGTTTTTTTTTTTTTTTTTTTTTTAAGTTTTGTAATTTTTGAATTTTTGTTAGGGCAGAATGGTAACTTATTTGCATTAACTTATTAGTATTATTTGTTTTCTTATAATGCAATGGTAACTTTTAAGCTTTCTATTTTTTATATTGTGTTTTTTTTTTTCTTTTCTTTTAACTGATACTAAAGTCTAAAACCATGAATAATTAGTTCTAAATTGAGGAAATGTTTTATGGTAAACTTTTATATTTATTATAATATATATACACACACATACATATATATATATATATATATATATTTATTTATAAATATAAAAAATAGCGGTAAATCCGAAACGGTACACCGGTATTGACCCGTATCCGAAATATATCGTACCGCTGGGCAAACCGGTACAGCCTCCGATACGGTATTGACTTCCTTGGATTTGACTCACATTACTAATCAATTATGAAATACATGACAAAGCATGCTCAATGTCTAAGAAGCACACACGTCAATACATGCTCCATGTCTTATAGATAATCAATATGTAAGCCGTAAACCAAACTATGTTACCTGTCATTTTAGGTGAAAAAAGCTATGTTATTCTGTAGAGATTAAGTTTTTGGTCTGAGGATCTTAAAAGCTTTCTTTAAATTGTCTCTATAAAATGTTTTTTTTTTTTTTCTTTTTGCTTTCTCTTTTTCTTTTTGGTGAAAATGTTTTATTGATCCAGTCATTTTGTTTAGCTCTATATACAAAAATCTATTATAGTCATTTAGCCTCTATTATAGGCTATCAAAAGGAATAATCTTTGTGCCTTTGTGGTTCTTGCTATCCACTAATAGGATTCATCATTCCAAATTTTAAGTTGGGTTATTTTAAGGTTTTGTTGTTGGATATTGTAGAAGAGATCGTCTATTTGTGAAATAATTAGAAAATATTCAATATGAAGCAAATTTTGTTAAAGGGAATAGAATTTGATTTTTTTATGCTTTTTTTAATTATTTGTTTTTATTTATTTATGTAAATTGAAAATCTACGAGTTATGGGTTATTAATTATGGATTTTAACAAATTTCTCAAATCAAATGATAGTGTGGGATTAAGGGGTTTGTGGTTTTATCGACAAGTATTGCAATAGGTTACTACAGTAGACACCCATTAAAAAATAAATTTTGGGATACAAAAATTTTTCAATGTGTTAAATTCCTAATTTGTAGATTTTATTTTATCAAGATTCAAGAGCTGCACTTATTAACTTCAGGTGTGTTAACAAATTATGTTAGTTTGTAAAAAATTATATATATATATATATATATTTTTTTTTTTTTATTCCGTAGCATTTTTTATGCATTGTAAATAATAATAATAATTATACAAGACATTTTTTTTCTTCATTTTATAACATATAATTGTTTAATATATGTTTTAGCTATATAGTGTTATTTACAAATTCAATATCTGCAATTATAGTAAAATAAACCAAGATTAAATCATATATAATACTCAATACATTTCCCGTGCATCATGGGTTAGCAACTAGTTTATAATATATGCTTCAATGGCCGTTTATACTTTTTATAGGTTGGTTCTAGAGCATGTGAAAATCTTTTAAAATGATAGCTTAATATGTGAGTCGTGCGGTAACAACATATTACAAAAAAAATAAATAAATAGATGAGCCCTTCAGACTTCCAAGAGGCATGAACTAGAAATCACTGACTTTGAGTTGTGCTTTTTTTTTCTTTTTCTTTTTCTTTTTTTCCTTTCCAAATTAAAAATTATATAAGAAAAAAAAACCTTTAAAAAAAAAAAAAAAAAAAAAACCCATTGTTCTTCTAAAAAAGAATACAACATTCTAGCTTTTGGGTAGGAGTTACAAACCCGTTTCATGTTCCTACCTGTTAAAAAGAGGGATTTTTTTTTTTTTTTAAATCAAGGTGATTAAAACTTGCCAAATCTNTTTTTTTTCTCATTTTATAACATATAATTGTTTAATTATGTTTTAGCTATATAGTGTTATTACAAATTCAATATCTGCATTATAGTAAATAAACCAAGATTAAATCATATATTCAATACTCAATACTTCCCGTTCATGTTGCAACTAGTTTATAATATATGCTTCAATGGCGTTTATACTTTTATAGGTTGGTTCTAGAGCATGTGAAAATCTTTAAAATGATAGCTTAATATGTGAGTCGTGCGGTAAAACATATTACAAAAAAATAAATAAATAGATGAGCCTTCAGACTTCCAAGAGGCATGAACTAGAAATCACTGACTTTGAGTTGTGCTTTTTTTTTCTTTTTCTTTTTCTTTTTTCCTTTCCAAATTAAAAATTATATAAGAAAAAAAAACTTTAAAAAAAAAAAAAAAAAAAACCTCTTCAATAAGGCTGATGCGGGGCAAAAAATTTTCCTAAAGTTGACCGCACCATCTGATTCCTAATTCTCACATGCTTTTTTTTTAGCCGAAACATTAAGATTCCACTTTCCAAATTATAGGGAGGTCGATTGTATGTTTTAAATGTGAAGTAAGGTAAAATAGCCAAATCACATGGAGGAATTATGTAAATGAAAGATTTTCTTTAGATTAGTTTGGAAGAAATTACTTTTGACCACTACTTGACAACTCATAAGAGAACTAAGTATACATTTAATCATATGATCTGTTTAACAATCATATATTATTTTAATGATTTATTGAATCACATGATTTAAATTTTAACATGCTAATGGTCTTATGAACGATAGGTAATGAGTTGGAGGAGATTGGTTAGGAGAACAATTGTTCTATGTAAATTTTCCTTCTCCATTTTCTCCCTTTCATCTTGTTTAAAATGCCTTTATAATTATGTTTAATGTGTCAAGAGCCTTATAGTTTATGACTTAATAATTGATAAAATTGATAAGAAAGTCATTTTTTTCTCTAACAATTCATCAAGATCATAAAATTAACCCATTCAATAATTAAAAAAACCTTGTTGATTGGATGTAATTGTTATTGATGATTTTATTATTTAGGCAAATTGAAATTTAATATATCAAGAAGTACCTTATCTCTAAGAGCATCCCCATCCGAAAATTGTATCCTATCCTATTTTACCATCTCAAAAAGCTACTTTATCAATTGTACCATACCATTTTACAATACTCCCAACATCCCAACTTTTATTTTAAAATACCACACTTTAAAATAATATAAATTATACAATAAAATAATAAACAAATTATATCTCTCTCCTTTCTAATTTTTGTCTCTTTGTCACTCTCTCAACCACAGCACCACACAGCAACCATCCTCTCAACCACACCACCTCCAAACATCCACCACCGTGACCCCAAACCCACCACGATCCCAGCAAATACCAACCCACAAGCCAACCACAAACCCATTAAAAAATAACCAAACAAAACCCAGTGTCACTCTCTTTGAGCAAAATCAAAACCTAGTCTCGCCATCCAGCCAAATTCAATAGCAAAATCAAAACTCAAAATTCATAGCAAAATCAAAACCCAAAATTCATAGCAAAATAAAAACCTAATCCACTGATCTCGCGACCCACTGATCTCCGCCAAGCCAATCTCCACCATTGTACAACCCACTCTCAAAACCCACGCCGATCTCGACTCGCCAATCTTGACCTACCGATCTCCACCACGCTGATCTCCACCATTGCACGTCCCAATGGGAATGCTCTAACCCTGTTTACATATATATATATACACACACACACACACTAACTAATTAAATTCTGTTAGTTACATCACGTGTGAACACAACTAAAAGCTCTGCACATATGTGAAAATACTTAATGCACTAAACTACTTGTAGCATTGCATAATCCTGCCGTTTTACTAGGACTTGTGTCGTTTAACTCCTGACTTGATTTTCTGGACTTGCTTCTGATCCCATTGAGCCACTCACAGGCCCAATTTACACCACCAGCCCACTAAAATTCCTAAACTAAGACCACCATTTAAAAACGTCCTAACCGTCTGATCCAAGCAAAAAAAAAATCCTAACCGTCAGATCCAAATCATCCTAAAAAACCGTAATCCAAACCTCTGTGCTCTTTCATTTTCTGCAAGCGTCTCACCTCAGAAAACCCCCAGACCAAAAGCTCTCACTAGAATCAGAGGTTAAAGAGACGGCGCCGTTTCGCTGTCCGCCTTGACCGAGCACAGAGCTTCGTCTTGGCCCTCGATTCTGCTCAATTTCTCGTAGTTTTTTTTTTTTTTTTTTTAAAAAAAAAAAAAAAAAAAAAAAAAAAAAAACCTCTACAATAAGGTTGATGCGGGGCAAAAACTTTTACTAAAATTGACTGCACCATTTGATTCCTAATTCTCACATGCTATTTTTTTAGCCGAAACATTAAGGATTCCACTTTCCAAATTGTAGGGAGGTCGATTGTATGTTTCTAAATGTGAAGTAAGGTAAAATAAGCCAAATCACATGGAGGAATTATGTCAATGGAAGAAATTTTCTTTAGATTAGTTTGGAAGAAATTCCTTTTGACCACTACTTGACAACTCAAAAGAGTACCTATGTATACATTTAATCACATGATCTATTCAACAATCATATAACTTATTTAAATGATTTATTGAATCACATGATTTAAATTTTAATACATGCTGATGGTCTTATGAACGATAGGTAATGAGTTGGAGGAGATTGGTTTGGAGAACAATTGTCCTATGTAATTTTTTTCCCTTACTCCGTTTTCTCCCTTTCATCTTGTTTAAAATGCCTTCATAACCTTATGAACTAGTCGTTAACCTGTGCGATGCACGGGAAAATTCAGAAAAATGTTCAAGAAATTCATTTTTTTTAATTCATCTTCCGCTAGATTGATGAATGCTATAAGATTAATTCCTAATATTCATGTACTTAAACAACAAGTTTAAATGGTTAAATGTGGCAAGTTTGATGAATCCATAATCATAACCTTTAAAATTACTCTATTCTAGACTACAAAAGTAAATTTATGAATCTTTACTCCTCCCTCGGCAAGCACAATTATTTTTCAATTAAATCTCCTTTCAAATAGTGTTTCTCATTATTGGTACATTTTGTAGTTGGAAAAGAGATATGCAGGTTTAATCTTTAGTTTCTTCTAAAAAAAAAAGGTCTAATCTTTAGTTCCTATTGCAAAGTTACATGCTACATATAATTTGTTTCTAAATATTTGGTGATTGATCTATTTAATGAGGCATGTTATATAAACTAATTCATTAAAAAAATGTCAAATGTTTCTTGAAAATTTAATTGGTTGAAAACACAATTGGTGCTATTTAACAAATTTCCACTTTGAATTCAATAAATTTTATTAAAATGCAAAAACCCATTTAAGACTAACAGAAATTTGGTAAACTATCTAGCCATGCAACTATAAAAGTTGATTGTGTATATATTGTAGGTGGGAATGTGGATATGCATACACAAAAACACATACAATTAAAATACAAATTCTATGTTCCTACTTCCCTATAAAATCTAAATGGGAATAAAAACCAACATCAAAGTTGAATAAAAATTGTATCTGAAAGTATAATATAAAAGACATTTCTTATTAACTTATATCCCAAAATTTTAAGGAACATCTCAAATAGTTTAGTAGCTAAACATAACTTTTAGTAACTATAGCATTCAGCAAGAGCTTTCAATATCTGGCCTACTTTACAATTTTCTTTTTCAATAAGTAGCCTAATTTACATACATGACAGCTTAGCAATTGAGAGAAGACTTCCATTGAAACTTCTATGGCACCATCAAACCCCAAACTTGTCAACATGCGCTAATAGCCTTTGAGACATTTGTGACACTTGCTCTCAACCAAAATGTTTCCTCTTTCCTTTAGATTCAATTTTCCCACCATATTCTATAATAAGTTACATACAATCATAGAATTCCTAATCACAACTTGAGGCAAGTATTCAAGAACTCCAGTTTATGGTTTTCTTCCATGCTATCTATGTGTGGTAGTGAACCATCAGGTACACAATTCAATGTAAACATTCGTCTCTAGTCTAGAAAAAAAAAGGTAAATTATCATCAGTTGAATTATTTCCATTTAAAATAGATTTTGGATGCATGTTTGATTCAATAACTTAGGAAAAAAATAATTAATAGGAGTTTCTTTGAATATATTATGTTGAACCTATTACCATAAATAGAATCTAGATAAGATTTCAAAGAAAATACTACACATTTATAGCTGAATATAAACGAAAAACAAAAACCTTGAGATAGAAGACAAGTAGCTCATCATCTTTGTCTAAGTCCCCCCACATCATCCAGCAAATCAATACGAACTACAAATCACAAACATAGAAAACTCATCAAATTTTCCCCAAAAGTAAAACAATAGTACAAATACAAAATAAGTTTGTCTTTGAATCCTTAACATTGAAACAATAAGCAACAGAAATTAATAGATTAGAGAGAGCTTTAGAAAAGAGCATCAAGAACTCTCATTTCCACCTTCATGTTTGTGTATTGAATTGATGTTAGTTACATTGAAAACTATACATAAAATAAAAACCCATAAACAATTTCATCTAGAATAATAAAATTTTGTTTCGTCAATTTTAACAAACAAATCAAACGACAAAGTTATATCATGGGAAGGAAAGGAAAAGAATTGAAACAAAAACATGCCAACAGACTACCTAGATGTTCATGGCCTTCATGTTGGACTAAAGTTGTTCATGGCTTTCTTGTTAGACTCAAGTTGGCTTCCTAGACAGTAAAAGTTTATAGAATTTTAACACTATTACACTCCCCAAAATTCTTCGAATTTGAAACATTATTCTAACTGCAAAATTTATGTACTAAAACCCCAATAACTTGCTCAAAATTTAAAAATTAAAAAAATCAAAATTCTTTCATTTAAAAAAAAAAAAAAAACTCTTTGGGTAAACTCTATAAAATAAGCTAAAAATTATAAAAATTGAAACCCAAAAAAAAAAAAAAAAAAGAAGAAGTAAAAGTCTCATTTAACAAAGCATAACATAATATTGAACTTCTCCAGCTAACATGCTACATATATAGTAGTACATTCTTTTGGAGCAAAAAAAAGAAAAAAAGAAAAAAAGAAGAAAGAACAAAGGAGAAAAAAAACTTCAAATGCAGTAATTAAATTAAGCTTACTACCAAAAAAAAAAAAAAAAAGGAAAAAAATAAACAATGAATAAAGAATCATATGTAATCCTTGCTTAATGTTGTACAACTACAAACATGGGGGAAAAAAAAAATGAAAGCATCTGCAACGAAAGAAGAAGTTATTACGGTTTTCTCCCATATGAATGATGGTATGAGAGTTCCCAAATATATTGGATTGAAATAACCAACACAAGTGAAATAGAATAGAATACCATAGAAACATCTTAGTAGAAATAACATAAAAAATATGTTTATTAGTAGGGCTGTCCACGGGTCTGCCGGGTTGGGTTTGTGCCCAACCCGCAACCGACCCGCCGGAGATCGGGTGGGGAGGTGCCGGACCCGCAACCAACCCGTATTAGGGTCGGGTTTTGCGGGTCAGTTTTTCGTCGGGTGAGGCGGTTTCGGGTGAGGCAAAATCTCTCCCGATCCGTGCAAGATCTGGTGTAATCTAGCCAAATTTGGCTGAGATTTCGCCAAATCCGATGCTTTTTCCCCCAAATCATGCCGAGAATCGTCGGATCTAGTGTTTTAGTTGCCAAATCATTGCTGGAAAACTCGTCGGAAAGCATGAAATCGCAGCTCAGATTTCTCTCTTCGGGCGGGTCGGGTTGAATGGGTTTTGAAGGAAGGGAATCGAAATCGAACCGCTGGCGTCGGTTTTTGGAGCTTGGAAACCGAAACCGACCACCGGAGCTGTCAGATCGGGTTGTAGCGGGTCAGGTACGGGTGGGTTGGGCGGGTTGCGCGGGTTGGCGGGTGATATGGACAACCCTATTTATAAGGGGGGAAAAAAAAAGCTATAGTTCATTGCTTTGTTAAATCTCTCTAAAAAAATACCTACCAAAACCTACAAAGTAATCCACAATTGGCAAATTAACAAAGCAAAATTCATAATTCACAAAGGTATCTAAAAAGAACCTTCACAATTGATTGTGCTTCCATTTACTTTTGCTTCACTTTTTTTTTTTCCTCAACACCCAAATAGATGCTCAATTAAAATTGTGAGAAGATAATCCAACATGCAAAACCCAAAGAAGTCTCTAAAAATCACAAATTTGGTCATCCATATAAAAATATTTATAATAAAAAAAATTAAATAAAAACTATTTCCACCAAATTCATTAAAAAAAAAAAAAACATGACATTTATATGTCTAATCAACCACCCAAAAAAGAAAAAAAAAAGAAACCCCTCATAAAAGAAAAGGCCAATACAATTGAATTATGTAAAATAGATTATCATAGAATAGAGATTGGAAAAGCCATTATCCAAAGTGGGTGTCCTAATGAAGCGTTGCTGAAATTGTGAGCAAATTAAGTAGATGGAGATAATCAAAACAGAGAAGCGAACCCTAGAGAGAAGGATAGAGAGGTTTAAACCTAGATTTAGAGAGGGAGATGTATGCATGTTGTGTTTTTGAAATCAAAAGGAGAAGAAGATGTATGCACATATAAAATGAGAAAGCATTTGATAAACCACATGCCATAAGTTACATCGTACAATAATATAGGGAAAATACAATGTGTAGTGGTTTGAAAGCAATAACAACATTTTTTTTTTTTTGGGTGAGAAAAGTCGTAACAAAAGTTTCACAGCAGCTACTATGCTATCTTCACTATTGTTTTGTTTTCTGAATTACTATGCTCTCCTTGATACAATATTGAAGCTCAATTACTATTGTACTAACAATCACAACAATGCAAAAGGCAAATAACTTGATTCCCTAAANCTCATTCATGACCAAGAATTTAAACTACTGTGGCTTACTTGTTTGAAGACTGATATGCAAAGTACAACTACAGAAGAAGAAAGGTCTAAAGAAGAAGAAAGGTTGGTGTTAAAATAATAATAAAGGGTTAGGTTTGGGCTTTATGGTGGACAGCAATGTAATATTCATGTTTTGGCTTTATGGTGGGCATAATTGAAGCCATAAAGATTGGGCTTTATTGTGGATTTTTTTTTTTTTTAATATAGCATTTTGAAATTAGGAAAAATTTAGTAAAATTATTTTAAAATTATAAAAGAAATTCAGGGAAAAAAAAATTGGAAATGACATGGCGGCTGATGTGGCTTAACAAGAGCGTAGCAACATTAAATACTACGCTTCAGCTTTTAGTAATATATAGATTTTGAAAGTAGGGAAAAATTTAGTAAAATTATTTTAAAATTATAAGAGAAATTCAGGGAAAAAAAATTGGAAATGACATGGCGGCTGATGTGGCTCAACGAGAGCATAGCAACATTAAATGCTACGCTTCAACTTTTAGTAATATATAGATTATTATTATTATTATTATTATTATTATTATTATTATTATATAGAGATTGATAGAAAATGGCAAAGGCGATGTTCGAATTACATATATGTAGGATCATAGACATTGTTACCAAGTGCGGAAATATGCATAACAGAGGCGCTACCGCAAGGGGGGGGGGGCAATTTTTTATTTATTTTTAATTCAAGGCAAAAATACGCTTTTGGTCCACACATTTTGGGCCTATTCTCATGTTGGTCCCTAACTTTTATTCACGCCTACCTCAATCCCTAAAAAAGAAATATCACGTCCATTTTGGTTCATGCCATTAACACACTAACAGAAATTCATACATGATAGACGAAGTGCACTATTTGTAAAGTAAATGCTGACGTGGCTAATAAAATAATAATAAAATTATTTGATTTTTAAAAATGCCACATCAGCTCCACATAAGTTTCTAATTTTTTTTTTTTAAAAAAAAAATTATCAATTTTAACTATATAAAAAAGAGAAGAACAAAATTAAAAACCAAAAAACACATTAATTGAGATTTGTGTTCATCTTGATCATGAATACACAAGAATAACAAACCTAGAATATTCAATCACAAGAACAAAAGAATTGAAACCCAGAATATTCCAAAAATTTTACACAAATTCTTCCATAAAAATCAACTATACATTCAACCAAAAATTATTTTCCTAATACAATATTTCTCATAACATAGATTTTCAACGAAATAAACAGAATTTCAATCAAACAAATTCCTTTATCAATTTCCCAGCAACCAGCAAAGCCTTAACTCAAATCCACAACAATCCTGAGCTAAAAACTTCCAAATCAACCTTAGACCCACCAATAGCATCATCAACACACAACTCACAACCCGGATCTAAATAAAATATCTGAATAAGACAACATGATCTAAACAAACCCAAATCAAAGTGAGTGAGAGCAAATCCAAAACCATCTCTTTCTTTTCCTTAGTCTTTTCTTTTCCTAGTCTTTTTACTATTGTCCCGCCTCTCTTCCATCTATGGCTACCGCCTCTCTTTATAGTGGGCTAATTCCATGGGATTTCTCCCTTTTACCCCCCTAGGGCTTCATCAACTATTTTTGGTTTGTTATGGGCATCCTTTCAAGACTGCCTATCAACCCATTGGTTGCTCGACCATTACCACCACTAGGTGAATCTAGTGCATTCTCTTTCTTCCACCACCCATGCCATGATAAAATCTTTCTTTGTTTGATCTTCCTCCCACCTTTCCCCTCTTGACTCAGTGGATAAGGGTTTGGGTCTCTCACTACCTACCTCTATGGCATGCATTGGGTGGTCCCAGCCGTCTACTACCTCTTTTGGGCAAAATGCCATCCCAATAAGGCATTTTTCCCAAAAGAAGTTATGGTTGGAAACCCAAAATAGACTTTTTCCCCCTAATACCAAATCACACCCTCGGAATCCCTTAACTGCGTGCCCACCTCTCCTATATTGGCTGGGTACAAGTGGGTGGTGCTCTGGCCCTTGTGTGCTCGTTCCACTATCCTCTACATTTGTTTTCTTTCATTCCCATGCCATTTCTGCCATGTCTCATTCTGCTGTGTGTCTCTTCTACTCATGCTTATCTTCCACAAAAAAGGTGCATGGGCTTCTAGGTTTGCCTTATTTCTTCTCATTCCCTCATGGGCTTGTTTGCTTGTTTGGCATAAGTTCTTGCCAAACTAATTCGTTGGGCTTTTGTTCTTCTTTCTTATTTCCTCGGTCCCACTAGTCTCCTTCTCTCTTCTTGCTGTGGTCATGTGCTTGTCGGCCCATTGGTTTTTTACTTCTTCCTTTGGGCCCTCATAGCCCATTTACTTTACTTTTTCCTCTTTTGTGCCCATGGGCTTGCTAGCTGTTATTTCCTACCATGTTGGCCCATTGGGCGTTTACCTTTTTCATTGGACTTTCATAGCCCATTTACTTTACTTTTACCACACGTTGTGTCCATGGGCCTGCTAGCTATTATTTCCTACCACGTTGGCCCATTGGCCGTTTACCTCTTTTCTTGGACTTCCATAGCCCATTTACTTTATTTTACCTCTCATTACGCCCATGAGCCTGCTAACTATTATTCCCTGCCACGTTAGCCCATTAGGTGTTTACCTCTTTTGTTGGGCTCCCATGACCGTTTTGCTTCTATTAGGTTTCTTTCACTCTTTTCCTCCTCCATCTTCCTTCACTATTGGGCTATTTGTCAAAAATGGGTATCAACACTTGTAAAATGACTTTGTTATCCTTAATTTGAAGGAACTCCATTTTAACTAAAAAAGAGGGGTTAGTGAGTTTTCATCTCTTTGCAATAATGATAAAAGTGATATAGATGTGGCAATGACCTAGTATTTGAATTCAAATAAAACATAGACATTAATTCAAATGGACTGCGTGGTGAACGGTTTTTTTTTTTTTTTAATGTGTATTTGAAAGTTTTTTTTTTTTTTTTTTTTTTTTTTTAGGGCAACGTGGGTCTGATTTTCACCAAGGGTGATTTGAAGGAGGTCAGTGAAGAGGTCGCCAAGTACAGGGTAAATTTTAATTAGATGTTTGGTTCCTTAGTTTTATTTATTTATTTGAGGAGAAAATTAATTTATGAGCAAGCCCTTGTGAATGACATATATTTAACTATATATGCTTGTAATATTAAACAAGCCGAGTTCTACATATCAATGATTAATAGAATTGATAGTGGATTACTTATTTTGTAGATAAGATATCAAATTAAAATTTATAATTTATTGATAATATAAATAGCCCATTTTGTTGTTAAGCTATAACCTGTTAAAAATTACATAAATGGAACTTTTTTTCTTTTTCTTTTTTTATCTAATCTACTCAAATAGTGTAATTTTAATTATAAGGTAGTTATCTATCATAAGCATAGATGTGTGAAGAACTAACAACTTGCAAGTTGTGGTTTTTATTTACTATATACAGAAAAGAGAAAATTAATCAAGTAACTCTTGAATGAGCTTAAGTTATTGGTTGTTCCATTTAACCATTTGCTTAGTGAGCAAGGTGATTGTTTTGTTTTTGTTATTTTTGAAATCTGAATCATTCTTTTTGAGGCTGAGGATTTCATAGAGTCATGTTCTAAATGCTTTGTCCTATCCTGAAGTTTAACTAACTTGGCTGTAACAATTTTGAACTAAACAGGTTGGGGCTCCTGCTTCTGTCGGGTTGGTAGCACCAATTGATGTTGTTGTCCCTCCAGGCAACACCGGTCTGGATCCATTGCAGACATCCTTTTTCCAAGTTTGTAATCATGTCTTAAAAGTCATTTGGTTTTCTATTTGTGTGAAACATTTGTCCTTATGCCATTCTCTTTCAGTTACTTAATATCCCCACTAAGATTAGTAAGGGGACTGTTGAAATCATCACCCCTGTAGAGCTTATTAAGAAGGGTGACAAGGTTGGGTCCTCTGAGGCTGCCCTCCTTGCAAAGCTTGGCATAAGGCCGTTCTCTTATGGCCTTGTTGTTCTTCAAGTTTATGATGTTGGGTCTGTCTTCAGCCCTGAAGTCCTTGATCTTACAGATGAGGACCTGATAGAGAAGTTCTTCATTGGTGTCTCTATGGTGACATCACTGTCGCTTGCTCTCTCATATCCAACCCTCGCAGCTGCACCACACATGTTCACCAATGCCTACAAGAATGTTCTTGCAGTTGCTGTTGCTACTGAGTATTCCTTCCCTCAGGCAGAGAAAGTTAAGGAGTACCTAAAGGTATTTGATTCTTCTGCATTAGTTAGGCTCTCACTTTTTCACATATAGTCAAGTCCCATCCTTTGTTCAATAGATTAATTGTTTTGAGTATAAATGCAGGATCCTAGCAAGTTTGCTGTTGCCGCTGCCCCTGTTGCAGCAGCTGCTTCTTGTGGTGCCCCTGCTGCTGCTGCTGCCAAGGAGGAAGAGAAGAAGGAAGAGCCTGCTGAAGAGTCTGACGATGACATGGGTTTTAGTTTATTTGACTAAAACTTGTGTTAGTGGTGTTTATTTCTTGATGGTTTTACTTTAGAAATGTTTTGTTTTTTGGAGAATTTTTAAGTTTAATATGCCATTTTACTTAGACTTAAATATTTCCTCCAGTTGAGAGAAATTATTTATTTGGATGTCGTTATGCAGTTTTGTTTTTTTCATGAATGTGTTTAGTTGGTTTTATTTTAGAGTGTTTCTTGAGTTTGTACTGGTTATTGACTTAGTTGAGTTATTTACCATCTATGTCACCCCTGTGAGCTTAGATTCTTCCACATCTGTTTATTTCCCAATTGGATTTGTAGATAGCGCAAAATGCCTTATAAGCAATATCCCTTGACTAGGGGTGGGCCATTAAGGCAATAACCTAAAGGTGCCCAAATGAAAGGTCCTCTAAAATAGCAGTGTAGTGTTTATTACTCACCCATTATTTTGCACACCCCAACATCAGAAACAGAATAATATGATATCAATGTCTTATAGCAATACTAAAAAATAATAACAAAAATGGAGTCCTCTAATCTAGGATTGGATTCAAAATTCTCAGTGACCTTCCTTAAATATTCTGAGAATTTTGGAAGCATGTCAAATCTTTAATAAACATTCAAATAAAAGAATCATAGTTGTATTCAAATAAAAGAATCGTAGTTACATTCGGTTTTTTGGAATAGGATTGATTTCCAATAGAAAGCAAAATATGTAAACACTATACTAGAATAGAAGTGTTCAATATGCTTGTATTGTCAAAAAGTGGAAAAAGTATTTCATGAGGCTAATGCAAGATCACCGTCCTCAATTTGGAAATCTACAAAAATATGCTGCTAAAGTTGGTCACGTAATTTCCAAATTTTATTTAAAAAGATCTAAATTTTATTATTTAAAAAGATCAACTATAATAGATGATTAAAGAAACATAAAACTTATTTAAATTTATAAATGGTTTGTAATATCTATAAAAAAAAATAAAAATAAAAATAAAAACGGTTGGAAATAGAATTTTGATATGGGCAATAGTCTTAGAATTCTTAAAACTTTGGTAGTAAAATTTGGCTTAGACCAAATTGTGTTAATAATTTTAATATGTTCGTAATATCCCAAATCACATAAGAAGAATAAAAAATCATATAAAGAAGAAAAATAAAGAAGATGTTCACTTGATAATAAAAAATGTTTTATTATAAATTATATAAAATAATTTAGAGTATGTATGGTCGGTTTACTCGGAATAGGGAACTAAGAAATATTGTTAGTGCTCTAGGGAAAAGATTTATTTAACCTCTGTAATCTCTATGCTTCACAAATTTCCAAAATTATTGGGTTGGAGGAGATTGGTTTGGAGAATGGTTGTCCTATATAATTTTTCTTTGTTATTTCATTTTCTCCCTTCCATCTTGTTTAAATGCTTTAATAATTATGTTTCATGTGTCAAGAGCCTTATAGTTTAGTGACTTGTCTTCCCCCTTTATGAGAAAAACCTTCAAATCTCCATTTCTCATTATTGTAATTATCTAATTATAAAATAAAAAATATTTAGAACCCTTTTTAGAGATTTTAAAAATAAATTTAAAAAAAAAACAAAATTATTAAAAAACTCTATATTTCAAGAATTTTGGATATATGTCATATCTTTTATAAACATTCAAATAAAAGCATTGTAGTTGATATTCCTAATACAATAGGGTTTTCTGTAACTAGACTGATTTTCAATAGAAAACAAAATACATTAACACACTATAGGATTGCCATATCCCAAAGAAGAAAATATAAGAAAATCATTCCTTAAACATTTTGGCAAAGGAGATTGAACTAGCACACCTATATTATATGCTCAACAGGGACATGAAAGAAGTTTCAGTGACCTCTTCTGATAGTTGCATGCTCTGCAGTCCAAGTACAAAGTTAGTTATATTCGTTATTTCCCAAACTATAAAGAAAAACCATGACAATAGAAACAAAAACAACTATCGCATTTGCATGAGACCATTTTAAAAAACTGAATATGAAAGAACCTATTGTAAGATTTTGGATCTAAAAGTGTGAAAAAATTTAGTCTAACATTTGAATGTTGATGAGAATCGAAAGATATAATTATTTATAAATTAAAATCATTTATCAAAATAATAAAGGAAGTCCACGATTTATTTTTTATAAAATAAATGACGTTCACAATTCCATTTTGGTTAGCCTTTGATCATTTTAAGAGATAATTTTCATTGGTGATTTTATTATATAGGCTGATTTTATTATATAGGCAAATTAAAATCGAAATATAGAGAAGTACCTTAAACTTGGTTTCTTCTAAATTCACATCTGATAGTAGAACTAAGAAAGGCTTTTTTGATCAAATGTAGTTCCCTGGTAACTTCCTTCATCTTCATTCTATCTTTTGGTGACTCCATTGAACAAGCAAGTCCAGTTTCAAGGATTGATACTAAGCATTTATGCACATTGGGATCCATTTGGAAAAGGTTTGGAATACCTTGAGCTTCCACGTCTGCTTGAATTTCATTGCCATTATTATATTCTCTAGCTGCCACTATTGCCGTTGGAGCTTCATCAACTTCTCTTGGTAGAAGGATTGGATCCACAATTTGAACAAGTTTTTCAGGCAATGCCATCTTAGTAAAATTGTGGAGATTGAGACCATCTTTAAACATTTCATCAGTGGGTCTCTTTCCTAAGAACATCTCCAGTAGTAATATTCCATAGCTATACACGTCTGCCTCTATTGATGCCTCACCACCCATGCCATACTCTATAATTTAATTATGACATGTAAGGAAAAATTTTCAGTTTCTTACAATGATATTTGGAATTTAATGCAAGTAAACTTCATTTGGTTGTAAGTTCAAAATAGCAAAGCAAAAGTTGAACCTAAAGAAGAACACGAAGACAAAAGCCATCATTTCAATAAAAAAAACTTTCAAGTTAGAAGCATTGATAATTTGTGAGTGTGTGCAACTGTGCATGTTCTGTCTATCAAATATTCGTTGGTGTTTCTGTTATTTTATATAAATTTTGTAAACTTTTTCATGCAGAACAAATCTATTTTAAAAACAAATTCACTTCCTTCCATATCAGTATCACAATTAGGGGTGGCAAAATTTGACACGACCCGCGAACCCGACACGACACGACACAAAATTAGCAGGTTATGGGTTGAGGCTTAACGGGTTCGTGTCATATTCGGGTTAACACGGCTGACCGGTTTAATAAACGGGTTAGGTTAGTGTTGAACACATAGAACCTGCTTGACTCGTCTAACCCGTTTAATTAATTGATATTTTACCAATATACCCTTCAAATTCTAGGTATATAAACATATTAGTTATTGTGATTTATTTTCTTTGACATATTGTGATTGATTATTTGTGATATTAAGATATGCTTAGTTTTGAATGGTTATTTGTGATGCAATTACTCGTTAGTTTTGAATTTTATATTAAAAATATTTGTTTTTTCATAATTTTTTTTTCATTTTGATAAAATCTGATAAACAGGTCGACACGACTGACCTATTTAATAAATGGGTCATGTTAGGGTTGAGGAATCTTGACCCGTTTAATAAACAATTTGGGTTAGTGTTGACCTATGTAGTCGAATACTCATGACTTAACACGATACAAACCCGACACGCGAACATGAATTGCCACCCCTAATCACAATTCACAATCTACATTAGACTCATAACAAGCAGACAATATTTGTGATTTGTGTGTAGCATGGAAAATGTGGTTAATGGTATGGACTAGTTCTACAAAAATCATGGCTCCTATTAGTTTCCATTACGTCAATAATGTTTTCTGTTGACAACATCTTCAGTTTAGGATACTTGAGTTAATGTCGCAAAACTATAGCACATAACTGTTTTGGGACCAGATGAACCATATTTGCTATAATAAATTGACAAGCTATCATCAGTCATCACAAACATATAGTATTGGGGAAATAAATGCCTGAAAAACGAAGATACTTAGTCAATGGAGAAAGCAAATGTCTCAACTAATCAAATTTATCGAGGCTTAAAACATGCTTAATGCTTTTATTTGCTTTTTTCTTCTTTGTTTTTTGTTTTTATTTTGAGAATCTAATTTTGTTTCCTTTAAATTCTTCAATTAAAATAAAATTGTAAATTGAGTGAATAGGTGCACTACTATGTGTGTAAGAAGAGAGAGAATTTGTGTATCATCTATTGATAGTAAGGTGATTTCCAAAAACAAAATAATAAAATATATGTAAAGATGTTTTGAGGGTTTAACTAGAAGAATTCAAAAGAAGTTACCTGGAGCAACGTATCCAATTGATCCCTTTATCCCAATTGTACTAGTTTGCTTTCCAAAAGAATCATTGGTGATTGGAAGGAGCCTTGCTAAACCAAAATCGCTTACATGAGCAACCATGTCATTGTCTAGAAGAACATTGCTTGGTTTTAAATCACAATGAATGATTGGTTGCGAAGAATAGTTGTGAAGATAATCAATTGCAGAGGCCACATCAATTGCAACATCTAGTCTTTGAAGAAGGCTCAGGTTCCTTGATTGGTTTTCATTGTCTAGCCCTTGATGAAGCCAAAAATCTAAGCTTCCATTTGTCATGAAGTCAAATACTAGAGCTTTGAATTGATTCCCACTGTAATCCATGCTAGAGCAACATGTTAATATCTTAATAAGATTTCTATGCCGGATATTTCTTAAGACATTACATTCAACCATAAAGCTCTTGGAAGCACCCTTTTGTTGAAGATTAAGGACCTTTACAGCAATTGATCTTTCTTCTGGATGAATAAGTCCTTTATATACAGAGCCAAAATTGCCAGATCCAATTAAATTACTTGGAGAAAATCCACTAGTTGCTTGATAGAGTTCTTTATATGAAACATTTGGAAAGAGGTCCATTGTTGAAACCGTTGAAGGTGATTTCTTTTTTGATTTTTTCATCCAAATAAGAAAAGATGAAAATAGAAGGAAAATTTGAACAATAGAGATAATTACAATTGCTAGTTTGAATCCAATGGATTTTCTTGGTTTCATAACATTTACAGGGCACTTTGGCAATTGCAATTTCTTTATACCACCACAAAGTTTAGTATTTCCAATCAATGATACAACACTTGTGTTTTTGAAAACCCCTTCGATTGGTACTTCACCCTCAAAATTATTGAATGAAAGGTTCAAATTTTCCAAGAAAAGCAGCTTCTCTAAACCCTCTGGAATGGGTCCTAATAGGTTATTTTGTGAAATATCTAAATGTCGAAGACCTTTCAAAGAAGCCATAGATGATGGTATGGCACCATGAAAGGAATTCGCTTGCAAGTAAAGATATTCCAAGTTCAAACAATTTCCTATTGATGTAGGAATTTCACCAGACAAATTATTGTTAGAGATATCCATTTGGTTGATATTTTTCAAATTACCTACTTCAAATGGTAGTTTGCTCGTGAATGAGTTGTGAGATAAATTGAGGTGTACTAGTGGTAACGAAGAAGTACCAATAAGCAGCTGGATTATGGATCCATTAAGGTTATTTTGTGAAATGACCAAGATTTGCAAATTTTTGCAATTTACTATAGTTGGAGGTATGGTTCCTTCCAATCTGTTTTCACTTAATTGAAGTGTGAATAACTGAGTAAGGTTGCCTATGGAGGCTGGTATTTCTCCTGACAATTTATTTCCATATAAACCCAATGCTTGCATCTTCTCAAACTTCCCAAAAGTAGTAGGAATGACGCTTGTGATGTGATTATCATTTAAGCCCAAGATAATTAAGTTAAAGAGATTTGCTAATGATCCAGGAATAGTTCCAGATATTTCATTGTTTCCAAGATATAATTTAGTGAGTTGGGTGGACAAGTTTGATACAGCATTGGGCAGAACACCATCAAATTGGTTTGCTTTTAAATCTAATGTTTGAAGTCTACTACAATTTGTCAACGATGTTATGAAATGGAGACTCTTTCCTAAATAATTTTTACTCAAATTAAGCAATAAAAGATTCAGCAGATTTCCCAAATTTGTTGGAACTGATCCCAAAAACTTATTCGCAGACAAACCAATTCGTTGAAGCTGAGTTGCATTGCATAATGAAGTAGGGATTAGCCCAGAGAACTCATTTAAACCAAAATAGAAAAATTGGAGACTTGGAAGATTTTGGCCTATGTTGGCTGGAAGTGTGCCATTAAGTTGGTTGTTTGTAACTGAAAAGATTTGGAGAGATGACATATTGTAAAGAGAGGAAGGGATCGTACCTGACAATTTATTAATCGCAATTGAGAAAACTACTAAGCCACTTAATTGGCCTATGGCATCTGGAATATTTCCCACCAAATTATTGTATGCTACACGAAATTGTGTGAGTGAAGAAAGATTTCCTAGAGAAGGTGGGATCCCTCCTACCAAATTGTTATCGCCAAACTGAAGTATTTTGAGGTTCATCAAAGAGCCTAGCTCAGTTGGAATCTTCCCTTTAAGCTTATTTCCCAGAATATCTAAGAGCCTGAGATTGGAGCAGTTGGACAAGCTGGATGGTATTTCCCCTTCCAATGTGTTATTGGTAAGATAGAGTTGTTGCAGTCGAAATAAATGACCAATTTCTTGTGGAATTTTACCATAGAAGCTATTAGTCTGGAGGATGATGGACCTTAGAAAGCTGAGGTTGCCGATGTAAGGTGATAGAGTTCCACGTAACTTGTGGCCTTGTAGGTCTAAGACTGTGACTCTTTGGTGCCGACGACCGCATTTGACTCCTAGCCAGTTGCAGAAGTGCGTAGAGTCATTCCATGAGCGCAATATGTTAGAGGGATCCTGAGGTACAGAATCTTTGAATTTGAGCAAAGCAAAACGATCAGTCTCATTTGTTGGAGCAGCAGCTGTAATGGTGGGTTGCAAGCAGAGTAAGCAAATGGGAAAGAGAAGAATCATGAGATGAAGGTATATGGAATAAGACGAGGATGCACACAAATTGGTTTGGTGAAGCGTCATTTGGTTTGGAGAAGGAAGCTGGTGATATAATTGGATGAAAATGGGTAATTCACTCTTGAACTGGAGGGCTTTTAATTAATGATCTTAATAATTTCACTGTTTGAATTTGGATGCTTTGAGACTTGGACGGTTATATTAGTTTCACACCAAATGTTAGAAGCAAATAATTTTCCACCGTATTTGACACTTCACAAGATATTAAATTGTCCTGCCTACCTGCTACGTTGCCTTTTCTACATTGGATGAACTTTGAACCATGATCATTTTCTACCGTGTTTGACACTGCAAAATTTTAAAAATTTCCGCTCTGTTTGTCACTTTATTATATCCTTAGTTCATGTCTAAATTGAACCTATTTTGTCAAAAACTTGTTGATCACTCACAATCTGATTTCTTCAAAAGTAGTACTTAGTTATGTTTGCCATGTGGTCACAAAATTTCTTGATTGAAGAAATAAAAACAACTTTTTATTTGGAAACACAAGAGGGGGGGGGGGGGGGGGGGGGGGGGAAGGTTTGGACAAAGTAACTTAAATAATCTTTCTATGCTAATAAAAGCACCGGAGAATCTACTTGTACTACCAGATCATTCATGTAACTAAAGTGTGAAATCGAAGGCTAGAATACACTGCTTTATTAAAGAGAATCCCCAAGTGGTTCTCAGGCTAGTATACACAGCTTTAATGTCCATTGACATACACATATGGTTGAGAAAGAGCAAATTTGAGCAGAGCAAGTAGAAAAAATGATAATAATGGTGAAAAGAAAATTAACACAGAATTGAGAAAATTGGAAAGCTGAAGAATGAGCAATTTGAGTTTGAAAATCAACGTGAATGTACTAGGAGTGTGGTCTTATTTTGTAGATAGTGTTTTACATAAGAGTTAAAGAAGCATTTTTATCAAGTCTTGCCCTTACTTAAACGTAGGCTATAGAGGTATTTTGGAACCAAAAAAATGTTCAGTCCAAACAGGAAAAGTCCCTTAAAAATTTATATATATATATATATATATATATTAATGACAAGTTGGATGGTGGGGTGGTTTTGTATCTATTTTCATTGCCTAATTATATCAACGTGAAAATCTGGATGGTGGGGTGGTTTTGTTACCAATTTCATTGCCTAATTATATCAACAAGACAATTTGGATGGTGGGGTGGTTTTGATTCCAATTTCATTCATAACAAGGAAAGATCAATAGTTGCTAGTTAGGTTATTAATCATATGTTTAAATTTCAAGTCTCTGTAGTGTACAATTATGTAAAAAAAAAAAAGTTTTTGGCTCGAATTGTAAATAACATCTGATTGACACAAAATTTGACATGCGTATTAATAAGAACATAAAAAACATATAATCCAATGGTTACATTTTCAAAATATGCAGTCTTGTTAATTTTTTTTAATGGGAATTGTAACCAAACTTTGTCCAATTTATAATTTGTCTAGACTTAATCCGTAAAAGTAATAAAAAACATGTCAATTAAAATTAAAAAAAGTAATTAAATAACTTGTTAATTAGGGAAGTAATAGAGAACATGACTTCAAATAGAATAAAATTGAGAAAAAAGAATTCATGTGACCAATCCAATCTAATCGGTCAAAGATCCATAACCGATCCCAAATTTTGAAACTAAGGTTTTGTTGTTGACTTCTTGTTGTTGTTTAGGCTTAATTAGTGTTAAATGTAGGAGAGCTCTTAATTAATGATCTTAATAATTTCACGTTTGAATTTGGATGCTTGCAGCCTTGGACGGTTATATTAGTTTCACACCAGATGTTAGGAGCAAATAGTTTTCCACCGTCTTTGACCTTCACAAGATATTAAATCTTCTTGCCCCATTCGCTACGTTGCCTTTTACACATTGGATGAACTTTGGACCATGATCATTTTCACAATTCCACCGTGTTTGACACAGTACAAGATTTTTAAATTTTCCGCTATGTTTGTCACTTCCTTATTTCCTTGATTCATGTCTAAATTTTCTTTAGATTTTAAGTTTATTTATTTATTTATGTACGACTTTTTAAAGTTTTATTTATTTAATAAAATTATATTTTAATCAACTTTTCAACAAATTAAAAATCCAAAGACTAGCTGAACCTGAAATGAAAACATCACAATTCACTCAAATACCTTTATCAAAATTCTAATTAAATAGTAAAAAGTCCAAAATGATTGATATTCTAGTTACAACTCAGCCCAAATGAACGCCTACATTGGCACAGCTAAAACTGAACCTCATTTATCAAGAAAAGCAGATTCGGCCAAGTCAATGGCACGAGCAAGACCAGCAGCTTTGTTCTGACATTCTTGTTGTTCATCATCAGGATTACTGTCAGCCACTATACCAGCACCAGTTTGAAGGTTAGCAATCCATTCCTGGCGCTTGGTTCCATCCTTGTTATAAGAGTACATTGTGTTATATCGATTTCCTGTAGGGAATACCATTGTCCTCAAAGCTAGAGCAATATCCATGTCCCCAGAGAAAGATACAGTACCGAACCCACCACTATATGGGCCACGCCTTGTTACTTCCAAGGTGTCAATTATTTCCATGGCTCTCACCTGGGCAGATAAGCAAAATTGCTCATTTTATTATGTGTGACTTTTCCGACCTAAAATTTGCTTACTTTAGGGGGAAAAAAAGGACTTGTGACAGACTACGATTGATGGAGCATAACATGGAATATTCATGGAAATTGTGATCTCAAATCTCCTATAACAGCCTAATGTTTTGTCATTTCTTTGCCTTTGAATTATTAGAACTAAAAATGAAGCAAAGTGGTAAATGAAAAGAAGGGAAACAAGTAATGAAAATAAAAACCTTGGGTGCTCCACTAACGGTTCCAACAGGCAATGCAGCACGCAGAGCATCCCAGCAAGTGAGATCATCATTTAACTCTCCCGTAACCTGCATTAGATAAATTAGCATGCTCTTTTTCATTATAAATCTATAATGCACTTTGCTTTGTAATGCTTTTAAAGAATTTTCTTTGATAATGGCGCATTTAGAAGCTATGTAAAACCAAGGAAAAGGATCATCTCCATTTTCTGTCCTAAATCACTATCAAGTTATGGAAGAAAGTGACATAGTAACATGTTATTGTTATGCATGATTTATGCAGATAATCATTTTCTAGAAGAAACAAACATTTCCACGCTCCTATTGAACCAACAACAGACACAATAAAAGCAAATTCTCACCGTGGAGCTTATGTGCATCACATGGGAATACCGTTCAACATTCATAAGCTTTTCCACCTTCACCGAACCATTTTTTGAGACCTACACCAAGAATCTTTGTCACCAATACCAGTTTTATATATGCAACTAACATTAAAACGAAAAGTCACATGCACCCTTTCTAGCAAAAACATAGAGGAGAATCTTAAGAGACACTGTGATGGGGATAAGTTAAGAGAAACCTTTCCAACATCATTTCGACCCAGATCAACAAGCATGACATGTTCTGCGCATTGCTTTGCATCACTTAGTAGCTGAACTTTCAAACTCTCATCTTCTTCCTTTGTCTTCCCTCTTCTCACAGTTCCAGCCAATGGCCGATTGATAATCTTATTCTGTTCATAACATTGTAAGGATGGACATATTTGTTTATAGATATTCAGGGAATAAGAGGCATAAATTCTTCATGCACAAAAATTCACATGTATCCATAAACTAGCTTAAACTTACAGCAAGAAAAATCATACTAGGCTAACCAAGGAACATATTATTGGTTTACAACAACTAAGCCTTAGTTCCAAATATATTTTAGTGTCAGCAACATATAGTCATCAAAAAATCTTTTTTGTTTATAACGACTTGGAATTAGTTTATACAATTTACCTCCTTTGAGCGTGTAAGAATTTCTGGACTTGAAGCAACCAGGATACACCCTCTAGCCTGATCAAGAACAATTTCATAAAAAGCAAGTTTAAAACAATTTAGCAAACTGATATGAAAAATGCTAAAAAACTGCAATTAGAAAAGCTGCAAATCTGTAGCAAATCTGTAACATCACACAACTAGCTACAAAACCAAAAACTGCAATTAGAAAAGCTTTATAAGATACAAACCTGCAAGTATGTCATATAGGGACTTGGATTGACTATTCTCAGTGCCCTATACACTTCAAATGGATCAGCAAATGTTCGCCGCTCAAAACGTTGACTTAAAACAACCTGAAATATATCTCCTGCTTTAATATGTTCTTTTGCTTTTATAACTGCATCTTTGAATTCTTCGCTTTTCATGGTGGACTTCTCTAAAGAAGCTCCGAATGTGTGAGTGTCCAAACTCACATAACCTGGAGAAAGCCTTGGGCTAAAAAATGACAACCAGGTCAAAAAATTTCTTAAGAATTTTACAACCTCGAGTAATTTATTATTTATTAATTATCATTATAATTTTCATACAAAGCACAAGAGTTACTCACGGATCTACATCGTGTACTTTGGACACTAACACTTCCAAGCGTTTCATCCCATCTTTATAAGCCTTCTCAACAGAGGAGTACCGATCTATCCTCACCCAGTGAATCACATAAGTTTTCTGAAGAAATAAAAATATACAGATTACCTTAATAACGTTTTTAATTAAGAAAAAAAATCTTCAAGCTAATTAGTCATAAGAAATCTAGTGGCCTCGCACAAAAGAGTAAATACACTAATAACGTTAAAACCTTTTATGATCATCCCCTGTAAGAGGTCAAAAATTGTTAATGCAACAAAATCAGATTACCTTCTCTACATGATCAAAAACTATCACATCGTCATAGAGGCCAAGATGTATGTCAGCAAGATTTCTGTCATCCTTCGGAGCCTTAGAGAATGGCAGTTTTTTCTTCTCGGCATAGCGAACTGTGTCGTATGAGAAGTATCCTACCCAGCCACCTATTCATGACAAAAATGTACCACTAAGAAGGAATTCATGACAAAAATACAAAGGGGGAATTCATTATGAAAAATGCTAACGCTTTGTTACGAAGTGTTTACATGCAATCATCGGTAATAAATATGATTGGTAGCACATCATCAACACAATAAATATATATATATATATATATATATTTTTTTTTTTAATTTTTCTTATTATGTTTAAGATTTGACACATCATTAACTTATAAAGTTTATTTAGTAAAATTTGTAATATACTTAACATCGCTCACTGTTGGATTCTTCCTATGAATGAAACCTACCATAGGTTTGCTGTTTGTAAGATAATGAGCAAGCCATAAGAAATTGTGAGATGAAATATCTAAAATTGAGACAGATTTGTATTTTTAAATATGGTTTAAGATACTTTTGAGTTCTTAAGATAATTTTATCATAAAGTTCTTGAAATACTAATCAATCATTATTAATTAAATGAATCCGATTTTGCACATCAATAATTTAAATTTTTAACAAAAAAGTATTAGCTAGCTAATATTTGTTTAAATCATAATTACATAACAAAATTCAATTCACACATTTCCCAATAGGTCTAGAGCATCATAATCCTTCTTGACCAATCTCAACTGATTGCTAGCACTAATAACTCTTATATAGGGATGGCAATGAGGTGAAATGGGATTGGATAGGGGTGCCTTGTCCCCTTCCCATCTCCTTTTCTAGACAAGGAAATTCATGCAGGATGGGACATGGTAAGTTAGAGGTATTTTGTTATTTGAATACAAAAGGATTGTTAGTTGAGAGAATACTAAAAGAAAGAAAGAAAAAAAAAAAAAAAAAAACTCATGCTTAATTAGAGGATGATAATAAAATAGTTACAATAAATCAATTATATCTTAGATCAATATAAAATAGATTAAATAATATATAAATATGTATTAAATAAAAATGTGTGTAAATATATACACACATCCGAGGTAAGGTGGGGTTAGCAAAACCTATCCTTATCTTATCTCCTAATTAAAGTAGGGAAACTAACGTGAGATAGAATGGAGCAGAACAACTAAAATAGGTAAGGGAATTTTCACCATCCCTAGCTACTTCTAAACCCAAGTTTGTGAAAGAGTTGTACGACACAATAAAATGGAAACTTTATAAATAGCTAGGATCTTGTTCCTATCCAAAGTGGGTTGTAATAATAGAAATGCATGGCAGTGTTGAATCAGCAATAAACATTAACTAATTTTCACTTCCATTTTAGCTTGATCCTAGCTAGTAAATCCATGCCAAGCAACTCTCAAATTATATGCGGAATGTATAGTCAAGACTCAAGAGCCAAATTTTAATAACTCACGAAGTTATGATCTATATCCAGACATACCTAACAAGATTTTATTTTAAAAAAAAATAAATAAATAAATAAATAAAAAAGCATGTATAAGTCAACAACAAAGTTTTCTTACCACAAAATGTGCCTGGGAGTTCATCAATAAGTTGAGGTTTCCAGCCCTCTGAGATTCTTCTAGGAATCACCATTGGATCTTCAACCAACTCTTCAGTCAAAGTGCCTTCCTCATGGTCCATTATCGTTACCTTATTTTCTTTTGCAACAATTTCCTTTGTTGGTTGAGCTCCAACTACACTATAACGTCCCTAGTACAATTAATGCAGTATTGAATTTTAAAATATGATTATGGAGACTCATAAATTCTACTTTACTTTCAATAATACGTAGCCTTCAATCAAGTCATTTTGTCTATGGACTTAGCCATTTAACTTAAGACCAGATCATGTTAATTCAATGCATTCTCTTTTTTTCTTTTCTTTTTTCCTCTTTCTCTCTTTTTTTTTTTTTTTTTTTCATACATTTTATCATGGTATTAGAATTATATTTCATCTTTTCTAATAAATTCAATTTTATTAAAAAAAGTATAAATCTTAGGGCACACTTACAATTCTAGAAACAATAGGATGTGGCTCAACTGACTCAAAAAGAAAACTTGGAGCCTCTCGATTGTCTTCTTCAACCAAGCACCGATATGCTAGAACCGGAGTAAGATGATCAGAGAATATGCATCGATAAAGTGGAACAACATTTGCATTTTTAGACGCTTCCACAAACTTTGCTCCATCTTCACCTGAATCAATAAAATCCCTTAGACGTTCGAACTAAAAAGAAAACATTAAATTTGGTTGCTGAGGAAATTATGTAAATGAAAATCTACAAAAATTTTGACTTTCAACTTTGCTTCCTCATTTAAATGGGGTGGTTTAATTATCTATTTTATTGAAAGTTGACAGAAGTATAATTATATTTTAAAAATGTAAAACTTTAAAAGGGTTACATAAACCAATAAGCCTTTTAAAAATAATAGGTTCCAAATGCATATAAACTCAATTTTTATACAAGTTGTAAAGCTCGTGACTCGTACCAAACGATGAGCTACTGATAGAGGAGCATTTCACCGTGGGGATTCTACGAGCAAATGCAAGTGAGCTTGAGCTTCTTCTGGTGATGCCAGTGACTAGAAATGGAGACTGCCAGTGGCTGGACATGACCAAGTGGGGAGAGAGGGTCTGCATGTTGTCTCGGTAATTGGTGTGGCTCTCCGGAAACTGAGATCTAACTTTATTGTAATTGAAAAAAACTCAGTGTCTAGCAGTGAAGAGTGATTTACTTGGGAAGGGACACATATATAAAGCTGTGCATGTAACCGATTTTTATTTCCTTTCATTACCTTTGGCCTTATATAGGATGTATTAGGATTTGTTCTATATGAAAGGATTAGAATTCTAATATTTAATCTAAATCATGAAATAAATCTATTTCTTTTTAATTTTAGTAATAACTTAACAATACTAGTGATTCAAATCTTTTTACTTCAAAAAATAGGGGTAGGTGAGGACAGAGTTTCCGTTCAAATAAGGTAGGAGAAATTTTTTTAAACTTATTACGTTGTGATCTAGAAGACCATCAACATATATTACATTACCTAAATTATTTAAGTAATTCACATGATTATTGAATTAGATCATATAAATAAATAAAAACTTGTGAAACATGTGTAAATTACTGCAGATTGACAATTTAAATGTTTCTTCCCAGTTTTGTGGAACACATGTGAATTAGTGCAAATGGTTAAATTAATGTTTCTCCATAGCATAGTTAGTAAAATACAATGCGTGTACAATACAATAAGTATATATAAATATATAATTCAAAATCTTTAAGAAAAGTACGAATTAAATATTCGGCTGAACAAAACGAAAACGATTAAATAACGGAATGTGTATAAAACATTTATATTTTAAAATTTTTCAACAAAAATATGAACTATTTGTCATATACTTTTATGAACATAAATACAATAATCCAACATACTCCCAAAGCGATCTTACTTTCCAACCATATTTCTTATTTATAATAAATACATAAAAAGAATTATGTAATTCAAATTAAATACAAGTTTGAATCTAATGTAGCAACAATGTATTTTTACACGATTTTGCATAGTCTGATGTGGGTAAATTTTGGGATTAATTGATTAAAATGGGATCCTTATTCTATTATACAAGCACTGATACGAACAAATTATTTAAAAAAAAAATGCTAACAAATTATAATAAAATATTAAATCATGAAAAGGGGAGTAACTATAATAATAGATAAGAGAGATTTTAAAATTTTTATTTTAAAAAAAAAAAGTAAAAAAGGAGTAAAATTTACAATATATATATATATATATATTACCCAAAAAAATACACAACTTTTGCTACAACTTCCTTGTGGCTAACTGTGATTATTGAGAAAAAATAATAGTTACATATAAAAGTAATAAATTGCATTTCTTTGAAGTACTAGAATAACTCTAAAATTTATTGTAGCAAAGAAATTGGATTCGAAAATTGTGAGACCCAACCACACAACCATTAGACTAGTAGATTGTAGGGTTCATAACTACATATAGGGGCGAAGCCAGGGGGGTCGACGGGGGCACTTGCCCCCCGACTCCACCTAAAGAAGCTAATAAGATCTTTTAAGTCTAGTAGTAGTATTATGTATAGACCTCTTAAATACTTTGTCCCATAATAAAATAAAAGGCCGCCCCTACTTAATACACTCTGACACCAAAGAAAACAATTGAGAGATTCAACACTTTTTAAACAAAAACTAATGTCACTTTTGTTTTTTTTTTTAAATTATCTTGTACCTGAATTATATCATGTTTATTCACGGCATTTTAAAAGTTTATCCCTTTTTTTTTTTTTTTTTGTTCATGGAATTTCAATTGTTTGTGGCTCTTATATTTTATACACAACAATAAAGCTGTAGTCTCAATATTTTCACAACAAAATCATGATAAAGCTAAGTGATAAACTGATATTGGTAGATAAAATGTCAATGGTACACCGAGATGACAAATGGTTTAAACTTTGACTTTCTTCTATGAACTCAAATTTAAACCATTTATAGAATAGAAAAGAAAAAGGCTAAATTCTACATATGTTTTGAAAGCAATTAAAGTAGTGCATATACAATTTTACATGATTATCAAAATTGTCTTTAAATCTTACCCTCCATGAAGTGAAATCCTGGCTTCGTTACTAACTACATATGGCAGCTTTCTAACTTTTTGAGTTCATATCATATCACCAAACTCTTTCTAAAAAAAAAAAAAATTATGAATATATTGACTATTGAGTGAAGGGTAAGACTTAAGTACAGTACTGAAGTGTTGTTCCCTAGATTTCCCTTTTAAAATTTTGCAATGTGAATTTTTTCTCATAGGATAGAAGTGTATTTTTTAATTAAATAGCTATGTGACTGAATTTTAAAAAGAGAACCTAAAGAACAACATCTAAGATATTGTACCTAAATTGTCCTTGGACGAATACATGCGTTTGGCGTTAGCTTGTATATTTATATTTTCTAAGAATGATTTAGTCATTTGCATGTGGAGTTTGGTATAACGGCACCGTATTTTAGTAGCCGATTCTAACATTTTTAATTAAGAGCGCGTAATGTATTCTTAGTTCGGAAAAGTCGGGTATATTCATTATTCACGTACAATTGGAAGCAAGATGGGAGATGAAAGTGCTTTTAAATATTACGTACGTATGTGTATCGTATTGTACGTGTAATTACTGACTATACTCCCAAGTTTTGTGAAACATAGGTGAATCACAAAAGTTTAAATGTTTTTTTCCAATTTGACACTTACATACACGTAATACTCTTTTTGGATAGACTGGTAATTACCAACTAATTACGTTTGGGTTTGTTTGTTTTGATGTTAATATTTTCTAAAAAAATGAGTCATTGTTCAATAAAAGAAATTTCTATAAAATTATCTTATTTTCTTATATTTGGTACCAACATTAAATGAGTTAAAAAATTATCTTATAATTTCTATTATTTAATTTACCATTAAATAGAGTTGTCTTACAAAATATATTTGTAGGGACCCAATTTGGATTGACCCTGAATATGAATGGGTTTTCAGCCCAACCCGCCCAAACAATAAATTTTTAGAGTATGGGTCCAAGAACTAGTACTGTTTTTCAGGAAGGGTTCTACTCATCAATCAATAAGGGATACTTTCGGTTCGCTCTCTGAGGAAAATTATCCTCGGCTCTCTTTCAATTGGTCTCTCTCTTTCTTTTCTTTTTCCTCCTTTTCTTTTTCCTTTTTTGTCTCTCCCCCTCTCCTGTTTTCTTCATTCCTATGTTATATACTCCGTTTTCCCCCTGTTTCCATCGTACACGTGTAGTTCTTATCCTGGGAGCTCCTTTCTGTCCCATCCAGTACCTACCGGAACCTTCAGCTTAGTGGCCATAAAGCTGCTTAGTTACTGTTCAGGTATCACCTCCACATTAATGCGGCCAGACTGTTAGCTGGAAAGCATTTAATGTGGAGGTGATGGCCTCAAAAGATATTTGCTACCTTCCCTAACGCCTCCTAAGCTATATCCAATTTCCAGTTCAGATACAACTTGGTGGAGTCTTTCCGCTAACATGAAGGTTACCTTGACCTCGAACTTTGGTGTCCTCGGACGTGTGTTATGCCGCTGTATATAATATCTACTCGTTTCTTTCATACCACCCATTTGATAAGAATAAAACTTTTTAGGCTGTCCTCGGATTACTACGTGTTCTCGGATTGGGCCTTTGGGCCCCGAGCCCATTTCTGAGGATTACTATACCTTTTTAACTAACAGGCCCACAATATTAATGGAAAACAATTTCTAAAAATAAATCATACATTTTATATTGACCAGAAATATATTTCCTTTGATTTATTTTTTATTATACTACTAAACACAAAAAAAATAAGAAAACTATCTTTACACATATTTTTCTATCGAAACAAACCAGAGCACATGGAACCAAAAAACAAGAGTGAATGAATCTGAAAGCACCAACTACATGGAAGTTTGAACCAGGACTATTTTTGGTGAGTCTGGCGCATTTAGTAGGAATATCAATTGGCATTGATTGCCAAATTGGCAAAATTAAATTGAATCTTCAAATCTTGGATCCATTTCTCCCCAAAATTGCCAACATAACCAATTTCACCCTATTTATTGGGTATCTTACTAATACAAATTCTTAGTACTATATTTTATGTTTCATTTTATGTTCTATCAATTACAAATTGTCATGTGTTTTTTTTTTTTTTTTCCATTTTAAACTTTGGCTATATTATAAGGAAAGTTAAACAAATACATTGTAAGTTGTAATTAATGGAACATAAAGTGAAACATAAAAAATGGGACATGTAATTTGTATTCTAATCTTACTATCTTACAATTTTTATTTTTTTTTTATAATCTTATCAACTTCCATATTGCCATTAAAAAGCCTGCTTTTAGTGGCTTGGGCAGGTCTTATGTGGTCATGTGGTGCTTGATCCAAGCCCATTCAACACCTTTACAAGACTTGAACCCATAATCTAGTGAGTGAAAATTCAGGCTGGAAAGATAAATTCATTTATCTCTACAAGTGCCTGAATCCTTGGCAATCCATGGGCCATTGGCCCAAGTACAAGCGTAACTCCTATATAGAGTTTGAACTTTGAACAGGCATGACAAGTTCCTTTTTATTTTGGTAGTTATGTGACGTCTTTTTTTCTTTTTTTTAACAAATAGAAAAAATTTACTAGTTTAATAGTGGAAAACCTCAATCATCAAACATTTTGGGCCGGCCTACTAGCCCAAACAACTATTTTGATTGGGAGTTGAGCCCAATTTTCACCGGCTGAGCAATGAAGTAAAGGGTGAAGTTGGGTAATAGGCCCCAAAAAACAAAGGCCACAGCTAGTCTGAGAGGTTGTAGCATAAATACGTGTATTAGAACCAAAATTCAATCCAACTAACAAGGTGATATTATGTATAGCTGTTGCGGCATTCCTCTCATATAGAGATAGATTTCATACCAGATTCTCAAAAGAAAAAAAAAAAGAAAATCATACAAAATAATAAGTCTCAAATGACATGTAACAATACCATAAGATAAATGTAGATTAATATAAATAATAATAATAATAATAATGAAGACAAAGGAATAACGTGCAGTGCAATAAAGGAGTAAATATGCAGCACTCCAAGTCGAAGAGGATGATCTTATCTCCTCCCATTAAATCTTCTTATTCTTTTTAATTTTATGTAAATGTAAGACGTGGTATATAAAAATCAAATAACTATTACGAGTCGCATATTTAGCTAAAATTAGAGAGTTGAAAACTTTACCCTTCATCTCATATAATAATGCGTTTTACTAATTAAATTTATAATAATATAAAATTATAAATTATTAACATGAAAGGAAGTACAACAGTATTGTATTCGGAAATATCTAATAATATCCGTGATAAGCATGTTGTTTCTGAAAGAAGGGCCGGTCCATTTTCCAATCAAATATTAATGAAGATCGAATTTTGTCAAAGTTTGACTTGCACCAGTTCTTATCAATTGCTAGTACTAGTGTCTATCCCAAATCATCACGTAGGAGAAAAGCAGCAGTTTTTTTAATAATTATTATAATCGCTATTATTAACACCGACAAATGACGTTGCTCATATATATAAAATCCATAAAATATATATCGCTTTTGAGTTTGTTGGCGGTAGAGATGTTTTGAAGTTATCTTAAAAGGAATAAAATTAATAATTAAGATTTCCCAAATGATGACGCAAGAATACTTAACGCAATGCTGAGGCTAAAAATCCTATAAACCAAGGTTAATTAATAGTTGACTGGAATTAACTTATTGGTTATTAAAAAATTTCATGTTTATTATTATGGACCTTGATTGCACTAGACAATCATAGAATCCAGCAAGATGAGTTTAAGCGGGACACGACATATACAGAATTTTGTTCCTTAGGTTCAACGTGATGCCTTGTAAGGCAAATAAGGCATTTTATTCACTTTTTTTAATTTGAGATATTATAGGATTAAAAATTTATGATGTTTAATCTGTGATGGTTGTTTAATATTTTCATCATTTTAAGCCTTAAACGAGGGTTTTTTTTTTTTTTTTAATCTTCAAAAAAGTTTCTTGTTTATTTCTCTAAAAAAAAGTCTCTTTTTCTAAGATAAAATGTTATCAATTTAATTAACTAGAATCTACAATTAAACATTTACGCTATATATACTTGAATGGGACATTGGCCAATCACAAGTCACAAGTAAGCAGAAGTACATCTATACGTGTTCCAATTCAGGAAGTTTTTTTTTTTTTTGGTTTTTGAGAAACCAATTCAGGAAGTTATGCTACTAGATTGCTAGTATGTTTTTTTTTCTCCAAAAAAAATAAAAAAAAAATAAAAAATAAAAGGAAGAAGAAAAAAAATAGTACTAGTTTGTAAACACTTTTTATAGAATATTTTTTGGGGACTACTGTTGTTATGCTTATAGTAACGAGTTCTAATAATGTATCATAAAAAAATATTATTGAGTATAGGAAGTGTGCAATGCAAGGTAAAGAAAAGAGAAAAAATTGGTAGCAGAACATGATTGATTCGTCGCTTAATGTGGAAAAATTGTTGGGTTATTGACAACCGAGATCTTTGAAGATATTGTAGGTATTATTTATATGTTTGCTTCGCATCTCAAAATGCCTGAATTCGAATTCTAGTGAAATAAGATAACAGAGACTTATAAAAAAGAAAGAAAGAAATAAGCTAACAGGAGTTACATTATGTTATCGACTTATATATCCTTTTAATGTTTTGTTTTGACTGAGTATGCTATCCTTAAATAATAATGAGAGATGTTATGTCTACAATAATTTTACAATATTTTTACAACAAATCACAGGTGATTAGTTGTTATTGGTTCAAATTTGAAATTAACACTAAGATTACTTTTTTGCCCCAACAAAAACAACTAATAACAATCTGTAACTTGGAATTTGTTATAAAAATGTTGTAAAAATCTTGTAAACATATCATTTCTCAATGATAACATGATATGATATCTTGCATTACATATATAAATTAATGTTAGAACTCCCAAAATATTCAAAAAAGTCTAGTACTCCTCCAGCAAATGGGAGGATATTCGTATCTTAAACACCTTTTAGTGGCTTTTCGTACTAGAGTATCCACATTCCTCTAGCATCCAAATACCTTGAAATGTGATATCTTATAATTTGGATACTTAAGAATATAACTATCCGATGTTTGGTTCAACTAGGAATCTAATAAATTCCTACAAATTTGAGCTTATTATGTTTTGTTTATTCCTAACAATCTTAAAGGAATTATTTATTTTTCTCAAGCAATCTATAGATTTATTAACCCAATATCAAATCTTTATTTTTATTTTTAATCTTCCTCCAAATAAATAATGACAAACAAAATATAAACCACAAATTATGACAAATTCATTAAAACTTAAATGACATGTATAATGCAAAAATAACTATTTAAATTCTGGTTCTTTATGGAAGTCACAACATCATGACTTGTAAATAAAAACAAAAATATTATTTTGACTTAGCATCTAACCAATCCCAAATAGGAGATATAAATATTTTATTTTAGCATATATGTTGCGGGGAAAAGATAAAGACAATGGAAGAAATATTGATGATTTGTTTCATATTTTACCAGTTAAAATTCCATGTGTTGCACAGTGTTTGTCATAAACTTATAGAGTAAGTAATTTTATTGATAAATAATAATTAAATAATTAATTATTATATAATTTTATTTTGCAAATATTTATAATTTATTTATTCATATATCATTTTTATATGTGCATAATAGTTGGTGGGTCTTGCAATCAAGCTCCCTTCTGTGTTTGCACTCGAGGGCTAATCTTCTCCACTTTCACTAATAATTTTTTTTTGGATAAAAAATCTTTAAAACATCACATTGATTCTTGTCATATTTTTTCAATTTTTCTGAATAGCAATAATAATAATAATAATAATAATTGTGGAGACACAAGTCCAAATGTATATTGGGCCTTGGGCCTTGTACGAGGAGGTTCCGTGATCCGAGAATAAATCAATAGCAAGAAAGACATAATACTTCGAACTTCACGAGCAAACTATGATTGTAGAGACTAAGAGAAGTTGTCCAAGGAGGAATATTCCCTCGACTAAATGCAACAAAAGTCAAGATGTGCCTTTTGTCATCTAGGATGACGTTCCAGGAAGTTTTATTGATAAAGACATGCATTATGAACATACAGGAAGAATGGAAGCTAGGAAATATCTGAGGAAAAGCTACTGCCACCGTATTAAATGCTCTGCAGGTAAATTTCTAACCGCATTTATGTGGAGAAGACCCTTGAACAGTGCTGCCTTGGCTACCCAACTCACAAAGGGCCAAAAAGAGTGTCTGATAGGACAAGTACTCAAGTAGTGGCCTAGATGATCAACAAATGGAGGGCCACAATCATTCAAAGGGAGATATATAATATAAGAAACCCCTGAGGAAAAGGGGATTGGAAAGGAGAGGAAGAAACACTATAGTAATCAAGAACCGAACTTGTAATCAAACTTAAAAATTAATATATAAGAACTGATCTCCTCGGATCGTGCCGAGGACAGCTTTCTTTAAAAATAAACTAGTCCATTTGCATTTTCTTGTCATCTGAATTCACTTTATTTGTTGACTAATTCATTAAAGCCCAATTTTCCAATCCACTCTCTACAAATTTATTGTATCGGCCTTTTTGGACCTAAGTTCAATTATCATTTGGGCCAGGTACCCAAACTACGTCCTTACAATAATAATAATAATAATTAGGACTCTAAATAATTTATTGGAATTAATAATGTTTAATATTTAATTATTGAACAATTCTTTGCTTTATTTATATTCAATTGATACTATAATTCAACTTAAGCAAATTGTACAGTAAATCTCTGTATATACTTTTTTTTTTTTTTTTGGGACCGAAAGGATAGAAGTTTATATACATATATTTAAAAGGCTTATAGTTGTTAACTTGGACAAGTCTAATTGTGGTGTATCTAAATGTTTGAATCTGGTAAAGTATCTAAAAATATATATAATAAAACATGTACGTTTGTGCCTAAAGACATCTAACAAATTAATAAAGCATGCATATATTAGAAGATAATTTAAGTTCATGTATGCATAAAGGGATACATACCTATCTACCATTCTTGCTATAGCAATGAAAGCCTTATCTTTAAGATAAAGAACCAATGTAATGCTATTGAGATCCACTATAAGGCCAAACATGTAATCTAAAACAAAGAAATGGCTAAAATTGAGACCAAAAGTTCATATAAAAAAGAAGAAGACAAAATTGAGACAAAAAGCACAAATATATGTGTCAAAATCCAATTTCTAGAATAAGAGTCATAATATCTATGATTTTTATTGTTGAATTTTAATTGTTTAGTACTTAATAATTGATATCCAAACCTTAGGAATAAAAAACAAAGAAGCAATAGAAACATACAAATTTGTAAATCCGTCCAAATCACAAAAACAAAAGATATATAAATCGAATTACCAGATACATAATAATTGATGATTTGCTATCACATACTCCCACAATCAAAGCTCAATACTCTTCTCAAATTCTCCCTTCTATTTTCGACTTCAAATGATGCATTATTAAATTTACTGAAGGTTAACATTTGAGGATTCCTAATCAACACTCAATTATTAAAGAGGAAATTGTTGATAATGGTGAAATGAAAAGGTTTATAAGCATAACAAAGTTGATAAGAACAATTTATAGATTAGCTTTTTTATCCGAAGCATTGATGTACCATATTTATAGATTTGAATTTAGATGCAATACAAACTATAGTGTTTTTTTTTTAATCCAAACCTCTCTAACTAGAGTGTAGGGTTTTTTTTTAGCCAAACCTCTTTTACCAAGAAAACAAACTAAATGGTGTTTTATTAAGAACTTTAAATGTGATTATCCTTTTCTTTTTCTTTTTTTCGAGATAGAAAATGTGCTTATCCTTTATATCGTGTAGCAAAACAATAGCTTTTAAAGATAACGTTAGATGCACATTTTTTTTAAATACTTATAATATTTTTATTCCAAGATGGTTTTTTTCTTTTGAGAAAATTATCTAAAGAACTACAATAGGTCTCCCCTAAGTATGGTAGTTGTATGGCACCAAACAACTAAATTTAATTTTTTTTTTTTAAAGAAATTTAATGAATTTTCTGCAATTTGATGTTGCCACTTGGTGCAACTACAACTTTTTTAGCCCGACTTTTATTATATGGTATATGGTATAATATGATTTCCATTGGTTAAACGATAAGGGAAAAATAGTAAAAATGTTCATTTATAACATATGTAATTTCTTTTAAGTTTAAGAATCTGGATACTCACCTGTTTCAAAGGGAGTTTAAATTCCTATAAAAAGGAGGTTAAATTCCTTGTGTGATTTACAACCAAATGTGAAAAATTTTCAACATTCCCGAAAATCCTAAAACATTACCCCATTTAACATTCCCAAAAATTCTAAAACATTTTCCCACACCAAACGCCATTGTAATTATTCCGGGTGAGAACAAAATTTAATAAGAGATCACACTTCAATGATACAAACACTATAACCAAATGTAGTAAAAGTTAGCTAAACCAGCTGATAAAGTACTGAAAGCATGTTCCAACTTGGAAGCATTAAATGCTAATTTTAATAAAATGTACATTTTAAATCCTCTAGTCAAAGGATTCTAAAAACCAATCCCCTACTTAAAAGAGGTATAAGAAATTAAATTATAAATTAAAATCACGAGGTTTTTTTAAAATGTAAGAGTATTCATATCTAGTTTCTAAAAAAAAAAAAAAAAAAATCATTTTACCATTTCAAAAGCTATTTTATCATTTATACTATATCATGTTTCAAAACACCCAACATCCCAAACCTTTTTTTTTTTTTTTTTTTTGCAACTTTATTTATTTATTATTTTTTTTTTTTACTATTTCTCTCTCTCTTCCTCTTCCTCTCTTTCTCCCTCTACCTCTTAAGCAACCTACAGCCACAACTGATTAGCAACACCAGAAAAAACTCAACCACACCCACACTCATCAAACCCACCACCACCACGACAACCCCCCCACCACCGCCACCACCCAATACCACCCACGGCCAAAACACAACTCAACCACACCCATGAACATCACCCACGGCCAACAAAAATCACCACCACCACAGTGACCCTCACCACCACCACCACATCAATCACAAACCCACCGCCACTAGGAAAAAAGAAAAAGAAAAGGCAAACCCAACACCACCCACGACCAAAACATCACCAGAACCCATTATCAAGCAAACCCAACACACATACCCACGGCCAAAACCCATCACTAAGAGCATTCACACCAGTGTATGTAAAATCATGTAAAATAGAAAAAGAAGCTATTTTTACACATTTTGCTTCAAAAATTCACTACATCAGTCCTTCTAAAAATGTCTAAAATCGTGTATATCTATACACGAGCTACAGTAACCGTGTAAATTTACACGGTTACTGTAGCTCGGGTATAGATTATTTTATTAATTTCTTTCGCTCCTTTTTTTCTCTCTCTCTTCTCCGTGCTCAACAACCTCAAGAGCTTCACCACTTCTCATCTTCTTCTTTTTCCTCAGATGCACGCAAACACAAACACACCCACACACAAACACATCCACACACAGCTCCGATCAACACAGAGATTCACTTGCTCAAAAAAAAAAAAAAAACAAAAACAAAAACAAAAACAAACCACGAGATACACAAACTCCAAGTTCAAACACTCGTCCTTATGGTCGACCATATCATTGCTCAGAGCTGAGAGCGAGTGTTCAATACATTCGTCCCTCCATTACCACCATTTTCTCCTTCTACACGCTCGCCCATCGAAGGACGAGCGAGTTGTGAACCTCGTCCTTCAATGGTGACGGACGAGGTGAATTAATAAAGAGCTAGACCTCGTCCTTCATTGGTGACGGACGAGGTCAATTCACAGAGCAAGACTAAGCACACTCCCAACCAAAAATTGTGTCGCTCGAATCTCAACGCAGTTCCTGAAGAGGTGACCTTTGTGGCAGTTAAGGAAGTTACCCTTTAAATCCTCCAAACTCTACGACGATTAAGAAAAGTAACTATTTTCTACCGCTATATAAAGGCCTTTCTGTGCAGAGGTAAGGGGACTTTTTCTTTTTGGTAGAGAATTTTAGAGAAGTATTGAGGGCTCTTCTCTCCTTCAATTTTCTAACTTTACCATCGGAGAATTAAAGACCGGCTTCCACCGGTCTTCTCTGCTGATTTCTTTTGTTTTCTCAGGACTCACTCTACTAAATCAAGAACATCCGGAGATCTTCCAGCCCATTGATTCCTCAGAATTCCTTTGAATCTATCAGTTGGCGCCGTCTGTGGGAACTTAATTTATTAAGTTCTATAGTTTCTTTCTCCAATCAAGGGTTGAAATGGTACGGACAAGATCTAGAGCAACGAGTCCAGGCCCTCAACATAGCAGGGACGCATCTAACAACCCTTACCGCGACCGTCAGTCAGCACCCACCATGCAACCACCCTCATTTCAACATATGCAATCCATGGCTGCTACCATGGCAGAATTAACTCGTCAAAACCAAGAGTTGGTTAGGCAACTTGAGTCAAGAAGGCAGCCTCATGAATAGAACGCTGGAGAACGGGCCCAGAGTCAAGAGGAGGAAAGGAATGTTGAGACTGACAATCAATCAAGAGGTACTGCTTCACGGAGGGTACCCCACTTAGAAAGGGAAATGGATGAAATGAGAAGGGTCATGGACGAGATGAGGGAGAACATGAGGAAAACAAACCCTGTGGAAAACTTGGTTCACAGGACTGATTCCCCCTTTGTGGCATCCATCAATGCTCATCCTTTGCCACCCAAGTTCAAGATGCCTCCTTTAGATTCGTATGACGGAACGAGAGATCCTTTTCACCATATTGCCACCTTTAAAACTACTATGCATCTTCAAGGAGTTCCAGACGAAATAATGTGCAGAGCTTTTCCTACTACCTTGAAAGGACCAGCACGAGTGTGGTTCAGTAAAATACCTCCTAATACAGTGGCATCCTTTAAGGAGCTGAGCAAGCTTTTCGTCAACAATTTCATTGGAGGGCAGAGGCACAAACGTTCTTCGTCCAGTTTGCTAACCATAGAGCAAGGGGAGAATGAGAGCTTGCGGTCCTTCATCACGCGTTTCAACAGGGATGCCTTAGCGGTGGACGAGGTGGATGATAAGCTCCTCTTGGCAGCATTTTATAACGGCGTTCATTCTGATCTATTTATTCATAAGTTATATGAGCAGGCTCCTCAAACTATGGCTGAGCTGGTTCATTCAGCCCAGAATTTCATGAATGCAGAGGATGCTATCATAGCCAAAAAGAGGAAGAGAGTTGAGAAGGTTGAAGCCAACCCACCGCGTCAGTCAGAACAAGGTCCTCGTCCCAAGAAGGGACGGACAGAAGATAAGAGGGATCGAGAAAAGAAAGCAGGCCCTTCAGCACGAAATCAACAGTATACCCCCTTGAACGTGCCACTTGAGCAAGTTCTTATGCAAATTAAAGACGAGCCTTCTTTGAAGTGGCTGGAAAAGATGAAAGGGGATCCCAACAAACGCAATCGCAACAAGTATTGTCGTTTTCATAGGGATCATGGGCATGATACAGATGAATGTTTTGATTTGAAACAGCAAATTGAAAATCTCATCAGGCAAGGAAAGTTGAGGAATTTCCTTGGACGAGACCACAAGGATGAGAAATTGAAAGCAAAGGTAGAGGAGACATCACGACCACCGCTTGGAGAAATAAGGATCATCCTAGGGGAAGTCCCACAGGACAGACGTCCAAATCAAAGAAGGCATATTTGAAAGCAGTACAGAACGTTCAACTCTCTGGACGAATACCAGGTGAGAGAACTACGGACGAGCAGACGATTACCTTCACGGACGAGGATACAGAGAGAATCCACCAACCCCATGACGACGCTATAGTCATCATCTCCTTATTGCTGATTACAAGACCAGAAGGGTGTTGCTGGACAACGGAAGCTCGGCTGATATTTTGTATTATCCAGCTTTTCAACAAATGAGGTTAGGACGAGATCGGCTGCGACAAGCAAGTTCCCCTCTAGTGGGGTTTGGTGGAATGAAGATACAACCTGTGGGCAGCATTTTGTTACCAGTGACAGTGGGGGCATATCCGCAGCAAGTTCACTTCAAAGAAGGCTCGTCTTTAATTTGCATAAGAACTTGCTCAAGTGGCACGTTCAAGGGGGTATACTGTTGATTTCGTGCTGAAGGGCCTGCTTTCTTTTCTCGATCCCTCTTATCTTCTGTCCGTCCCTTCTTGGGACGAGGACCTTGTTCTGACTGACGCGGTGGGTTGGCTTCAACCTTCTCAACTCTCTTCCTCTTTTTGGCTATGATAGCATCCTCTGCATTCATGAAGTTCTGGGCTGAATGAACTAGCTCAGCCATAGTTTGAGGAGCCTGCTCATATAACTTATGAATAAATAGATCAGAATGAACGCCGTTATAAAATGCTGCCAAGAGGAGCTTATCATCCATCTCGTCCACCGCTAAGGCATCCCTGTTGAAACGCGTGATGAAGGACTGCAAGCTCTCATTCTCCCCTTGCTCTATGGTTAGCAAACTGGATGAAGAACGTTTGTGCCTCTGCCCTCCAATGAAATTGTTGACGAAAAGCTTGCTTAGCTCCTCAAAGGATGCCACTGTATTAGGAGGTATTTTACTGAACCACTCTCATGCTGGTCCTTTCAAGGTAGTAGGAAAAGCTCTGCACATTATTTCGTCTGGAACTCCTTGAAAATGCATAGTAGTTTTAAAGGTGGCAATATGGTCAAAAGGATCTCTCGTTCCGTCATACGAATCTAAAGGAGGCATCTTGAACTTGGGTGGCAAAGGATGAGCATTGATGGACGCCACAAAGGGGGAATCAGTCCTGTGAACCAAGTCTTCCACAGGGTTTGTTTTCCTCATGTTTTCCCTTATCTCGTCCATGACCCTTCTCATTTGATCCATTTCCCTTTCTAAGTGGGGTACCCTTCGTGAAGCAGTACCTCTTGATTGATTGTTAGTCTCAACATTCCTTTCCTCCTCTTGACTTTGGGCCCGTTCTCCAGCGTTCTGTTCATGAGCCTGCCTTCTTGACTCAAGTTGCCTAACCAACTCTTGGTTTTGACAAGTTAATTCTGCCATGGTAGCAGCCATGGATTGCATATGTTGAAATGAGGGTGGTTGCATGGTGGGTGCTGACTGACGGTCGCGGTGAGAGTTGTTAGATGTGTCCTTGCTATGTTGAGGGCCTGGACTCGCTGCCCTAGATCTTGCCCGTACCATTTCAACCCTTGATTGGAGAAAGAAACTATAGAACTTAATAAATTAAGTCCCCACAGACGGTGCCAACTGATAGATTCAAAGGAATTCTGAGGAATCAATGGGCTGGAAAATCTCCGGATGTTCTTGATCTAGTAGAGTGAGTCCTGAGAAAACAAAGGAAATTAGCAGAGAAGACCGGTGGAAGCCGGCCTTTAATTCTCTGATGGTAAAGTTAGAAAATTGAAGGAGAGAAGAGCCCTTAATACTTCTCTAAAATTCTCTACCAAAAAGAAAAAAGTCCCCTTACCTCTGCACAGAAAGGCCTTTATATAGCGTTAGAAAACAGTTACTTCTCTTAATCGTCGTAGAGTTTGGAGGATTCAGAGGGTAACTTCCTTAACTGTCACAAAGGTCACCTCTTCAGGAACTGCGTTGAGATTCAAGCGATACAACTTTTGGTTGGAAGTGTGCTTAGTCTAGCCCTTTGTGAATTCACCTCGTCCGTCACTACTGAAGGACGAGGTTCACAGCTCGCTCGTCCTTCAATGGACGAGCGTGTAGAAGGAGAAAAATGGTGGTAATGGAGGGACGAATGTATTAAAGACTCGCTCTCTGCTCTGAACATTGCTATGGACGACCATAAGGACGAGTGATTGAACTTGGTGTTTTTCTTGCACCATCAGATGACAACTCGGATAATTTCACTTGGTCAGAATCCCAGAGAAGCCACAATCCGCCAGATCGCCTAAAAGAATTAGCTACAATTGCTCCGTCAAGAGGAAGCCTGTCTATAATTCTTTGAGCTTTGTCACCACACAGTTTAGTTTTGCTAATGATCATAATAGCATGACAGTGCCTACAAATCATATCACTCACATTATTGCAAAAGTTTAGGGTTGCTAGCACCCTTACAATTCCAAATAAGCATATTCATAATTAATCTAAATAAATAAAGGAACAGAAGGGTAAAAATTACAGAAGATGATTAGACATATCACCTCCTTTGTCCACTTGCATATCCCTTTCTGACTGGGTTAGTTCAACCCCCTGATGATTGGAAGAATTCCCAAGATCCACAGCATCACACCTATCGGGTAGCAAAGCCTCTCCATCTCTATCTGCTTTCTTAGAACAAATCTTGGGATCAATTCGCTTCAAATTTGCTTTAGAAATGTTTCAAATCTCAATATCCATAGATGAGGATTAATTGTAACCCTCCTCGTGTTTGTTTGTTGACATTTCCACGAGCGGTGGTCTATCAACCTCCTGAGGCGTGACAAAATTGTTATTGTTGTCGTCAGCCTTAAAGCCATACCCAAAATCCATGTTCATAACAACTTTTTCCACCGCTACCATCTTCTCTGAATCAACACTCAATTGGTTAGGAATGTGATTGAGGCAAGCACATACGAGCATAGACGAACCTCCAACTTTAAACTATTTAATTTCCACGCTCATTCCGTTGAAATTGAAGCTCCCCTAATGACTCTTCTGATTGATGGTCTTCAATTCCATAGTTTTGATGATCTTCCATTTAGGCAATCTTTTCTGTCTAGTCACTCTCTGCCCAAATTGGACCACACTCTTCTTCCTTTTTGGCATAGACATCGGTTTCAACCCCTTAGAGTTAGCGTGTGTAGACTTTGATTTAGACCCTATAGGTACTTCGATATTGTGATCTACACAGATCACACTACCACCAGTCACGTCATTGTTGCGTGTAGCCTCAGCAATTGGGTTAACCTTAGTGTACAAGAATCGACTTGGTGGGCTCAAAGCCCTGTTGGACTTTGTTGGGCTTTGGGAAGGCAGTCCCAAAGTAGCTTCAGTCTTGTTTTCTTTCACCGCATGCCTGCTCTGTTTCCTTTTTCATGCTACAAACACCCAAGGCCCAAAAGCGCTTGGTTCAAATTCTTCTTTTTCCCGCGTTTCTTGGCTCCTCGGACCTTCATCTCTAGTCTCTGCCATGGCGGATTTCTCCAGTAATCTTGTTTTGTAAGGACATCCTTCTGCCTTGTGTCCAACTCGATCACAAGAAAAATAGAGAGAACTGATGCCCTCATACCGCACAGGTTGATCAATACCACCAACCTTAACAAGCTTAACTATCGATTCATCAAAATTCACTTGAACACATAGCCACGCAAAACAGGCTCTGGTCTCTGAAGCGGTGTGTGTGTCAATGCATAAAACTGGCCCAATCACTTTCCTTATATCCCTTAAGACCGATAGCTCATAGTACTCAATGGGCAAGCCTGGCAAATCGACCCACACAACAACAGAAGAAAGATTTGCATTCTCTGGCCTAAAGTTTGGTTCCCATCCTCTAATGGATAGGTAGTGACCTCCCACTAACCAAGGACCACCCTTAAGGACTCTAGCATGATCCTCTTTGAACGAGAATTTAATAAGGAAAAATCCATATCCCAAATCGATACAGTCCATCTTCCCTGAAGGTTTCCACATGCTGGTCAATCTTGAGCGTAGGAAATGAAAGCCTACAAACTTACCAAAAACTTTAACAATCAAAGCTCTAGACCACGAGGCTTTGATTTTATTTTTCCTTTACCTAGAGAGCTTAACAGCAACTTCCCCTGGTGGTAGGTTCTCAAACTCGTCATCAGATGTGGCATCAAACTCCATCTCATGATTGAAGTCAAGAGCTTGCTCGAACGCTCCAGGCAGCTCTCCAACAAGTGTTTTTTTATACGAAATTCACCCTCCCGTGTGCCAAGTCCGTGAGGTTCCTGTGCAGCTTTTCCACGATGGGTTTCCTTGACTTTCTTTGTGCTTCTTTGAAGCTCCTCATCTTCCTCTCTAGACCTCACAAGAGAATCGCTTGTCATCTCTCCTCTCATTTCTTGGATTTTTCAATGTCCAAAACATGAAATTGCCAGTCTTGTTTAGGCTACAATTCAAGATTTATACTGTTTACCTATGATAAAACATCAAATAGTGTTTAACTATGTACTCTTTTTCTATAATAACTAAATGGCTATAATTAGTAATAATAATAATAATAATAATAATAATAAAATGTAATTAATTACATAATAAACTATTAATAACACATTTTTAAGTGTTTAACTTTAACACTATTCAGAATATATAATTCAGCAAACAAAACAATAAACAGTCGTTGAGGAGAAATTTTTTGCACACACTACATGTCCTAATTTCAGTGCTAGCTAGATTACACTTGTCCAGTCAGCAAATATATATATGAGCTCCTAAAATTATTTTTCTTACACCACACGGACACTGGTTGAGCGAGCCTTACCCAAGATTTCTCTTACTTAAAGGAATTTGGGCCCTACATCGCATGAACTTCACTTTACTAGCTAGAAAAATGGGCTGTAAGACCCACCATGACATCACCAAGTCAAAAGCCTGAAATCTCTCATTCTAGTCAAGCTAGGCCCGCAAACCCATTCTCTCTCTCTCTCTCTCTCTCTCTCTCTCTCTCTCTCTCTCTCTCTCCACACTAGACCACACGACATGGGTAAAATAAAATACCAGCAATTTTGTTCACTATACTTAGCAAATAATGAAGACATGTAAAGCCCATAAAAAGACTACGGTTTTTCAATTGTTTAAGGTAAACCAGACAATAGTTAGTCCGATCCGTATTAAAACGAAAGATTTAACCAAGATAGGAGACTTGACACATAACAAGGTGAGTTTAAAACTTTAAATCCCTTCTCCCATCATCTAGTGCTACCAACAAAGACAAGATCTATGATGTTTGTTGGCTTTGTCAAGCATGGGAAGAAGGAACTCCCTCTCTTCCTTAAAATTTCGGTCAATGCTCAAGGGAGTCATAACCAAGACTCTAATACTGAAACCCTTTGTAATATTAGTCATTCATTGATTCATAAACCTTCACAATAGTAGTCATGCATTGATTCATGAACAAAGCACATGAATAACGAGAGGGGAAACTTAGGGAGTCGTGGCTTGGAGCGCATGAAGAGTTGTCCAATTGAGATCTAGCAACTCTAGGTCAAATGGGAAGTATAGAGCTTGGGATGTCTTCTCCTACCTCCTGGGACTCTAGCATTAATCCATGTGCAACAAGCAAACGTCAAATATCCATTCCTCACCCTTGACATAACTTAAGATGATGAGACTTCCAAATTCTCTAAACTCAGACCTGACCAAGACTTAAATGCTAAACAATGCATTTTGTCCAATAGTTTGCACACCTTAACAAATAGGAAAAAAGACCAAATAGCTCGAGGGAAATGAAGTTACTATCTTTAGCTAAGACCAATATATATGCATTAATATTTTCATATAGATGGATATGATATATTTCTTATTATTGAGTTTGTCTCTTGTATGGATTTACAATTGGAATATGAAATGACATGACTGTGTATTAAACCCAAAAAAAGGAAGACATGATCAGAACTTGTCTAATTCGTATATTGCTGGACCTTTTTTGTGTTTAACCACTGGACTACCGTTGAGCATGTAGTTGAATTTTTTTGTGGTGATTCATCATTGCAGGAGACGTTTTCTAGTCCTTAAAAAAAAAAAAAAAAAAAAAGGGACTGAGGGCTTTGCCGAGAGTCACTCTACCATGATTGGGCTTTAGGCTGATATGAAGTATGCATGCATGTCAATAGCCGTTAGGCTTTTTCTTGGCCCAACGTTGAGTTCCGAGTTTGCTCCCAAAATCACCCTCACATAAAAAACTCCCCCAACAACATTTAAAAGGCAAAATAAGTATACACTTAATCACAATGTAACATTTAGTAAATAAATCTATAAGTAAAAAAGAAAAAATAAATAAATGTAAAATTAAGACTAGAAGACACTTAGCAACTTAAAATAAAAGGAAAAAAAGAAAAAAGAAAAAACGAAGATCAAGACCAAAACGAAATAAAAAGAAAAGAAAAATTAAGAATGAGAAATGGGCAAGAGAAGGGACTGCCGCGCTGGACAATGATAAGTCCGACGATCCAAAATTAGGGTCAATAAGCCAAGAACAAGTTGATGAGTGTCACTGTAGAGAATTGAGATTGATTGCAAGAGCAACTAATTTATGAGAGAGAGAGAGTATTAGCATTTCTTATAATTGATAGTATACAGAGTGTCACATCATTTAAAGTTATGATGTAGTACTGAATACACTTTTGAATTTATAATATTTAATTTGAACAATGAAATAAATAATTTCAAATGAAAATCTCCCTGGCAATTGAAATTCAATATTGTCAAAATTAGTCTCTATATCTAAAAAAATGAATTCTGACCTACGTATACATAATAAAAGCACGAATGAAATGTGCGTATCTCCAACAGTCTCAAATGGCCAATCCCTACAAAAATGGAATGACAACAATAGTGCGGTTCTAGCCCCATTGCACCAACGTGGGCTCTTTAAGAAAGTTGAGGCCCATTAATTAGATATTGGGCCAGCCCACCAAGAAAAACTAACCTAACGACTAGAGGAACGTGTCTCAGTTAAGAATCCGCCACGTGTACTCTTTCAAAACCACAACTCTTAACTGTTAAAACTGTTCCTTCCCTCGCTTCTTCCAAGTCCCAACGCAAAGCAAAACTCCCAAATCCCAACCTACGCACCCCTGGCTCACATTATCCTCCACCACCGCCGCGTACACTTGCACTTCCCTACACTCCCGGCGCACGTTAGCAAACCCGTCCTCTTCGCCGCTATTCCTTCGTCGTCAATGGCTTCCGTTTCTTCTCCGACGAACAAGTTATCGTCGTCCGTACAACCGCCTGGACGAATGAGGGTTTTGAAGGAACGATCTGGACCGTCGGAGGATGGTCCCGTCGTGTACTGGATGTTCAGGGATCAACGGATCAGAGACAACTGGGCTTTGATCCACGCCGTTGATGAGGCCAACAGGGCCGGTGTACCCGTGGCCGTGGCGTTCAATCTCTTCGACCAGTTTCTTGGCGCGAAAGCTCGGCAACTAGGGTTTATGTTGCGGGGTTTGAAGCAGTTGCAGCTCGATCTCCAAGAGAGTCTTCAAATCCCTTTCTTTTTGTTTCAGGCGAGCTCACACGTGTTCACGTTTTCTTCTTTTTATTTAAAATTTACGCTTTGTTTGGATCCCAAGAAAGTTAGGTGAGAAAGGAAAGTTTAAATGATGAGTTAGAAAGGTGTTTCAACACGTGTGCTAATGCCTTAGTGGCAATATTGAAATTAATCTAAATATTTTGGGCATATGATGGTAAACTACAACTTGTTGCAAAAGTTAAGTTTAATTAGTTAGAAAATGTTGAATTTAATTATTTAACCATTGTTCTATCACTTCTCTTATGTGTTCAAACTTTAGACTAATTGATTTGATACTATGATATACTACCACTTGTTAGAAAAACTTAATTTGTTAAGAAATGATGTAGCAAATTGAATTTAAATTTGTTATAAATTATTTAAAGGGGAAGCTATTTTAGCTATTATATATTTTTAGCATTGGTGGTTTATAGTTTAATAGCACTGACATTTTTTAGAAATATGTGTAACTTGCTTGCTATCACCAATAGTTGTGTTCAATTGAGTGAAAAATTTGTACTTGTGGGTCATAAAAATTGTACTTATGCCATACCTATACCCGTGTCCATGTCGTATCTGAGTCATTCTGGTGTTTACTGGCCGTTTCATGTTATAATTTTTCAAAAATTGCTCATGTCGCTATGTTGTACTTGTGTCCGTGTCTGTGTTTGTGCTTCCTAAACTTAAGATTTAGAAACTTAGATTTTTTTTTTCCCCATGCATTATCTTAGAAACTAAATGAAGCAACATATTGGGAAGCTCAAATTTTGTTGTGGGTTGATGTATTTAGGGAGAAGCAGAAGAGACTATACCGGATTTTTTGAGAGAATGTGGGGCTTCGCTTTTAGTTACAGACTTCTCACCTTTACGCAAAGTTCAAAGATGTAAAGAGGAAATTTGCAAGAGAGTGAGTGATTTGGTGACCATACATGAGGTTGATGCCCATAATGTAGTACCTACATGGGTGGCATCGGAGAAGTTGGAGTATAGTGCTAGAACCATAAGGGGAAAGATAAACAAAATGCTTCCTGAGTACCTCATTGAGTTTCCTACATTGCAACCTCCAAGTAGAAAATGGGCTGCCACAAGTTTGTTGATTGATTGGGATGACCTCATTGCCGATGTTTTGAGGTTAGATGCTCTATTTTGGTTGAGTTGAGAGATTTTTTGGATTGTAGTGTTGATAAAATAATCTTGTAAAATCAGGAAAGGAGCAGAAGTTCCTGAAATTGAGTGGTGTGAACCGGGGGAGAAGGCAGCAATGGAAGTGTTGATGGGGAGTAAAAATGGGTTCTTGACGAAAAGGTTGAAAGGTTATTCAGCCGATAGGAATAACCCATTAAAACCTAGAGGGCTTTCTGGTCTCTCTCCATACTTGCACTTTGGGCAAATATCTGCGCAGCGGTGTGCTTTGGAGGCTCGTAGGGTCAGGAAACTTTTTCCTCAGGTTAGTTTATCTTTTATATATTTTTATGGAATCAGGATTAGGAAAAATAAGTATGCTTTTTAAAAATTCTTATTTTTGAACTTGTTCTTGGCATCCACAATTGATTGTAGTTTGCTGTCACATTTGAATTTTCTTATTTATTTCTTTTTGTTCAGTGTTTAATGGTATCAATGATAGCTTGATCTATTTTCTACCTGTTATTCTGAAGGCAGTTGATACATTCTTGGAGGAGTTGATTGTGCGCAGAGAACTTGCCGATAACTTCTGCTTCTACCAGCATCATTATGATTCACTGCAAGGAGCATGGGAATGGGCACGTAAGACCTTGATGGACCATGCTTCTGACAAGCGAGAACATATTTACACGTGAGTCAAATTTGCTCTGCTTTGATTGGATTGTGTTGATTCCTTGTGTAAGGTTCTCTAACTTTTAATTGATTATGGAATTTGCAGCAGGGAGCAATTGGAAAAGGCAAAAACAGCCGATCCTGTAAGCTGAATTTTTAAAGATTATTTTGTAATAACGTTGATGAGATGTTGGAAGTATCTGATGTTTCATAGTTTATGTTTTGACCTTTATATTGATGAGGTCTTCTTTTGGTTTTACAAATGCCTCTAACGTTTTAGTCTTATTTACATCTAGTTGGTGTTATATGCTGTCATTGTTTTGACTATCTTTATGGCTTGTGATTTCCAGCTCTGGAATGCTTCTCAGTTGGAGATGGTTTACTATGGCAAGATGCATGGTTTTATGCGGCAAGTGACTTCTTGAAGGACTTTTTCCCTTCTTTTGTCATTATGGAGATTTATGTTGCTTGCAACTTAAATGGCCTTTGTTAATGTGAAAGTATTTTCTCTTCTGGAAAGCAGGCCAGAAGTACCCTTCCATTATCAATTTTTATATTCTTCATACTTCTTGATACTTAGGGATAGCGTGTGATATTAACTATAAATGGTCTTCATGAACTGATTTGGTTATTTCTTCAGATTATAACAGTGTTGTGATGTTTTGAAGTTTGGTGTCACAGTTTACTTTCTTTGTTTGCTCGCATCATGATCTGTGTGTTTATTGGGGTGGCTTACCATTTTGTTCCTATCTTTATTTTGATTCCCTGGCCACTAGTGCCATATTGCCAGTAATATTTCTGTTATGAAAATTCTGTGCATATAAATACGTGGGCGAAATTTGATTCCTTTTGGAGATTGATGCATTATTTTTCTTGAATATACAGTATGCAATTTCGTTAGATGCACTATTAATTCTACTACTACTTCTGAATTTTTGTTAAGAATCACAATCTTTTTGACCTGTCATTGCGTTTGCAAAACCTTGTGCAGGATGTATTGGGCCAAAAAGATTCTTGAGTGGACAAGAGGACCGGAAGAAGCACTTGAAATATCAATATATCTGAATGACAAGGTTAATTCACTTCAGATTTATTGTGCTTTAATGGAGGTTGTTACTGATGCCTTATCAACTACCAAGTGTTATTTACCCAAAACTTTGCATGCAGTATGAAATAGATGGCAGGGACCCAAGTGGATACGTTGGTTGCATGTGGTCAATATGCGGCATTCATGACCAGGTATGGACTGATCATTTTCTTTTATCTTGGAAGGATTTAAGAATAATATCTATCGACAGTAATAACTCGTTGTTCTGATATTTTAGTTGCATTGTTCTACAGCAAAGTGCAGAGGGGCCTGCTGTTATATTGAAAAAATCAGAGGGTTGGTAGAGTCACCCAATTAGTCTTGTTATTTAGGAAAATGAATGCATCTTTACATAGAAATCTGAATGAAATGTAAATGGTAGGCATTGGAGGTAGTCCTACCTTTCTATAAATGGACAAGAGACAGGCCATTGAAATGAGATTGGATATTTAATTGAGCAATGAATTCTCTCTTAGTCCTTAACCTAGTATTTACATCCTTCTTGCTGGCATTTCAGGGTTGGCGGGAGCGACCAGTTTTTGGGAAAATACGTTACATGAATTATGCAGGCTGCAAAAGGAAATTTGATGTTGATGGATACATTGCTTACATTAAAAGGATAGTGGGTGAGATTAAGAAAAGAAAAGCAGAAAGCCTGCTCAGTGAGAAGGCAAAGGAACTTCGCAGTTCATAACTTGGGTCCTAAATTGAATATGAAGAGTATGTTAAATGTGTCCTGTTGGTAGCAAGAAGAAAAGAGTGATGATCTACAAGCACCATTTGGATTGTAGGCGGAGTTGCAGATCTATTCATTGAACCTCTATTTTTAGGGGGAGGCATTAGATCTCTTTTATAATAAAAAAAAATTTGTTCCACAATTCCATGTACTTCCCCCTTCCCCTCTGATTTATCCTTTTTGACATAATTAGAAACGTTATGTATGAATTTGGAAATATTGAAATGCAACTCGTTTGTTTGCTGCAATCTACGCTTTACACCTCGTAAACAGGTGGCCATATTGCAAATTTAATTAGATCAATATTGTTTTGGATTTCCATCTCATCAATACATATGATCCGTCTTCATGCAAATTATACTGGTCTTGCAATCAAGCACTTGGTAAATAAATGAATATAGGTTTCTTCTGCAGCATTGCACAAGGGGCATTTATTCTCCCCCAAATTCCATTTTTGCTTAATTCTTCACTTCGTTGGGAGCATGTCATCTCAATTCTCCATAATGGTTCTTTCAATCTCGTGTATTTTTAGCATCCATAGTTTGTTCCATAAAGCATTATTCTACTGATTACATCTATACCACTGACTTTGGCCATGTGCAAACTTTACGGAAAACAAGCAATTTGAATCTTTGACCCAAATCCATTTGTCTTGCTTTGTATTTCTTGTAAGCAGAGTTCATTTGATCATTTTTCTTGTTTAAAGATGAAAAACAAATTTTTTTAAATTTAGAAAAAATGAACTTTATGCAGAACTTTAAAAAATGAAATAATATTTTATAAAAGAAACTTACGAAATGGAAAAATCTTAATCACATCAAATCCATAATCAAAGTCTCTGATTCTTCGCCAAAAGCATCTAATTGGTCAAGTTATTTTCTCTGTCACTTTCAATTTGATTCAATTAATGCATGGGCCTAACTTCTTCTTCCTTTTTTCTTTTTTTCTTTTTGGGTTGAGAAAAGGCCTTTAACTAATTTGTTTATGATAATTAAGGGGTTATCTATGAAAATTAAATATGAAGAATATTATAGGGGATTTTGAAGCTCATATATTCTTCTTACTCAAATCTTCCAGTTACTCAAAAGGCCTTAAAATTTTTTTTTTTTTTTTTTTTTTTTTTTTTTTTTTTTTTTTTTTTCTGAAGGACTGAATGCAACAATTTTCAACCATAGACCCACTCAAAAAAATATCTGGAGATATATTTGTACTCCCACATATTTTGTTATGTTGTTGGCAATGTAAGATTAAAGAAAGGGAGGGCTTGGCGAATAGTATCACAATGTCTCAAGGGCGGGTGGTTTTGAAGTTAATCATTTGATGTTAGGGAAACGAAAGAAAAATGTCACAATCCCTCCACCAACTGTTTTCTAGCAGAAAATTTGGGGAAAGGCTCTCTTTTTTTTTTTTCCCAACCTGGTTTGATACGTTAAAAGACCCAAACTATTTGGACTAACCCGTTTCAGATGTGTACAATGTGATGTGTAATTTTTTAACAATAAAAAAGTTGTCACAACTTTAAAAAAAATGTCATGTCAATGTTCTATTAGACACATAGGCAATAAAATTATCGGAATGACCAATTGCACTCATTTTTTTAAATCTCATGGATTAAAAACACCAAGAAGCAAAATTTTAGAGACCAATAGTGTATTTTTGCCAAAAAAAAAAACTTACTTCAAAACCCACCTTCTAAGGAGTAAGCATCATTTAAATAATAATAATAATAATATAGTAAATGTTGATTCCCTTTTCACTTCACTTTCTTTGAAAATATTTTCTTCAGCATGCAGTGAAATTATAAACCAAACAAAGCCTAAAAGAACTGTGGCGGACTTGTACAAGAATAGTATGAGATAGAGAGGATGCAGGCTTTATCTGTTACAAAATTCAATTGGTTACTTTCTATGATTTAGTATATTATACACACCTGTAATGGCAACACCATGTCAATTACACTACAAAGCCAAAAAGCAAGAAGCTAGGCCAGGGAGATGCTCATCTGAAATATGCAAAGATACAGAACCTCTGCCATTGCCAAATGAAAATGTTATATATTGAATGTTAAAAAATGGATACAATGAAATGATGTTATCTATGGTTACAAATTGGATTGGGGACCGGAGCATAGAAAACACTGGGCCTCCTAAAGCCACCCCCATGTTTAGATCTGGAGATCATCTATTGAAAGCTCATGTGCTGTCAGCATCTTCAATTTCTGTAATCAAAAATGAATTTTTAAGGTTTAGTTGGTCAGGAAAGTAAGAGGTGGAGCTGCTAAATCAAAGTTGGAACTGAAATTAATCACCGTAATAAATTGTGGAGGATCATCAATACTAGATGAGCCCAGAACAACTTCCCTCTTCAATTTAGTTGTAAGCTTGTGACAAACTCTAAGCTGAGGATCAATAAATTTTATGAATACAAATAATCCAGAAAAGGCAATTGTCAAAACTGTATAAAATGCATAAAAAATATCATACCTCAGATCTAGTAGCTCCACCAATGATGAATACAAAAATCCGTTGGCCCATCTTCTTAAAATCACTAGATGCATGTCTTAGAATTGAATCACTATAGACCAGGGAAAAAAAAACATTATGATAATGAGAATCTACAGAAAGATATTAGAAAAGGCTACTATCAGTCTATGTCAGTTCCACCAATGCCTACCAGTCCTCTAAGCAAGTATCTAAATAGATCAAGATAACATAAAAATATAAGGCATCACTTTGTTAAGACAAACAACATGTAGAAGATAACCATCGACATATTGGGGAAAGAGAAAGAAAGGTGGGGGTGGGGGGCTTGTATAGTGCAGGCTATTATCGAGTTTATTGGACTACTCAGACCCATGTGAGGGAAGCATGAAAATAGCACCTTGAATACCCATCATCAGAGTTCCGAGGCCGAGCCCATTTATGTGTCCGCTTTGATTGAGCTGGATTAGCAACTGGAGCATGATTTACTGCAGCAGTCTGAGACGTCCCATGAAAAGTTTGACTTGGGTCATTCAGACATGGATAATCATCTTTTGACAGTTCACCATTGTGAAGTTTTTCAATAAGTTCCTGAAAGATGTCAAGAATTTGGGCCTAGTAAGCCATTGGTTCCATATAGCTTTAATTCAAAGTTACAGGATAACTGAATTGATCACAATATGACAATGTAGAAAAGATATCGGTCACACATAAGTCCTCCATTGCCACAATACTCTCAAAGTAGCAAGATATATTTAAGACACACGAACGTCAACTAATATGGTTTTTCTCTCAGGTCTTAAATCACTAACGAAAACAGACAACCTTCAGCAGATAAAATAGTGGGAGCAAATTGTAAACATCACCATTAGCCAAAACAAGACCACAAAGGTACTCCCAAATACAGGATATCTAATGATGACAGGCATGTCCTATATACATAGAACCATCTGAGAGGAAATTAGTGTTTATTTTACCTCAATCATGGGGTAAAAACGTGATAGCTGCCATGTTTCTTGTTCACCAGTACGGTCTTTTCTAGCAGCACGCTTTTTCTGACATTTAAAAAGTTTTCAGTTAGGCATAAATCACCAACCAAGATGCATTCAAAACTAACATAAAGCAATTACCTTATGCATATCAAACTTCAAAGAGAAAGTTCCAGTTGAGCTTTTTTTGGTATCGGAGGATCCCCCAAGCAACCTCAAATTATGAACAGCATTCATATCCTCAGGTGGCAATTTTGCTAACTGAACCAAATTACAAATATACCATTAAAACAGGTAGCAAAAAAAACACCATCAAAACCAACAATAAAATGACTTGACTTTAAAATGGAAGAAAAATGCAGTTCAATTGGTAAACTGTAACATGTACACCAACCTTCATTATGTTGAGACCCTTCTCACCCTCAAATTTGTCAGGATAAATGGCTGCAAGGACCATCAGCAAGCGCAACTTATTTTCACGTGTTGTATCCTGCCAAATAAAAAATTGTAGTTCTGTTGTTAAATACATATTGACAAGGAATAAGATATGGCCCACTACAATTCGCACCTCTTTTGTGGTCAAGAATTTGATTACATCTTTCATTCCAGCATCTCCGAAAACTAAATCCTGTTCCAGCTGCCCAAGTTCTCGAAGCCCCAGTTCCCTAATAGTTCCGTTAATTTTTCCGGCAATCTGGTGAATAAAACCAAATTTAGATGAAGCTATGGCTCCTGTACTCATAAGTCAAAGAAAAATATTCCAATCACTGAATATTTAATAATTGTCAATGAAATCTCCATTTTTTTTTTTTTTTATATAAGCTTCACTATCTAAAGTAATTTAAGCTAGTACTGTTTCTGCCTCTATGGTCACGGAAACAATTGAAGCTTGAAGCATAAACAAATTTCTTTAAGGAAAAATGATTTTTTTTTTTTAATCTTTTAAAATTATGAAAAAAAAAGTGTACTGGGGAAGCTACAAACATTGTCTAGGGTTACATATATCTAGAAATTCCTTCAAACTAGAGAAAGAGTGACCATTCAAAGCAACCATCGAATCATAGAAAGAATGTAATATCAGCAGTTTTATCCCCAAGGACAAGAGCTCAATCCCATTGAACTAGTTGAGTTCTCTCCAGAAGTCCACATGATGCATAACGGATCACCCCCCACAAGTCAGAACTACAATGTCTACCAAAACCCCTTTCAAACAAGCTAGTAAATCGATAGACCTATTAAGCATTACCAATTGAAGTCTCCACAAGCAAAATGCCAAAGACCATATATTTTAAGCAAAGGAACAATTAAAGAGCAACTGATCTATGGACTTCCCACTTCTCTTGCACATGCCACACCACTATACAGTGAAGAAATTTCTCTACCAAAGATTATCCATTGTGATAAGGAATTTATTGATAAAGAAACAGGAATTCTACGTTCATGATGGTGAATACAAAGTATCTAAAACAATTACAATCAAATCTAGAGAGGAACTAATTGAATGCTGGAAATCAAAAATGGAAGTACAGTGTGTAAAACTCCAAACCCAAAATGAATGCAAAGATCATTGCCAATTCAAAATGCAAAAACCACTCCCTGACCAAGCTTTCCCACCCATTATGAACATGCTTCCAAAGGCTCACACCATAGGGTTCATATGTTACCCCCAGAGCCCAACCACCCCCGTGCACTCCCATATTTTTTGTCTACTATTGTTCGTCGTAATGTCTTTTTTCATGGCACATTGCCAAAGCCATTTCCCCAATAAGGCATGATTAAAAATGTACAGAGCTTCTAATGCCCCAAGCCTTCATATTGGATCAGTTAACAAACTGTCTTCCAATTAACTACATGAAATTAAAAATCCTCCCCCAAGCTACCCCAAGGAAAATCCTTCTGTAATTTCTCAAAGCGATTGGCAACACTAACAGGGTGGGGAAATAACAAGAGAAAGCACGTTGGTAAACTGGAAAGAGTGCTATTATGGTGATTCATCATCCTTTTGATAAATAAAGCTTCTTCCAAACTACTAATTTCATTTTCCATCTTTTCCAAAATCATATCTCATATTGCTTTGCACTTATATTTAGACCCCAGTGGTAAGCCCAAGTTTTCATAGGCAGAGTAGATATCTTGCAACCAAGATGCCAATCAAAACTTTCACCTCTGGAACCTTTCCGATAGGAATCATCTCAGACTTGCCTAAATTGATCTTTAGAATAGATACAGCTTCAAAACAAATTTAAAACTGACTGCTTTTAGATATAGAGAGTTAGTGACTAACGTAGATCTATATTATTATCAGATCAAGTAGCCAATCAACAACACACTCTGGAAAGCTTAAATCCAGAAATGAATATTATGATATGTTTTGTTACATCATACAGCTTCTTTTCTTTTCTTTTTTTTTGATAGGTAACATAAAAATATTATTAATCATTAAAAAAAATGTCAAACTGAGTACATTGGGGATGTACTATGGGGGCACAAAACAGGAACCAAAATTACAATGATCAAGAAAAACAGGAAGGAAAGAACAAGAAAAATGAGAACAGACCACACTCCAATCATAGAGTGTGCAAGAAAAAAGAATTAATCTCTAGCAAAGAACATTCACAATCCTCAAAGCTTCTAGCATTCCTTTCACGCCAAATGCACCATATCAAACAATGAGGCACTATTCTCCAAACATCTATGTTACGATGTCACCCAAACTTTCTTTGCCAAGACTCAAACAACTCAATAACTGTATGAGGCATAACCCAATGAATACCAAACAAATAGAAAACCAAAGACCAAGGGGTTGTTTGGATTTTCAGTTTCCATCACCCATAACTCAAAATTGGTGGGTCCCATGGCTAAGTAGTGTGTTTGGATGTGTTTCCAGCTTTTGTTTCCATCACTCAATTTTCTAATTTTTGAGTGATGAGTTATGGAGACTGAAAACACATTTTAGGTGTTTTCAAGTTATCAAAACTCAGTTTTCATGGTATTTTCATAATTAAACACACATGCATGAGACTCACTATCTTGTCAAGCCACTTTCCTTCTCTCTCCCACCAGTCACTCTCCTCTTTTTTTCTTTTTTCCTTTTTTTTTTTTTTTTTTTTTGGTTCTTCATCACAGAATATTTTTGGTCTTCGCTGCACTCCATGACCGGGTAAGGATGTCTCAAACCCATTAAAAAAAAAATCAAGAAACAAACTTTTCAAGCTTCAAGCTCCACCCTCTTTTTGAAACCCTCTTTCTTTTTTATTTTCTTTCTATTTATTTGCTCAATTTTCTCTTTTTTCTTTGAGCTGAAAGTTCCTTCCTTTGTAATTGTTTGTGGATTTGGGGATTTGGTTGATTTAGGTTTGAGGGTTTGACAAATGGAATTTGGATTTGGATTTGGGGTTTCAAAATACCCATTCCTTGAACAAACATGAATGGGTTTCAAAATACCCATTACTTGTTTAGATTTTATTTATATTTTTCTTTAGTTGTCCTGCTTTTGTATTTAGAACACCGTGGTGTTGTGTGTTAGGTGTTCTTTTTTTTTCTTGTTTGGGATTTTTGAAACTTTGGTGGCAGGGTTTGGAAAATTTATCATGAAATCAACACAACTTTCTTTCATGGATGGGTTTACATGGTAGCAGAGGAAGGAAAGGAAAGAAGAAAATAATTTCATGAAATCCAAAAATTTGAAGAACAGAGGTTTCGGGGGAAAGAGAAGAAGCATTAGGTGAGTTGAGTGATTCTTTATTTTACATTTTTATGGGTTCAGGTTTGTGTTTTGGGAGAGTAACAGGGGTGAAGGGGAAATGAGAGTGAAGAAAATGATGGGGAATGAGGGTTCCATGGGTAGGCTAAAAAAAGGATCTGAGCAAGTGCTTAGGTATGGGTCCCACAAAAAGTAGAAAATATCTGAGTGATGAGAAGCTGAAAATAGTGTGCCAAACGGGTGGGATTTAGGAAATTGAGGTATTTTAAGTGATGAGTGATGAAATTTGAATGAAGAGTGATGAGTGATGGTTTTTTAAAAACCAAACAGCCCCCAAAACTCCCAAGCTATGGGGCAATGAAGCACAAGGTAATCCACAAACTCCCCACATCTCTTACACATAGCACCAATCAAGCACAAGCACACATCTTTTACGAAAGTTGTCTGTTGTTAAGATCTTACCTAAGGAAGCAAACCAAGCAAAGAAAGCTACCCCTGGAGGAACCTTCAATTGCCATATCAATCTCCAAGGGAAGGATACAAGAGTAAGAGGGTAGAAGGAACAATAAAATCCTCTAACCTCAAAACCCCTGCTCCTTGCTGGCTTCCAACAAACCTTATCAGTACAAAACCCCCACATAGTCGATAAATAGACTAACCCCACAAACCGATCAAAAGCTTCTTGTTCCCAATCTTGTGGTGGACGACGAAATTGCAAATTCCAGTGAATCCTCCCAGCAGACCAACCCATAACTTTAGCCACCGAGGAATCCTTTAACCTACTAAGACAATAAAACTCCGGAAAAGCCTCTTGGAAAGTACAATCCCCACACCATACATGCTTCCAAAACTTCACTCTAGTACCATCCCCCACATCATACACAAGGGGTTTAGAAAAGTTCAACCAACCACTTCTAATGAATCTCCACAGGCTGAACCCATAAGGACTTGTCTCCTATTTCGTACACCAACCACTCCAAATATTCCCATATTTTGCCTCTACAACCCTCCTCCATAAAGCATCGGCCTCCATGCCATACCTCCACAACCATTTTCCTAGTAAGGCAGAATTAAAGCTCCATGTCTTCACATATATTCTGTATTTATTGCAGCTTAGAATGCTTTTACAGTCCTATGGGGTAGTACAATCGGCTGAGAACCACACCTCATGAAGTGAAGGTCACCAGTTTGAATCTCCACTTTTCCCCCTCCTCTTAGGACCAATCTTACTATAAAAGAACAGTTTAGAATGCTTTTACTTACAGGGGAAAAAATGCTTTCGTTGAATCAACTAATGGGAATTTTACAAATTCAAAATTGACTTTCTAATAGTTCCAAGGTCTGCCCATTTTTAGCTGTTCTAGTCACATCCCAGTTCTAGCCATACCGTACACCTTTTTCATCATCATAAAAGGGGATACTTCTGAACGTATGTGTAACTGATCACAGCTTCCATTGCGCTGCTCTTTCATTGGTCAAACCGTATTTTTCCTTTTTGAAATAGCTAAACAAACACAGGAGCACCAAGACTAACATTTGTTTTTTCTTAGATTGGCTAACTAGCTTAAAAATACTTGTATCCAGTGCACAAAACTCTCAATTTGCGAAGTCTAGAAGAGGTCATAGTAGGTAGCCTTATGCAAAATTTTTTTTTTTTTTTTTTGGGGAGGTCATTGCTAGCTGGCTTATTCATTTAAAAATGACAAAGTTTAGCTACAACCCCACTCAATATATTTTCACTGGATGTGAATTTTGACAAATCAACCATTAAATTACATTTTTTTCTTATATCCATGCCTGCAAAATTTTTAGAAAATCAAAGATCAATAGTTATGTCATTAATCAAATATTTAAATTTCAAATTTTTATAATCTAAAATTATGCATAAAAAAAGTCTATGGATTGAATAATAAATAACATCCGATTGGCACGAAATTTGACATGCATGTCAACATAAAGATATGCAATCCAATGGTTAAATTTTCAAAATATGTAGTCATGTTAATTTTATTTTTTAGAGGGAATTGTAGCAATTGGCTACAAAATAGTTTGTAGCCAAACGTTGTCCTTAAAAAATATTGTCGCTATACTTCCCTAATGGAGTCTGAGGATCTAGAACTACAGTTAACATTAACAACCCTATGATATATGAGAATGACCAAGCAAAGTCCCAAGACAAAAAAAAAAGGGTATCTAAAAATCAATTTGATAATAGGGACATTAAACATAAAAACAATGTTCTAAGGCCAATGGGGAAACTGTTGAACACTAGAAGGGCACCAAGTAAATATCAACATTGAAAAAGTGCATGATGAAATCCTAAATAGAAGGCACCAAGTATTTAATCACATATTGATGGGATTAAGGACATCTAGGTAGGTTAAAAAAAGTGTGAGAACAATGATATCAAATAAAATATTAATTTCTAGACACAAGAAGCACAGCTCAGAGATTAGCACAAAGCCCTTATATATTGGAAATGGACAAGCTGGCTAACCAACATCCAGAAAAGAAGTTTCCACAATGTACATTATCACCTGCAGATATACCTTTAACAAACAAGCAAGCCTGCCGCAAAATACATACTTGGTACCATTCAAGAGTTTTTTTTTTTTTTTTTTTGTGGGGGGGGGGGGGGGGAGGAGGGGGTGGGGAGGGAGAAATCAATCAACAAATCTTAATGAATGATCATTTCCATTAATTTGCATCTGTCTGTTGCCAATCAAGAAGATAGATTTCATGTAGATAGAGAAGCATGAACAATTTATAAATTGCCTCATGAATATAGCAGGTGATAAATAACCTCTTATATAAAATATACAACCATACATTCTACTGCAGCAATAGAAGAAATTACACAAAGAAAAGATTGCAAATCATTAGAAAATTTCATGATAAATGAATGTTGAGCACAGGAAAGCAACCTTAGAAAGTTAAAAAGGTGATATGATCAACAGAAAGATGACAAAAGATTCTGTGCAATGGCTGGTGTACTAGTACCACTCAAAGGAGTAGGTTAACTCAAGCCCAATCACTATTCCGGAAGGCCAAAAAATAAACAGGGTTAAGGTAGATAATACATGCTCGCAAATTATATTACAGAAGATAATGGCCCTGCATCAAGCTAACTTATAAAAACACTAATAAACCAATTTAAAAACAAAGGATTTGTAGTCAACCCATAAGTAGTTGGAACATAAAATTTGTTGAGTTATCCAAGTGCATCATAACTTGGAAAGAGTACACAGAGGCATAAAACTTGTGCAGAAGACCCAAAAATTATTTGTTAAATTATTGTGGAAACTTCAAAGAAACTTTAAATTATCTAGATGTTAACTTCAAAGAGCCCTTTCCCCCAACACCCAAAAAAAAATTTCACATAAACAAGGATACTAACCTCTACATGGAGGGAGAGCTTGTCAATTTGTTCACTATACTGTGGTAATGCTTGAACCATCTTTTGCAAATCCCGTGTAGATAGTTCACCTCCATCCCTATATAAAAGGTGACTAAAGGTCAAAAGCAGATCATAACAGTCATTGTAACAGACTGCAATTGGCTCAAAGGTTCATGGAAATTATAAAATGCATAGCTTATAATAGCACAAAGGGTCAGAAACCAGAAATCAGAAATTTTGATTAACATCTAGATGCAAAGTACTGCTTATACTAGAACTGAATTAAAAAAGGAGGGGGGGGGGGGGGAGGGGATACAGAGCACTAAAAATGATTAATTTAGACATCGTTCCTCTAAACTGTTAACAAATTTAGGAATATTGCAGGAACTTTAATATAAATAAATGCTGAGTCATAATAAGGGTTTTTCCCTCCTTCTGACCCATAATAAATCATCAATCTTTACCTAATCTTGTTATGGTCTCTATCAAGGATAAATACAAGGACCGCAATGGTTCCCATTCTTCAATTTGTTTGTTTTCTATGGGTAACAAATTTTTAAAATTAGAGAGGAAAAACTCAGGTACAGGGAGAATACACAGAGGACTAGTAAAAGCTACTCCCTCTATCCCAAAACGAGTACTCTAGTTTTGACATGACTTGTAATTAAGAACAAATAAGTACAATAATCTTCCCAAAATACCTTCTTGGTTATAAACGTGGGCATGACTTTCACTATTTTAATAGATAAGGAAAAGAAAGAAATTTTTGGGGGAAGAACTCCTTCACTTTTTGAAAGTGAAGAACTCTTTTGGGTACATCTCATAAAAGAAAAAGAGACACTTGATATGAGATGGAGGGAGTACTTCCAAAAAGTTAACCATATTTGAGCACACAGGTCCACCTTACATAGTAAATATGAAGAACAATGCTTATTTAGTACTTCAATGAGATGTTAGGCAATCAAAATCAACCTTCTCATGTTAAATGCTCTACTTAAATAAGGTAACTACATGAACTTGGAAACATTGTTTTGCTATAATAGTATTTTTTTTTTTTTGGTGCTACAATTGATTTGCTATGATAGTCTTGTAATCAGATACAAAATGCACTATCATTCACTGATGAACAAAATTAATGAGTTCACATCAACCTTGAACCATGTTGAATTTGTGCAGCTTTATTCTTTGAAATGAAGTTGGTCATCTTCTCATGCAACCGCTCACTAGCCTGAGAAGATCATTCATTCAAAATGCATAAGTATTGTGAGTGCGCATGCACACACACACACACACACACACATATATAGTATAAACATGAGAAATACATCAGCTATATGTGCATGTCGAAGCTCAAGCCAGACAGGATCATGATCCTCCAAAAGAACCTCTTTCTTCTCAGGTGGACCACCAGTTTTGCCAGGAACCTGAACAGTACAGTCCATTAATGTACAGTATCCCAAAGAGACTGCAAATGAATCCAAAGCATTTATAAAATTTTGAAATGGCAGAACTTACCTCTTGCACATATTTATTTCCCTCCAAATTCAGTAAATCATGGCAAATGGCGTCATATGTCCATTCATGTATGATAGGAGCAATCTAAAATTTTAAAACAAGTATATTCATCATAATCAACATAGACAATATACCAGTAACCAAATTATAAATTCATAACAAACACATGCACCTAAAAACCTGATCTACAGATCTGTCAAGTATTAGCAACTCGCATGTTTCTGTCTTAGGAAAGCCAGGAAGTGATTTATATTTCATAATACAGTCCCAGACTCCAGCAGCGAGCTTTGTAGGAATTAGATCACGGAAAGTTGTCATTGTAGTTGCATCTAAGGACTTAGCAGCACGGTAGCGTACCATAGGAAATTCCTGATCAAATTTAAACATAAATATGCTTCAGAAAATTTTTAATACATAATAAATCAAATTTAGAAATAACTAAATCTATATACCCTTAGTGAAGCAAATACTGTAGCAATTCGGGTAGCCATCACATTCAAACACATAACACCTTTGCGTGTATTCTCCTCATCCCCCAAAAGATCCTCTAAAGCCCTCTCATTATTGGTGATAAAACCCTGTTTGAAAAAAATCAAAGACAAGAAAGACCATGACATTAATAACATAGTACCATCAATGGGTACAAACTGTAAGCTTTGACCATTATATAATTAAACCACAGCAAACTACTCTTATTCCAGCTTGAACTTAAATGATTATAAGGTTGGGCTATTGGTAAAAGTATATTTTTCCAACTGCTCGGGAACTAGCATAGAACTCTAAGAACTAAACAAGGGCTTTATTTGAAATCATATAGCAATCTTCAAAACCCATTAGGGTGCAGCCAAGTGGTTAGAGTCTTGGGATGAACTGTAAACCTAGACATCCTAGGTTCATTCCCCAGTAAGAGTACTCTTGGATTACCTAATACACGGTTTTGGCGGGTGAGGTTGTATATCCCTGGTTTACTCCCTAGGGGTGGGTCCAAAGGGCCTTGCCTTGGTGAGGTTCCACATCATCCAGAAAAAGAAGAGATCTTCAAACATCAAAGTTTCCTCACTATAGTCACCCTATAAGTCACTAATCACTATTTTTTTTGTTGATAAGTATAAGTCACTAATCACTATGATATAAAATATCAGTACTGCCTTGCCCATGGTTTAAGTGTTATTAGGGTGCACATTCAAATGTGTCTATGTTGAAAATTCCTTCTGAAGGGGAATAAATGAACTTTTTACCCCACAATTCCATGTTATTGGCTTTATATCAAATTTAGCAAAATGGTGGGGAGAAGGCTAGAGCTAGGATATTTTTTCAAAAGTAACACCCAATATTTTACATTTTAGAGTACAAACAACTGAACCATGTTAAACAAAAATGATATAAGTATTTAGAATCTCTAAAAAAAATGTGACAATTGCCAAAAACATCTGCATGATTGGTACCTCAAAAGGTTTAAAATTTGAGTGCAGCAGCCAACAAATAATTTTTTCTTTTTTTTGGGCAGGTAACAAATACTATTTATTATATTAAGCATTTTAAAATATGCAGTCTAAGTTCCACAGGTACATTCATGAAACACACGTCATCAGCAACAATGGTTTGTTAAATTCACTAAAGATACAAAGAAAAAAAAAGAGTTTTCTATACAAATTTCATGATAATTTTTAAGAAGATAAGTCCATCATCTATGTTAAATGCACAATTATCTATATCATGCAAATGGTATTAAAAAGTTGACTGAAGTAGAATCAGATACCTGGCTGTCTATAGCAAAGTACTCCAAATTCATCTGCATTTCAAACCCAAATGGAAATATATCAATGTCCACTAATAAGTTTACAACCAAAAATGGAAAACAAGAAAACAATACAACTAGCTGAAATATGAAGTGTTTCAGCACCAATACCAATCCAAAAAGTATTTTCCAAAACAAGAGAACCATACCTCTTTCAGTGCAACAATTCGAGGTAAAATAGTTGCATCCTTCTTGATGTGATTAACCAGTTCTCTTGAAATAGGTGAACTGAAGAAAATAAATGCCCTTCACAAATACAAAGGACATTGATTAAAAAAACCACAAGAAAACCAAAACAGCTTTGGGGAACTGCAAGGCAAAAATAAGGAAATAAAGATCCTTCACATACTTCCTGTATAATGGTGCTTTCCCCGCCATGTCTGACAAGAGCATTATAACACTGCAAAATAAATGTGTGTGAGAGAAAGAGAGTTAAAAAGGTCCCACCCATGCATCTGTGCTATAAAAATAGGAAAGCATATGTTTGTTCACTTCACAGAGAGTAACAGAAAAACTTAAAATCAAAATGTGCTACTTAACAATGAAATATCACACACACACACACACAGAAATTATTGATGATGTAGGCATAATGAGGCAGATGTTCAAAAAGTTTCAGCATTACTAGTGTCAACTGCAGCAGAAGTTTTGATTCCTGTGCCATAGAATGGAAACTTCAGGACTCCATTTATTGTAAGACAACTGATCTCTATACAGCAACTACTGAATATAGCAGTAGCAAAACATAAGCTAGTGTATTCAGGCTTTCACCACTCTGAAAACTAAATCAACCGAAAAACATAACCATAAGGCACTGCAGTCATCCATATGAGATTAAAAGGACAAAACCTTGCAACCAAAACTACGAGGAGGGGAAGACAAAGTCTCCAAATTCATTATTCCATTTCCATAACAGAACTGACCGAAATATTGCAAAATAAAAATGGATATTAAGACAGCTACAGTTCCTCAACCAACTGGAAAACAGAATATATGCAACTAACCTTAATGAGCAATAAGATTATATACTAACAGTAATAAAAGGAGAAAAATTACTTCTCTCTGGATGGCTGGATGAAGTATATAGCATCCATGGATGGTAATGGCTGCCTTCTCCTGTATATGTCTTCTACCACTGCAGGAAAAATTGAAAATCTGAGGACTTCAGAGCAACGAAACCAACTAATTTTTTGAGGGAGGGGAAAGGGGAACAAACCAACTAATTAGAGTAAAATGAAAATGCGATCCAATATAACTTTTCACTTGTCTCATCACCTAAACCATTATCCCAATTGGTATAAATCAAAAATAAAAATGCAGTGTAACAGCCTTCCAGCTTAATAACATAACAAACTCTTCAAAAACTAAGACCCTCTAAGGAAAAATGGGTACAAACATTATAATAGTCCATGGAGCTACCTAGTTTATCGGCTTGTCTGATTGATCAATAATAGCCAGATCAGGCCATAGGATTGCAAGGGTGGTTGAATAAACACTAGGCAGCAGAAAAATAACTCCTAGTACTAATGATGAGCAATTTTTCGATTTCAAGGACTAAGAGACAACCATTTCTTTCTTCTTCTTTTTTGGGGGGGTTGATAAAGTATACTTTTATAAAAGAAAAAAAAAAGAAGTTAATTTCAGACTTCCGTTCACAAATTATTACATTTGCTTATGATCTAAAATAAATTAAACTACATTACTATTAAAATAAGTTCTACAAATCTAAATTGTAACCTTTTGAGATATAAAAAAATTTCAACCTTCCCTACTAATTGGAACAAGAATTAAAATTCTAACAATAAAGGTGCATTAATCTCTATCTCAAAAACATACAGAATTTTATTTTTAAAAAATATATATATTTAAAAATTAAAAAAATATGTACACCTCAGCCGCACTGAACATACAGCAATCAAATTGCCTCAGTTCCTCCCCTCATAGACTAAAATATACATGTACATGTCAGTAATCTGTGACATTCAAGAATCAAACGTGATGGGCATGACCAACAAAAGCAAGGTGTGCCAGGACCATGAGATAGACCATATAACTCTACTAATTACCGTCAGCCTTGGGGAGACAACCAAAAGTTAAAGGACCATTTTTATCTAAAGGGAAACTCCCCAGTAGGAATTAACATTGTTGCATCAGAGGCAACAGAGCATCACTAGGAAATTGAAGACATGGTGCCTACTGCCTATTGATACAAAGTACCATGCAATACATCAACACCATATTAACTAGTCAGCTAAATGTGTGTTGATGGATAACTATGAGCACAATACGTATTAAATATTACTTATAAAACAAACAATACGTATTAAATATCACAGGCATAAAACTTTTCCTTATAGCAGATGGTAACATTGCATAGACTAAGCAGAAAATAAAATGAACGTAATTGGGGGGTAAAGAATAACATTTTAGAAAATGCCCCTACGATTCTTACATGAAACACCTTCGTCTGTGATATCAGCCATCTTGCACGAGTAAGACATTACCTTAACAGTAAGTTTGTCCATGATAAGTACCTACAGGAAAGAGGTTTAAGGACAGAAAATTTGAAAAATAAATTACTAGTAAATATATATATTTAAGGATCTGCGAATAGAAGTGCACCAAGCACTTACAAGAGAGATGACAAACAAAAATATTCAGCAGTGTAGGAAGTAAATGCATAAACTATATAACTAGCGCATGGGTAATAAAAAAGCATGGTTAGTGAAGGTTCATAGTACCCTTGTATATGTGCATTTTTTTTCTCTTAGAAGGAAAAAACACCAAATGATCTCAAAAGTACAGCTCACCAAAAACATTTTGAATTACAGAAAACTACTACAAGCTGCATATACCTTCCAAGTTGATTTTGAATCCCCTGTTTTGGATGACCGAAGCATTTCATGCAATAATCCTGCGCATACATAGGATTTAAATTAAAAATTAAAAAAAATAAGTCAATTACTAAGCTATCAGTCAATAATTTGGCCCTGCCTAACCTTTCTCCCTGATCTCTCTCTTCATATCAAACAATAATGCACGCCCACGCACACATATCACTTCATGATAACCAAATAACTTATGACATTCATCACCGAATCAACATACACACAAGCTTCGAACAAACATCTTTTACGCTAATCAACATTTAGTTGCTAGAATATATATATATATATATATAAGTTTCCACTAAAGAAAAGAACTATCTAAAATTCACCGAACCCTACAGCATCGTTATGTAAGGACAACGTAACTATATAAGCGGTTTATTGATCTAGGAACGACCATTGATCCAGACCGTAATATTTTTAAGGCGGATTTATTGTTTTTCATGTCCTTATTCACCACCCAAGATTCGCTTCAATATTCCAATATCATGAAACCGCCAATAGCTTAACCTATACTCATTTTTCCTTTACTCAACGCAACTATTCAAGGCAGTCACGCACAAATGCCATAATCATTTGGTTAAAAATGTATGCCACCTGAACCTCAATTTAACGGCTTACTCAACTTCACAGCCACCCTTACTATTTTCAAATCCTAGTAATAATAACAATTATTGTTCTTCAAAAATATTATGACTGGCGACGCTATGCACAGAATCTGGAAATTTTGACACTATGAGTTTGTTGATAAATGCATTAACCATTGAAATACATTATTATAATACTTGATCAATTGCATTCCCAACTGCAAGTAATACAAACGACCGATTAAAATTAAATTATTCACAAAGCCTTATATCTTAACAAAAAAATGTAAGAAATGAACTAATAACTTCACTAATTTGGTTCTATTTCTTACTAATTCCACCAAATTTGAAAGAAAAAAATATAATAAAATGAACTAGTACTAGATAAAGTAACATACTGACAGAAATGATTTAACTATCGAATCGCGTAAATTACACAAAACAAAATTTGATTAATCAAGAATGAAAGAAACAAAGTGAGAGAGAGAGAGAGAGAGAGAGAGAGAGAGATTGAACTCACGCTCGCGGCTGGATTGTCTGAAATTCTTGTAGTCGGAGCCATAAGACGACGTCGAATCGGAATCGGACATTGAGATGGTGCTCGAAGCCTCTGATTCTCTCTTCTTTCTTATGTAATTGATCGCTCAGAAAATGAAATCGGAGAGATCGTGAACTGGTTGAGGTTTGGGGTTAGAGAGAGAAAACAAAACAAGTAGAGAGCGTGTGAGAGAGAGAGAAAGGAGAATATGGTTTTTTAGTTTTTGCTTCAATTAATTAGTTTTTTTCAAAAAGAGATTGTCATTATTTTGGTTTTTTTTTTTTTTTTGGGGGGGTCGAAGGTGGGCCACTGACGTGTTGACAAGCCGGGTTTATAAAAATAAATAAATAGAATGCGGTAGTACGCGCAACAAAATTTACAACTTTTTTTTTTTAGAGAGTACAAAATTGACAACTTTTACTGCAACTTATTTAAAATTCACAATTTTTATGATAAAGGTATGAATTTTGTTGCAAATCTCTTGTCAGAAAACTGGGGTTCGATACTGCCTACGTCAATAAATCAATTGATGTTAGTTGAAACTCTAAGAAAAACATTATGGTTTTTTTAAAGTGATACAATTTTAATTTGAATTTACCATTTAACAGTTAGCAACTTACTAATTATTGTAATATTTATTAAAAAATGAGGTGAGATAATATTTCTCTAATTATTTTTTTTTAAATAAATAGTGCGAGTTGGGTTTGGTTGGCCAATGTCAATTTTTTAATTTTAAATTTAAAAAAAAAAAATTATGTTGGCCAATGTTGAATTGAACGGGCAAAATAGGAAGAGTTGAGAAAAGGACTAGACCGAACGACGTCCGGTCCAATGTCAATGTGTTTGTGCTGGTTGAAATTGTTGCGCAACATTTTTTTTTTTTTTTGAGATAAATTGTCGTTATGCAGATGAATAGTAATATCCTCTTCAACAATGTGGGACCTTGACCCACCAAAGTTTCTATCCATCCCCTCTATGGGAATTTTCTTTGCCTTGAAATATTCTACTTTCCGCATATATAAAAGAAACCAAATTTGAAAATTCTAATTGTGATTTTGATTTTGACACGGCTTTGTAACTTCTTCTACTACAACCATTTGACAAAGATGGAATGAACCATTTGACAGCCATTTTTTTCCCGTTCTCCGTTAAAATCGAGACATTGTTGTGGAGTTATGTGAAGGCTTGCAGAGAGAGAGAGACAGAGGGGAATAATATCCTAGAAAACATATTTAAATTTTAAAATATTAAACAAATAAACAATGTCCTAGTAATTCCCACTTTGAATTGTATTAATTAAAAATCCTTTTTTTTAATATAGAATTTAGAATTTAATACAAGCATGTTGGCTTTCTCCAAATTTGGGGTTTAGGCCAATAAGGATTTGGTTTAGATTTTTTTTTTTTTTTTTTTTAATTCAGTTGTCATAATAAGCAAGAATGGAGATTTGAACATCGGTTTTTTTATGAATAAAATCAAGTAATGTAACAAAATTACAAGGTTCTTGGTTTAAGAGTTCGTATTGATGAATAGATTTTTTTTTGTATGAGTTTCAATTTGCGGAAAATAATTAATTATGAATTGCATCTAGTAACGGACTTTGTATTTATCTATTCTATAGAATAGATTTAGAATGTTGGGTTTAAATTTTTTTAGATTTATCTATTCTATAGAATAGGTTTAGAATGTTGGGTTTAAATTTTTTTAGAGCTCAAAGTTTTAGGGATTTTGTTTTAAGTAAAGTAACCACTAACTAAATAAAATTCTTGTGTTTATGCATATTAGAACTTTAAAATTTTGAAACAAAAGGTCAGATCAATACAACTCATATTGATATAAAATAATATTATTATTTGTTTACTAAAATTTGTATTCATTTGTGAGTTCCAGTTAGTTTAACTGGTAAAGTCTTTAATAGTTATATAGATTTAAGATTCAATTTTCGCCTACACAAAAAAATGATTAGTGTCTTAGTCTGATAATAAAAGCTATCATCAGGAGCGGATGCTATAGGTTGAAACTTTTTCCAAAAAAAAAAAATTATATTTATTTAATTTTTTTAATTTTAAAGTATTTGTGCTAAATGCTTTCTAAATGAATTGACAAGCTTTGACATGGCACCATAATTTTGTTTTAATAAAAAAAAAAAATCATCTTATTAATCATTGATTTCTAGAAGATCTTTGCACTAGGCTTTTCAGTTTTCATGCTCGGGTTTCTTCCACGTTCCACCCACAAACCACACAACTATTTCGAATTCAGCATCTCGTATGTGTTTTGGTAAAGTATGAATCACCAGGTTCCCTGTCATAAAGTAATAAAGTCCCAACTACCATTTGAACTTTTTCAACTCAATTTTTGCAGGGCAGAATAATTTCCTTTTTCCTTTCTAAATGAAATACAAATACTTCTTTCAAGGCAAAATAAAAACTCAACTTTTGGATATTAGTGACCGACCTTTTTTGTCATGCATCTGGGTTCGTTTGTGGTTCAGACTCTGTCCATTCAGTTGGAATCGAATATATGTTAAACGATGCTGATTTATCTTAGCCAATGCAGTAGCTCGCTGCGCCGCTACAGAAAATACTTTTTTATATGCGTTTGGAAGTAGAGAACAAATGAAGAGAGTACAGAGTGACGACCTCAATTAATATGAAAAATGTTGTCAAAATTTTTGTGCAGGTAGAATTAATTTTTTTTGTTGTTGAAGTTTTTTATTTTTTTGACTGAATAAGATAGTTTTTGTTGAAGTTATTACGAAGGAATCTCTTAAAAGTAGTTTCTAGTTAGCTCAATTAATAAAGTCTCTAATGGTTGTATAAGAGATCTAGGATTCAATCCTCGTCTACACCAAAAATTGATTGGTATCTTGATCTTGTGATAAAGAGCTATCATCAGAAACGGACGCCTTAGGTTGAAATCCTCTAAAAAATAAAGATACTACCAAAAAGTTTCAAACTCAAATCTCATAAATATCACAATTCAAGCGGCCATAGGAATCACTTTTTTTTTTTTTTGGGTTAAAAAAGCCTTATGAACTACTTAATCAACCCAAAATAATAATTTTTTTTTGCTGAGAACAATAAAATATTATTTTAATATTATATCCCTATAAACTATTAATTAGTAATTAATAATGAGGATATAACAGTAATTTTACCCAAAAAAAATATAAAATTTTCCTAGAGTATAGAAGCAATTTTATGGATTTGGAAGGAAAGTAAAATCTTAAAAAATTGATGGGATCCATGAAAATCATTTCACTTTATATTTTTGTTCTTTCCTCTCTTTCCTTCTAAACCAAACAAAGGTCACTTCTCTCCTCTTCCTTCTAACCAAACATATTGTTAATATTTTCTGTTGAATTGGTTATTAAGTGTCAACTAAATGTAAATATAAAAACAAATAATTGAAGTAGGTTTAAAGACACAAATTAATCATTTTCTTCCGAACAATATTTGTCCCCACTTGATTGGGTTTTGTTGGGTATTTTTATTCAAAAATTGATATTTACAATTTATCTCTTTCTTCTTCTTCTTTTGAAATTTATTTCTCAATTAATTGCATATTCTTTTTTTTTTTATAGAAGAAAGTGTAATGTTAAAACTTCGATCACAAATTTTTACTCAAGTTCTGATTGAGATTTATAACCATGTTAAACTCATAGTTTTATGTCCATTATTTCATGTTATGTGACTTATGTCTTTCTATCACTTGTTAACTGGGTATGAAAGAGGGTACTATTTTAAAACTTTCTATCTTTTGGAGTGTAGACTAATAGACAAGGATGGCTAAACTGTTGTATACTGAGGACAATGTGCACCATCCACGAGTTTACTTCTCATTTGACTATACTCACTTGGGCAACTTCACTTGAGCAATACTACAATTCTTCTTTATTTTATATATAATCACAATGAGAAATTTTGTTTGACGATGGACTCAAAATGTTTAGGGATTTTATTTTGAAGGGAAATTTAAGATTGAAACTTGAAATTGGGAGAGGTTAGACCATTAAGGCTCAAAATGGTGCAAATGTTTCAATTGGGAAAGAGGAATATATAGAAACTAATGTAAGAGTTATAGACGTGGAGGAGTCTCTGTTTTGGTTAGAGCTTTGTTTGAGTGTCAGAGGGAGGCGTAGCTGCCACTTTAAGGATCACACACTCTCTCTTTTGGCTAAAGACAAGTTGTGATTAAAATACACTTATATATAATTTTCAAAATAAAATAAAAATATCATGTCATTTTAAAAAAAGTCACATTACCATTGCATACCCTTAGTACAATGATTACTCTATAAATATAATGTTTGTGAGATGTGGGGAGTAAGGGCCGGAGTTCAAATTTCTAATATGAAGTTTCACATACACATATACATTTAGATTAAGTTAGAGCAAAATTTTTATCTTTTATTAAAAAAAAAAAAAAGGCCACCTTATTGATTCTTTAGATATATGTTATGAAAAAAAAAATGCTACATGTACAAGTTATTTTACAATATTTTTACAAACTTTTGAAATGACAAATTCTTATTAGTTCTCATATAAACCAACCATTAATATCATTTTTTTACTTACTAATAACTCTCCACTACATCGAAGTTTATAAAAAAAAAAAAAAAAAAAATTTGTAAGATAGATGGTGGCTTTATCATTTTCCAATTAAAAATGTTAAAAAAGAGTTGATGCTAATTTTCCACTTTAGGGGTCATTTAAAATACAATATTAGACTTTTTCTTTTTCTTTTTTTCTTTTTGTTTTTTGAGAAAAATAACCTTAGACTAAAACGCTATGGGTAGATAGGAGCAACCGTAGGTCCTTCCCTTACTCTTTTCTCTTGCCTTCCCTCACTTCTCTTCCGCCGTGTCTCACACACGTCGCCGCCTCCAACCATCTCCTATTCTGTAAGTTCTCATTTAACCTTCTTGAATCAGCAGTATCACCTGTTATAAGAGTTTATGGCTTCCTACATGTCAATATGTCCCTTCTTCCTTCTAAACTGTTATTGTCTTGAAATTCAAAAGTGGAACGTGTAGCTATGGAGTCTTCTTGCTCTTCCGTAGTTATTTTCTGCATTGTACTTTCCCAGAAAAATTTGTGGGCTTTTGTTTAGGTTATATATAAACTTTTGTAGATAAAGTAGAATACCAAAAAAAAAAAAAATTGTTAACTAATAAAAGAAATTCTATTCAGGAATCTAAATAGGATATATAAGTTGTCGTAAGGAACCCAATTTTTATTAAAAGTACAAATTAAGCTTTTTCCCAACTCCCAAATTTGAATGGGACTTTGGTTTTTTTGGCTTCAGATACTGGTTTTGACCCCAGGAACTTTGTTTAACAAATGTAACCTGGTGAACATGAATAATTAATATTAACTTTCAATGAAACAGTAAAAATAAAGTCCAAACCACCAAGAATTTACTAAGAATTGAGAATAGCAAAAAAACAGTACATATAAAGAACAAATAAAAGACTAAACATGATCAATAATATCTATTGTTTTACTAGTTTTTTTATGGAATTATTGAACAGCAACTGAGTGCTTCTTCATTCCTACCTCCTTGGGTTTCTAAACCAAGGTCTGTTTAAGGTGAAAGTTTCATGTTAATATATAATCTGAACTTGATTTATGCTGAGGAAGCCTCATGTATTCCAAGTAGTTTAGGTTGATGCTTAGTTTTCTTCTCTTCAGAGTCCTTATTGATTTGCTCCTAAACCAAAGACAAATAAATATCAAACTATAGTCGTTTTTAGGTTATCTTTTTAGATGCATGGACGAGTGTATCAGAAAGTTAATTAGATATCAGGTAACCGGCCTTTATGGTGTTGCTTTTTAAGTAAATGCACTGATGCTGTATAGATGGTGTACTTTTTCCTAGGGTCGGTGTGATATGGATCTCTTATATTGGGGCATAGTCTAGTGATCTTGGGCTCTTAGTTGCTCCTATTGCATTTCAAGAATTGATTCAATATTTTAAATATAGTTTTCAATACTTTTAGCTCGCCAGGACTAATGATAAAATTAATGTCAATGCTCGTAAATGTACAGGTTGTTGGTCTAATGGTTAATAAAGAATAGAACATTATCTTTAGTTTGATAGGAGTAATATATCTTAAGGATTACTTATTAAAATAAGCAGAACTTACTATATGGATTTTCATACATGAAAATATGGATTTTGATTTCAATGTTAAAAGTGATTTCCAGAGTGGTAGGGGATTCATGTTCTTACTTCTTACTGTTGTTGTACAGAGAAAATGTTGTCACTAACTTATTGTTACGGACACATTAATATACACTGAGAGTACGTAATTGGATTTATGTATCTAATAATGCCAACCAAAAAAGATGTAATCTATTACTGTTGAGGGTTTATGATAGTCATATTATTATAAAATGATTCATTTCCATTACTTCTCATGGTATTCCCTCATTCTTTATAATACACTCATTCTATTCTTTTATGAACCACAAACAGAGTGTTAGATCTACTCTCTTTCTGCCTCACACTCCTCAAACTACGGCAGCCTAGCCACCTTCTGCTGCCCCTTCCACTCTGGTGACCCCCCACCTACAATTCTAACTCCGGCTATATATACTATTTTGCACAGTTTGTTAAACCATATGATATGGTGCAACTTATTTTTTAGTATTTGGAGTGCTAAAATAGCTTATGGGTATGGAAATCTAATGCATATGGGTTGTTTTTCGGCTTTTGTTTTTCTTAAAGGGCTAGCCATCTAGTGTAGAAATGTGAGTGACATGGTCTCTATCGTTGAAGCCTATGTTGGCTATATTTAAGAGAAATTACCAAAAGATGTTAATGGAAATGTTGATGAACTTAGGCCTTGACCTAGAAGCAAATGTTTTAGACTAAATAAATACATGTATTGGAAAGGCTAATTGAAAAAAAGAAAAGAGAAGGATGTTCAAGACAGGAATTCTCTAAGTGATTGAAATGAAGTTAACATTTGCTTGAACTTTTTTTTTCTTGGTCACAAACCAAACTTTAAAAGCAGAAACTTAAACGTATTATTGATTTGCTTTAAGGACAATTATTTGTTTATCATCTTTGCTACCATTCATTTGTTTTTAAACATATAATTGGTTTGCTTGTCATATTTAGTTGTATAGGTTTGACACTTGGGTTGATGTTTTAAATATATACTTTATTACACTGAGGTTTAATTGTATTTTCTTTTGATTTATATTAAAGGGTAGTAAAGGATATGATCCAAAATGGGTAAAGTTTATTTTTAAAACCACATATCGACAAATTAAAACTCAACTCAAACCATAGGTAACTAAAGAATTTACATGTGTGGTAGATGGAATGTTGATGTGATACATAATACATTAGGAAGCTAGCATGGCTTAAAATATATTGCAATTGGTACTACACTAATAAGTTTTGAATCTTTTGATGGGCTTTTATTTTTTCATTATTTAAAAAGATTGCTAAAATAATAAAATAATTTATAGTTGCAGATCCTATAATTCAGCAGTGGTGTGAATCAGCTAGTGTGTTGGAGTTTGAGGCTATAAACTACTCTTGTAAAAGGCAGTTCATATTTCCTTTTCATTGGTCCACTTGTGTTTTCTTGACTATATTTTCTATTTTAACTTTTTAGATTATGATTGCATTGAGGAGAACGCTCTACCTATGGTTGTGTTACTTAAATTTTGCGAACTTTTCTGCACAACTCAACACAAAACGTTACAAATCCTTATCCCTTTTACGTCGTTGAGTAGATTTTGTCACTTTGAATCAAAACCGGGCTTCAATTCTTGGGACCCATCCTTGCCCTTGAGACCAAAAATTACCAAAAACAATGTTGCAATTTTCTAGGATTTGGACAATAAACCTCCGAACTCGTTCCCACCATACAACACTGCTGTCAAGCTAAAGGCAGCGATGGCATCTTTTGGGGTTGTTAGATACATGGTGGCATATGCGAATCATCACGCGTTTACCCAAGTTCCACAAGTTGTTAGGGAGCAAAAAAGAGAGAGGAAAATATTGAATCAGTTGGAGAATATGGGTGTGATTAAGACAGTTGAGCCGTATCTTTGCCAGGTTTGTGGGAGAAATTTTATTCAAATGAGAAGTTTGTAAATCATTTTAAGCAAATTCATGAGCATGAGCAGATAAAAAGATTGAATCAGATAGAGTCAGCTAGGGGGAAGATGTGAGTGAAGTTAGTAGCCAAGTATTCCATGAAGATGGAGAAGTATAAGAATGTTGTGAGGGATGTTTTGACTCTGAAGGTGGGGTATGGTTTGGCAGATGAGTTAAAGCGAGCGGGGTTTTGGGTATTTACTGTGTCAAATAAGCCACAAGCTGCAGATGTTGCTTTGAAGAATCATATGGTGGATATGATGGATAGGAGGAGAGTTGAGTGTATGATGCTTGTGTCAAATGATTCAGATTTTGTGGATGTTTTGAAGAAGTCGAAGTTGCGATGTTTGAAAAAGATTGTTGTGGGGGATATGAATGATAGGGCTTTGAAGAGGGTTGTAAATGCGGGGTTTTCTTGGAGTGAAATTTTGATGGGGAAGGCTAAGGAGGTAGAATCAGTTGTTGGGAAATGGAAGGACCGTGACATTTTGAAGAGATTGGAGTGGACATATAACCCTGAGGTGGATAAAAAGGTAAATGATCTTGAGGATGAGGTTGTTGAGGAGACCCAAAATGTGGATTTTGAAGGTAATGTTAGTAGGGTAGTTGATGATAATATAGAAGAGGATGGCAAGTCTTGGTGGGAGCTGGATTCTGATGGTGATGTTTCTTCACAATCATTGAAAAGATTGGATTGGACATAAAACCTGGAGTTGAAGAATAATGTATGTAGTTTTGAGGATGAGGTTGCTGAGGAGACTGGGAAAGGGCATTTTGAAGTTATTGTTAGTTGGGTAGATGACACGATTACATGCAAAAGGAAGATAGCATTACTTGCTCAGATCTGGATTCTAATGTTGATGTTGTTTCTTCACAATCTTGCGGATGACTGCTTGTAGTTTTGTATCTTAGTGTTTGGTATGTGGTAAAATTAATTAACTTATCTTCTCTTGCCAAGCATTATCAAATAATGGACAATATTTGAAGAATTGGATTGCCTATCAAAAAAAGAAAAAGAATTGAAGAATTATATCATTGATTTTTTTTTTTTTCTTATTTTTTATTTATTTTTTGCAAATAATTGATGGTTTTGATTTATTTATGTTTCTTGCAATGAATCACGATATTATATCTATGATGATGATGATGGACATGCTATGTCTATCCTATCTGTTGAATTAACATCGAGGAGGGGGTTGGACTTAATTTTGAAGTTCATGGAATTCATCAATCAATATCTTTTGGTGGTGCTTTCATGATAATTGTAGGAGCTCTCTAGCATTATTTGTTTGATCAACCTTTACACAATACTGGATGCAGCATAAATGCGTTGTATGTGTAAAGGCAAAAGGTAAAGAGCATAAGAAAGAGTAGTTCAAAGAGCAGAAAACGACATGTAGTTTAGATTAAGATTTGTAAAACTACGTGTAAAGCCCAAATTCGACAGAATGAGCGTTAGTTTGGATTGCGCTAAAAAAATTTTCAGCGTATTTGCATTTTAAACAGTGGGTCTTGTGCACTGTACACGAGACCTCAAGTACAGAATTCAGCAAAATTTTCATTAAAACTGGGTCTTATGGCACTCTTTACACATTTAAAAATTATTTTGCTATAGTGTTTTCAGTTTACAGCAATAAACAGTATCCAAACAAACCTTGATTCTATAAGTTTGGGTTACGCATGCCTTCATATTATTATACAACTTTACAGAAATACTTATAATAAAAAAAATTTAAAAAAAAAAAGAAAAAACCTACGTGTAGTTTAGTATATAGCTTTAGTGGCTGAGTTAGTAGTGATTAGTGGCCACGTGTACAACTGTGATTAAATCATTAAAGAGTTAGTTAGTTTAGCTTAAATTTCGTTGGTTAGTTAGAGGTGGTTAGCTACCCTGTGTATAAATATCTAAATCATGTAATCTATTAATGTGTGTGATAATACAAAATATCCAATTCTTGGATTCTCTCAAATTCTCTCTCTAGAATCTGTTTCTCTTTTCATGGTATTAGAGCCCACAATGGCGTCCTCTGCAAGTTCAACTTCCTCTACTACAAGCTCAAGCACAAGTGCACACACTACAATCTATACTCGTGGAGTTAATCCTTTGTTGCTGCTTCTTTTTAACATGGCGAGCATGATAACAATGAAGCTAGATTACAACAACCATTTGGTTTGGAAACATCAAATTGAGGTGATTTTGGAACTTATTCAATGATCAACTTCATTGAATATAATCTTGAAGTTTTGAATCCTTTTCTTAAGGATAGCTCAAGGAATTATACCACTGAAGCTAATCTTGAGTATATTTAATGGAGGAATCGTGACAAGCATTGTTCACATTTATCAATTTTACTCTCTCTCTCCATCAATCTTGGCCTTCATAGTTGGCCAGAAATTTGGTAGAGAGGTCTAGAAGATTCTAGAGAAACATTTTGCTTCAGTTTCTTGATCTCACATTCTCAGCTTGAGAAATGAGTTGATGAGTCTCAAGAAAAGTTCAGAGAGTATGAACACCTTCTTTCAATGAATCAAAGAAATTCGTGATAAACTTGGTGCTATAGCAGTTTATGTTGATGAGGAGGAGCTTATTCATTTAGCTATTGAAGCTTTAGCTCTATAATATGATGCCTTTTGCTCAGCCATACAAACCAGAAATGATGTAGTTACTTTTGAAGAGTTGAACACTGTTAAGTGCTGAGGAAAGATCAATCAAGAAAAGGTCTAATCTTTGTGATTATTCTTTATTTACTATGGCTGTTAATCAATTCAATCAATCCTTCAACAAAGGAAGAGGAAGGAATGGCAACAATCGTGGTCATGGTAATGGAAGAGTTCTCAATTTCCTAATGACCAGTCTCAGTTTTTTGGCCAATCCTACAATGGTCAAGGTCAGTTTTCCCTTTTACAGTCTCAATCCAAGTCTAATTTTCAACAAGGCCAAAGACTTGTTTGTCAGATGTGTGGTAAGAATGGCTAAATTGCTGTGAATTATTACCATAGGATGAATTTTGCGTATCAAGGGAGACACCTTCCAACTAAGCTTGCATCAATGGCTGCAAGTTCAATGGTTGCAAACTCTTGCTCTAATCCAAACCAGAATTGGTTCAGTAACACTGGTGCTTTTGATCACATTACACCAGATTTGTCTTAGCTTTCTATTCATCAACAACCTACAGCTGGTAAGACTGTTACAATGGGCAATGGGCAAGAATTACCGGTCACTCATATTGGTAATGGTAATCTTCTCGCTCCATTTCACAATTTCAATCTTAATAACATTCTTAAGGTACCCTAGATTGGTTCAAATTTACTTTCAGTACATAAACTTTGTCTACAAAATAATGCATTTTGTTATTTTGGTGCCTATCAGTTCTTAATTCAAGATTTACCTACAGGGAAGGTCCTATACAAAGGGTCAAGTATAGACGGAGTCTATCCCATTTCCACCTATTGCTTTTTTTTAATCTTCACCTACATCCTCTATCAATTCAAGTTGCTTTGTTATTGTTTCTGCACAGGCTTTACTTTGGCATCAAAGGCTTGGGCATCTTTGTTCCAAGATATTGCATTCTGCCTTATCCTCTATCAATTCAAGTTGCCTTATCCGATGTAGCCTCTGTTATTATTTTTGGTTCTAGTGATATTTGTTCACAATGTGTTTCTTGTATAAGTGCTAAATGCACAAACTTTCTTTCCCAAAACATGTATCCAGTACTACTTTTCCTTTGGAATCAGTTCATTATGATGTTTGGGGCCCTGCTCCTATTGTATCTGTACTTGAGCACAGGTTTTATGTGATATTTGTTGATGATTTTACTTGTTTTACATGGCTATTCTTGCTTAAACATAAGTCTAATGTGTTTAGTGTGTTTTTACATTTTAAGCCTCTTGTTGAGAATTAGTTCAATACCAAAATCAAGGCTTTGAGGTCTAATGATGGTGGTGAATTTGTTAATAAAAAATTCAAGGCTTTTTGTCTAGATAATGATATTTCTTATCAACTTTCCTGTCCTTACTCCCCTCAACAGAATGAGGTGGCTAAAAGAAAATATAAACAAATTGTTGAGACTGGTTTGGCTATGCTTCATAAGACTAATCTTCCTTTGTCCTATTAGTCTTATGCTTTCAGTACTGTTGTCTATCTTCTTAATAGGATTTCATCTTCTGTTCTTAATTTTGTGTCTCCTTGGTAGAAGCTTTATCTTAAGAAGCCTTCTCTTCAGGCTTTAAAAGTCTTTGGTTGTGCTTGTTTTCCATTTTGAAGCCTTACTCCTCTCATAAATTTGATCCTAAGTCTAGATTGTGTATTTTTTTGGGTTATCCACCTCTTTCCAAAGGCTATATCTACTCGGAGGTCTCCATTGGGAAAGTTTATATTTCCCTTCATTGCATTTTTCATGAATATGTGTTTCCTTTCTTGTTAAGCATGGATTCTATGTCTTCTTCCCCTTCTTCATCTCTTCTTGATTTTGATCCTTGATTAACTACTTTACTTCCTTTGTCTATTTCATCTATCTTTGATTCTTCTATTCCTATGTCTGGTTCTTAATCTTCTTCTATTAACCCTACTTCTTCTCCTGTTCTTGACACTACTCTTGCTATTGTCTCCAACGTGTTTCCACCTATTTCTGCTCCTACTGTTTCCACCAATACTCATCCCATGCTTACCAGGTCTAAGAATGATATTTTTTAAGCCCAAAGCCTATGTTGTTTAAGCAAACTATGCTGTTACTGAACCCCCTTCTTATGTTATGGCTTCTAAGTTTTCTCATTGGGTTAAGGCAATGGACTTAGAATTAGCTTACCTTTAACAACAGCATACCTGGTCTCTTGTTCCCCTACCTTATGGCAAAAATGTGGTTGGTTGTAAAATGAGTCTTTAAGATCAAAAGGGATAGCAATGGCAATATTGCTAGGTATAAAGCAAGGTTAGTGGCCAAGGGCTACTTGCAATAGTATGGTTTGGATTATGCAGAGACTTTTAGTCCTGTTGTTAAACCAGCTACTGTCAGGATTGTTCTTACTTTGGCAATGCAATTTGGCTAGTCTCTTAAGCAATTGGATGTATCCAATGCTTTTCTTCAAGGGGTGTTACAAGAAGAGATCTATATGTGTCAACTCCTTGGCTACAAGGACAGTTTAAGACTTGACCATGTGTGTCTCTTACATAAAGCTATCTATGGTCTTAAGCAAGCTTCTAGGGCCTGGTTTGATAGCTATAACACTCAACTATTTCATCTTAGATTTCATGCTTCCTATGCTAACACCAACCTTTTCATTCTCATTCATTCCTCTCATATTGTGTATTTATTGCATTATGTTGATGATATTATCATCACTGACAATAATTCTTCCTTTATTACTGAGATTGTGAGTCAACTTGGTTCTGTTTTTGCTCTTAAGGATCTTGGATGCTTGAATTACTTTCTTGGGCTTCAAATTGAGTACATAGATTCAGGTCTTTTTGTTCATCAGTCTAAGTATGCTCAGGATTTGCTTACCAGGTTTAACATGCTTGACTGCAAGCCTTGCTCTAATCATTTTGCTTCAAATCATCATTTTGTTCTAACTCATAGTCCTTTACTCACTGATCCTACTGCTTATAGAAGTTTGGTTGGAGCACTTCAGTATATGACCTTTACCACACTTGATTTGTCCTATGCTGTGCAATAAGCTAATCAATTTATGAGCAAGCCTACTCAGCATAATCTTATTGCAGCTAAGAGGATCCTTAGATATTTGAAAGGGTCTTTGCATATGGGGATTCATTTTCAGCCTAGTCCTTTGTCTATTTCTACCTATTGTGATGCAGATTGGGCTGGTGATCATATAGATAGGAGGTCCATCATTGGTATGGTTGTGTTTTTGGGTGGTTCTCCTATTACCTGGTCTACTAAGAAGCAGCCTACGGTTTCAAGATCATCTACAAAGGCTGAATACAGATCTTTAGCTATCACTACTTCTGAACTTTATTAGTTGAGGATGTTGCTTAAAGATCTTGGTGTTTACTTATATCATCCTCCAATTTTGTAGTGTGATAATGTTTTTGCTCTTGCCTTAGCTTCTAATCCTACTTTTCATGCACATTCTAAACGTATAGAGGTTGATTATCATTTTGTGAGGGAGAAGATTTTAAACAAGGATCTTGTGGTTAAGTATATTTCTACATCAGATCAGTTGGCTGATGTTTTCACCAAGTCTCTTCCTTCTCCTCGATTCCATTTTCTTGTTCACAAATTCATGGGAGTCCCTCCTCTTCATTTGAGGGGGGATGTAAAGACAAAAGGTAAAGAGCAGAAGAAAGTGCAGCACAAAAAGTAGAAAACAACATGTAGTTCAGTATAAGATTTGTAAAACTATGTGCAATTTAGTATATAGCATTAGTGGCTGAGTTAGTTGTAATTAGTGGCCACGTGTACAGCTGTGATTAGCTTATTAAAGAGTTAGTTTAGCTTAAATTCCGCTAGTTAGTTAGAGGTGGTTAGCTACATGTGTATAGATATCTAAATCATGTAATCTATTAGTGTGTGTGATAATACAAAATATCCAATTTTAGATTCTCTCAAATTCTCTCTCTAGAATTTGTTTCTCTTTTCAGTATGATGTATTAAATGTCAATCAAAATTAACTACTTTTCTAGTTGTTGGTGGTCTTGCTCAGCATTGTTGTAGAACATGCCAATGAAGTTTAACTGAATTAACACCCCTCTCTTTGTAAAAGGTGAAGTTGAGGGTAAGGCCATGGATTCAAGATTTAGTAAGCTGTGAGCATGTATTGTACCAATAAAAAAAGGTTGTAGTAATATGGAAATCTAGGAAACGTTGGAGAATGTTTATCATAAGATGTGGCCATCTGCACTTGTTTTGAAGTTGACACACGAAAGCATATTTGGTGACACATTTTGGATACCATGGGTTTCATTCTTTTCTCATGAAATTTTGATATTATATTATTTTGTTCCAAAGTTTTATGAATTTTGTGTTTGTCAAACAGTAACATATACATTGATGTTTTATGTGATAGAGGTGTGAATTTTTAGTTGTTTGCATTTGTTATCTCTTGGATATAACCATGGTTGTCAAAATCATGATCTGGATCGTAAGATTGCACGATTTCACAATCCTACCTCACCAAAATGTTTAAGATCGCACTAGAATCCTAAAAATGGTAGGATCGTAGGATCGTATGGGATCCTACCGATCCTACCAAAAACATCAGTTTTTAGATTTTTATTTATTTATTTATTAAATTTTTTAATGGGATGAGTTTTTGGTTTTGATGAAGCTTTAAAGGCTTTTATTTTTTTATGTTGTAATGGTATGACTTTTTATTTTATTTTTTAATATAATTATGTTAACCTAAGTAAATGTTTTCTAATTTCTAGTTCACTTGTAATCAAAATGAAGGAATACTTTATCATTTCTAAATGAAAATTTTATATTGACTTTGGTACCTTTTAAGCTATAATGTTGTTAAATTTGTTTGATCAATATACTAATTTGTGTTCCAATATTATTAAAAAAAATTTCTTATAGATAATTTTATTAGTATACTTGTATTTGTATATTGATAGATTGATTTTTTTTAGCATACTTTATAATTGTTGTTAAGTGCTATAACTTGAATAGTTGAGCGTGAAGTTATATCTTGATCTCCTTTGCAGCTCTAATATACAATGTCTACATAGATGATTGAAAGTTTAGATTTGTGCTAAAAGACAAGAACTTGTTCAGACCCCCAATTTTAAAATTACGGCTTAATTGCTTTTACTCTAACTTATCTATGTGCGGAACAAAAGTAAATGAGGCGCAATCACCGGAACTACTCTCTAAGCCATAAGCAAGCAAGCAACAATAAATATAAAGCTTAAAGAGTAAGTGAAGAGAGATGCAAATACAAGATAATACCAAGATGTGTTCTCAAAGAGGAAACCGAAGAACTCGACAAAAAACATCTTCGTGACCCTCCAAGTCAAAATCGATCTACTAGTGAATAAGTTGAAGTACATGAATAACAAAAGACCCTCCAAGCCTAGTCTACCTAATGTACTTGAGCCCTTCAAGCTCCTGCTACTAACGAACTTCTCAGAATCTTGTTTTCACTAGCTTCTTGGATCTCGCAATACTGCCTGATTGCATCCGCCAAGCCTCACCGATTTCTTTTGGCAAATCTCAAATGCTTCTCAATCTCTAAAATACTCTCTACACTTTGAATAGGTGTGGGTTGTATTTGGGTACAAATCTCGTCTCAAGGTATGACAATGAGAGAGAGGAAGGAGAATAGACTACAATGATTTGTCACTAAATGATGAGTAGTTCTCTCTCTAAAAGATGGGTGTGTTGTGTTATGGAAACCTATTTAGGGTTTTCTCTCTAAATAGCCTATTTTACTTTTATGGGTGAAGGGTAAAAAAGTCACACTTAAAATCCTTTAGGTAGAATGTTTCACGGGTACCTCACGAGATGATTTGTCTCGCGAAGTATTCGTGAAATGTAGCCTGACACTTAACTCTTCAGCTTCCAACATGTGCTATTTACGTGCCCTTTTTACAAGATTCTTTCTTGCGAACTTTTTGCGAGCTAGTTCCGAAACTGCACTGATCTTCGTGTCATGCTCAATTCGTCACCAACTTAATACTAAACCCAATACAATAAAATCCCACAAAATACAAGGAAATAATTTATTGCACTTACAACACTTTTTTTCATGGAATAAATCTAACATAAACATAGTTGTAAATTACAACTTTATAATCTCCCTCTTTAGCTATTCCTTGACAAAACACCCTATAACAGACTCTAGACTTAAACATGAGTTTGGGAACAATGGCAAAACTCACTCGCACTTAAATCTAAAACTTGTGATGAACTTGGAACAAAATACTTGTATCCTGAAACACTTGCACAAAACACATTAGACTCTCAAGATAAAGCAAGTAATAAAAAGATAAGTATAAAGTAACAAGTAAAAAGCAATTAAATAAACATGATGTGAAACATATGCGCAACTTGATTAAACACATGACAGTCATATAGAAATGACTATAATGATCATATAGTAAAGAAAATGATCATCAGAACATGCAACCAATAAAGCACAATAGCATAAAGATGTATGCATGTCCAACACATAAACATGATGTGATGAGAGCAACAAAGCATAGATACTAATGTAACTTAAAACACCATAAAGTAAAACAAGAAAACAAACAAAGAGTAAAACAAACAAAGCAAGGTTTTCTTGAAAAGAAATGTCTTCTTCCCTTTGGTATATGCATCTCTTTATGGCTTTCTCCCCTTACGAATGTGCACGAGTTAGAATTTCTCACCTTGAGAATGTGCACATGATTCATATAGAAATGATGATACACTCCAGTATATTCTCTAATATACTCTTCCCCTATTTTGTCACAAATAGATAAATGAATCAAGAGGAAGGAGGGAAAGAATAGAAGATATGAACAAGGATAAGATGTGTGAAAGGTGCAAAATGAATGAGAAAAAGAAGCTTAAACAAAATATAAAACATCTTAAAACCAAATGCTACAAAGCATAAAGAAAACACGACATGCTAAGGATGAGGAAATAAGATATAGACTAAGGTATGACAAAGACACAAGAACATGTTATATGTGTTAAAAGGTCTTAAAAAGACTTAACTAGCATGAGTGAATGCAAAATATGTCAAGTGATAAAGTGTGCGCATCAACGGTGCATCTAGTGTGCATATGAGATGCATGAGCAAGCACTCATGAGGCAAAGTTTGTAAAACACACAATCAATGATCAAAACATGATAAACATGAATAATTATGGTGATCCCAAAAAATTAATACTCATCAAGTCAAAAAGAGTGAAAAAAATACCATAAAGGCATTTTATCAAACATTTAGAGTGCACACACTACACATGTATATTAAACAATTCACGAACATATGAAAATCTTGCTTAAATATATGTTAATTTTGTCATAAGGGGCCAACATCCAAAGTAAATCATCATTTAAAACAAAACCCAATAAAAAAATATTGACAAAGATTAAGTTTTCCAACCCCCATTTGAGAAAAATCCCAACTATGAACGTAAAACTCCCAAAAACATAATCTAAGGATCAAAATCAATTAAAAATGTTAAAGATTACCTTAGAGATGTTTATGGAGTGTAAAAAAATTGAAATTAGTTGGGTTTTAATGTTGAAGCTTTGAAAAAGAGGGTTTGGGGAGGATAGACTCAACATAGAGTCATATAAGGAGTTTTTGACCAAAACTCATGAAATACCCATAAAATAGTTTATCTGGGAATTTTCGCAGGATAGCTGAGAATTTCACGGGATAGCCTACTCGCGATTTACTTGCGAACTACTTGCAAAAGTCTCTGTCTGATGACCAAAAATGCTAAAAATACATTTTTTAGCTTCGCGACTCGCAGCCAAGTCGCAAACTACTCATGAAAGACTCTGACCCCTGTTTTTCAACATAAAAATAAGCTCGAAACATTGAAAAACAAAGTAAGTACAAAACTTAAAAACAAAGAGTGATGAAAAAAACTTCCAAACACAAGTAAAACAATCAAAAATCTTTTTGTTTTGATCCATAAATGATAGAGCACACACACATCATATTTGAACATGTACCATCATACAAATGAAATAGACATTCATTGAATATTAGTCTTGTGTGTTGTGTGTGTGAATCAAGTATGAACTAGTCCATAGTCTAGTATGAAGTTTCAATGATCAATTCAATCAAGTCATACACAACTAGCATGAAGTCAAGTGACTTATCTCACTAGTAGAAATAAACATATATGACCCTCTACCAAAGTGTTTACAATTAATTGAAAGCTTTTCATTTGGCTTCCATTTTTCATACTTTTGATCAATACAAATCAACTTTTTAAGAAGTGATGCCATGAAATTTTTTATATTTCTTTGATGAATAAGTCTTCGGTTTTGGTACTATACAATTTGAATATATTTTTGCTACACTTTTTCCTAGTCAAACAAGTTTTCGAAGCAAAGCTTTTTCAGCTCTTTCTCTTTTAAAAATTAACGTTTGTAGAGCTTTTGACATAAAAATAAATGTGAGAAGATATATAGGCACAAGTCTACGCATGTATCAAGATCAAACAAGACTATTGACTAATCATTCATGACCAACTTGAAGATCTATTTACAATAATCAAACGAAGATTTCTAAATGTCGCTCACACTTACAAATGTGCATACATAACAAGTTAAGCTTGTAAATGCATTACGCCATTAGTACGAAAGTACTAGGCAAAACTAACATGTGATATCTGCTCAAGCAAACATGATTAAACTTTTTGAATTTTTAACTTTTTATGTATTTTTTTTTTATTTTACTCACAAAACAAATGCAATAAAGTAAGATCAACAACAAAAACAAAACAATGCATATAAAGAGATGCATGATGCACAAATGCATGATAATGAAGCATTTAATGTGTAAAAAGTCCTACAAAGATCGAAAAAATTAGATTAAGGACCAAAAGAGTATAAGCTCAACCATAGAAACTCTTCCTTATCCAAACAGAACAATAATTTGGAATGAGTGTCTCATGAAAAGTGAGACGACAGTTGGAAGAATGAGAACCGGAGATGCACATAGATAAGGAGGTAAGAGCATTAACCACATGTTTCAACAACTTACCACTTTCAATCAAATTCGATTTAGCTTGCAAAGTACAACTTCCAAGAAGCTCAAATTTCTCTTTTCTTTTGATTTTTTTAAAAACTTGAAACTTAGAGCAATGAGGTCTTAGATGACCAAAGGCACCACAATTGTGACAAACAATGTGTTTAGATCCACTAGGCTTTTTAGGGAGAGATCTAACAATATGGTTTTATTCTCTCTTCAACATGGAATATTGAGGTCTTATGTAACCAATCACACCGCAATAGTAGCAAGTAGGAACAAACTTAGATCTACTCAAATCCTTAGGATGAGACCTAAATGAAAGCTTAGGCTTAAGATCTTTTCTCTCCACTTTTTTTCTCTTTTGTGTGGAAGAATGTACACCGATTTGTTTTTAGAAATAGAACTCACAATTGGAACAAAATCGGGCTACAAAACATGATTGCAACAAATAACATCTTTCTTTTTAGCAATAGGTTCAGCAATCAAACACTTGACATGCATCTTAAGAGATTCATTTTCACATTTAAGATCATCAACAAGTTTGTTAGACAAAATAAGTTTAGCATCCAAGTCCACCTTCAAACATTCAAACTCCTTTAGTTTTTCAAGAGAATGTTCAGCAAGTTTCTTATACTTTTCAACCAATTTGTTAGATTCATTGAGCTTAGCAATCAAATCATCCTTTTCACAAATGAACTTGCTCAAATTCTCGTGAAACTTCTTAGCCTTTTTTTTCAAGAGTTTGACATTTGGAATATTAACAACACCCAAAGATTCATGTAACATGTCATCACAATCATAAGGATTAACACTCATAGAGGCATTTTCACAAACACATGGCATGTTACAATCAACAACATTTATAGAAGCATACAAAGCACTATCCATGGCAATAAATGCAAGGGTTAATGATCACACTTAGGTAATTAAACCAATACAAAGGTACCTGCTCTGATACCAATTAAAAGCTCAGTTTGTACTAAAACACAAGAGCTTATTCAGACTCCCAATTTTAAAATTACGACTTAATTACTTTTCCTCTAACTTATCCAAGTGCAGAACAAGAGTAAATGAGACGCAATCACCGGAACTACTCTCTAAGCCATAAGCTAGCAAGTAACAATAAATATAAAACTTAAAGAGTAAGGGAAGAGAGATGCAAACACAAGATAACACCAAGACGTGTTATCGAAGAGGAAATCAAAGAACTCGATGGAAAACCTATCCGTGATCCTCTAAGTCAAAATTGATTCACTAGCGAATAAGCTGGAGTACACGAATAACAAAAGACCCTTCAAGCCTAGTCTACCCAATGTATTTGAGCCTTCCAAGCTCTTGCTATCAACGGATTTCTCGAAATCTTGTTTTCACTAGCTTTCCGGATCTTGTAATACTACCCGATTGCATTCGCCAAGTCTCACTGGCTTCTTTTGGCAAATCTCAAATGCTTCCCAAGCTCCAAAATACTCTCTACACTCTAAATATGTGTAGGTTGTATTTTTAAACAAATCAGCTCTCAAGGTATGACAATGGGAGAGGGGAAGGAGAAGAGACTACAATGATTTCTCACTAAAGGATGAGTAGCTCTCTCTTTAAAAGATGAGTGTGTTGTGTTGTGGAAACCTCTCTAGGATTTTCTCTCAGAATAGCCTCTTTTATTTTTGTGGGCAATGAAGGTATATATAGTATGGGTGCAGGTTAAGAAAGTCACACCTAAAATCCTCAAGGCAGAATGTTTTGCTGATGCCATGCGAGATGGCTTGTCTCGTGAAGTACTCACGAAATGCAACCTGGCACTTGACTTTTCAGCTTCTAGCATGTGCTTCTCACGTGCCCTTTTCGCGGGAACCTTTCTCGCGAACTTCTTGGGAGCTAGTCATGAAACTGCACTGATCTTCATTTCATGCTCGATTTTTCACCAACTTAATACTAAACCCAAAACAATAAAATCTCACAAAATACAAGGAAATAATTTAATGCACTTACAACACTTTTTGTCATGGAATATAGCCAACATAAAACATAGTTATAAATCATAACTTTACAATGATGAACTAGATGATGATGATTAGGACGGTGGTTATATGAAACTTAGAATGAGAATAATTAAATATTCACTTCACCTTATGTTCATCTTGCTTTCAGATTTCATATTTTAGTTAGCTAGTTTCCATTTGATAACTTATTTTGGATTTTAAACTTGGAACTTGGAAAATATTTCCATATGTGTTGATAAATATTTTGGTATTTGGTTGCTAATTAAACATTTATTGAATTTTTTAGATACATTTGGTCAAAAATTAAATATATTTATTACGTTAATATAGACGTAGCGATGTATAACATGCAAATTGCATCATATGATGCAAATATTTTTTTTTAATGGATAAAATCACAATTTATGTGATTATTCAACATATAAAGTCATTATCAATGTGTTTTTTGCTTTAAATTTGAAAATATGCAAAATCTTACGATCCTCAATTCGATCATACGATCCACGATTCGATCATACGATCCACGATCCCACCTACCTCCTACGATCCTATGTAGGATTTTAATTTTGACAATCTTGGATATAACTACTTCAGTTCAAGGGATCAAGGGTGTTCAATTGGAATCTTTGATGAGCCGTGACCTTTTAGTTTTTAGTTTGTGCTATAAACAGTGCCCCTTTTTCTGCTCCTTATATTATATATTTCTAGTTGGAATCATAAAACATTTTTGGACTTGTTGGCTTCTTACATTGTTGTTTATGACCTTGTCGCTTGTGGTTCAAAATTTCCATATCTTCACAATCCAGACATTTGACGCAGTTGTCTCTTAAGTTAAGTACACTAATGTGTTCTATCATTAAAAGAGAAATGCTAATGAGTGTCCTTAGGACACTAATTAATTATCCATTTTAAGAAAGTTTTAATACTACTTTTATGGAAAATGAAAAAAGTTCTCAAAATATTAATTACTTTTTTTTTTTTCATTTTTCATAAAAATTTTCTTTAAATGGATTATTAATTAGTGCCCTAAGATCACTCGTTAGCATTTCTCTCATTAAAAAAAAAAAAAATTAGAATCTTCTAGAATCCTTAGGGGAATTTCACCATAAGATTGCTCATATCATATTAATCCATTTTGAAATGTGTGAATGGGATTTTATCACTTCATCAACATTTGAACAAAAGTTTACTATTACCGAGTTGATATGACAAAGTAAATGCAATCTACTCATTTCAAAATATACGGATAGGATTTTAAGAATCTCACATTAGAGTTGACTCAGTCTATAAAGAATCTTAATCCTAAAATGTACACTTTTAGGGGGTGTTTGGTAGAGTAGTTTGAAAATTGTTGTTTATTGTTTTTTGAAATACGTGTGGGTGAAAAAGTGTGTTGAAATGCGTGAAATGCTGTTTAAAAACTAAAAAATGTTGTTTGAAATGGCGTACCAAACGGGGCCTATTGTTCTTGTTGTTTATTTTCTATATTTGTCAAAAACAAAAACGCAGATAAATTTTGTCTTTAGCTACTAGTTGCCCAGGAACTTTGGAGCAGAATTTCAATCAGGGTACGCGAAAGATGATGCAGTCTCAAGAATTAAAAGGAACAACTAACGGTGGCCTTTCATTTAGAAAGGTACTCTCAATTTCATTCAAAACATAGGAATCTAAATTAATCCGGAAAGGGAAAATGCTGTTACAAACACGGTATTCCACGCATCCGTATATACACATCTAAAAATTACACATTAAAAACAACTGAAATTGTGACACAAGAGTCTTCTATTTTTTATTAATTTTTTAAATGCATATATTTGAAAGGAGAATGTACTTATAGCCCTTTGCTGTATGAGTTGCACTTCCCAGCTGAGGCTTGGACTCTCACATAGAATAGCTTCAGCTGTTCCATTACCAGAACAATACTCGTATAAAAAAAAAATTTGAATTCAGAAAATCCAAACAACATTCACACAGGAAAATCACCCTTTGATTCCATTCGCATGGTTGTTTTCTATTTCCTTTGTTTCTGCTTCCCTAGTTGACAATAATATCCACATAGTTAGGACCCATCAAAAAAGTTTTCTATTTATAGATTCAGAATTCAATTTTCCATATACCAACGAGCGAAAATGATAAAGATCTGAGTAGACTAGGAAAAGAATAAAACAAAGAGATCCAAGAAATGCCAATCCTTTACTTTGACCCCAAAAACCCCACAGCCCAACGTCTCAAAACATAGGTACCCATCAGAAACAGGCCCCATATAACAATATGCGGTACAAAGTGCAACAGTATTACGAAAGGAGTTTAGCAAAAAAGTATTGCAAAAGGATCACAGAGTTTTAAGTTCATATAATTATACCCTTGCCTTCACCATTACTTTGATCGTTGTTGGTGGCGTTGTAGTACCTGCATAGCACCTTGCATTTGACCACACTGCCATAGACATAGAACCCAGGTGCAACCATGATACGAACCACAGATGGAACCAACCTTTTCACCTTATCTCCACCCATATCCTCCATGTAAACCACATCAAACCCCACACCTATATCCACTTTGAATATAGGCAAGCTTGGGTGCACCGAGTTGGCTAAAAGGTGCACCAACCACACACTCTTTGAAGCAGCAAAGAAAGCCTGCAACAATGGCTCTGGCCACGCTCTGTTCCATCCCAACATCGAAACAATTTCACTCATTTTCCTGTCACAAAACCTGCTATACTCTTCGCTGAAATGCCTTGTTCCCTTGTTCAACACTTCCTCCCATGTCAACCCACGAAGAAAGTTGAAGGACTCGAAGTTAGCCTCGCACCTATCAATCGGATTCAAGATTTGAATCGAGGTATTCCTTTGAAACCCAATTGATTCAAAGTCTTCATAGAAAGCCTTGTTCAGTAAAGCCTCCAGGTAAAAAACCAAGCTTCTTGGGTTCTTTGATAGTGAAATTTTTATATCATAAGGTTGGAGAAGAACTGAAATTCTTTCGTATACTTTGCTTCCCATGTGCCTAAGTTGCATAGCGAGTGAACGGCTTAATAGCTTGACCGAAGACCGAGACTCCGAAACAGAAACCAAAAAATGTTCAATCACTTTGTCATTAAGCCCCAATGACCTGTGTCGATTACTGTCTCTAGTCTTTATCATTCCCGTTTGATAAGCTGAGTTGGTGCTACATTCATCGAGCCCAGATTTCAAGTTATGGCAATATACTTCGAGCTTGTTGAGCTTCTTCTCTAACACAGCCATGGAATACTTAAGCCTTGAAGCTTCAAGAAGAGCCTCATCTCTCTTTCTTGTAGCGTGAATAAGCTTTTGTGAGAGCTCAGCCACTGCAATCTTCCACTGCTCCTCTCTCGCCGCCTCTGATGGACTAGACCGCGGGCTCTTCTTAGTTAAAGATAAAAATATCGACTTGAATATGCCATTGGGACTTGCAATCGATGAAGAACAAGAAGAGTGCTTGTTGAGGCCATTGTTGTCGAGTGGAACCACAGAGATTTTCTCACGCGCGTGTGGACGACACTTGTTGCACCGCACAGTAGTACCATCTTCGATTCCATTGGCATCAGAATCTGACTGCTTAATAATCTTCTTGGGTTTGCCATTTTTGTGAAGCAGATGAAGTGGCGTACGGTGGTGCTTTGGAGCACTTGGTGTAGTCTCTCTAGTACTCTGCCTTCGTTCCTCGCTATACCCATCTTCATTTTCACATTCTTGAATCTACAACATTCAAAACATTAAAAAAAAAAAAAAAAAACAGCATCAAAAAAAAACATTTCCAATTGTTTCATGTTAATGTTTATTTATGTTTGTGTACTTACCGGTGGTGTGAAGTGAGGGGATAGGTGGGAAGCAGAAGGCGGAGGAGGAGGAGATTTAGAGGAAGAAGAAGAAGAAGAAGGAGCCATGTTTGTGTTTCTTATTGCATTTTTTGGTTGCCTTTTGCTCTGTGATGATACATATCTATCTGAAAAATAAAAATACACTGCTACTTGGTAGTAGTATTAAAATTTTATTTTTTATGCTGTGATTTTAATTTGGGAGTGTGCCTTTGTGTTTCAGGCTCTTTTCGTTTTCTTTCATTTTCTTATTGGGTTGTATTTTCGTCGTCTTCTAATCATCATCAACCATGGTTAAAGATAGAAACGCACGTAGAGGGATAAGTCACAAGTACAAGTGTTACTTAGCACGCGTTCTGGACCAGACATTAATGATGGGCAACTTGCCAAGGTGATAGCATATAAGTAGGAGTGTTCATGTGTGTAGCAAAACATAACGTTCATATGCTAGTACTTTTGAATATTTTTTTGGGACCAAATTGCTAGTTTTTATTTTAAAAATGCTTAAAACATGTTATTTTATAGTTTAACATGGTAGAGTGGATATGAAGTTCCTAAAATATTTGTGAACATGTTGAAAATTATGTGAATTTTGCATTACTTAGATAAAACCTCCCTAAAGAAGATTTTAGGGACCGAGACGGATGAATGGTTGGAAAAGAAAATAATATTGGATTAAACATTAGATTTCCTTGACATCCCCATGGTTTTATGTTATGGCCGTTTTATTAATGTGAAAACTAAGAGGGAGCACGGATGGTGTGTAATGCGTATACAAGAAAATTCGCCACCTTTTGTCTAGGAACACACAATAAATACATTTTGAAGAAAAATATTCAGTGCAAGTGGGAATGTTTTTTTTTTTTTTTTCTCCATTGTGGTTGATGAATGTATAAGGTCTTGTTAACTGGTACTTTCAGGGCAATTAATAAATCATTTTAGAAAAATTTTGACATAACTTTCATGAGAAATTAAAAAAAAAAAAAAAAAAGTCGTCAAAATAATTAATTGCTTTTATTCTTTTCTCATAAAAAGCTTCTTAAATTACTTTTGTTCTTTTCGGAAAATTCTTAAGTACTTTTGGAGTATGAAGAAATAGTACTCATTCCTTTCATATTCATGGCGAACCTTACCATGAATTTAATGAGTGGTCTCTACTATGAATGTAAGAAGAGTGAGTACCATTCTTCGTATTTTGGAAATACCTAAGAATTACTCAACATTTTCCATCAAAAAATAAGCAAGGATAATATCAAATTAATTAAGAGAGGAAGTAATTGTACATCTTCTTTTTGTTTTTGTTTTTTTTTTTTTTTTTCTTGGGTTGAGAATCTAGTAGTAGTATCTTTGGGTGCAAAGAGTTAAAATGCATTTATCATCAATTACTCCACATATTCAATAGCTGAAAGTCGGGATGGCAATTTTTCTCCGCCTTGCTTAACTCGCCCCTCCCTTCTTCACCCTGCGTGAGTTTTCCCTGCCCTGCAAAGGTGATGGGGCAGGGATGAAGCAAGATTTAGCCCCACACCACGGGTGAGGTAGGAATGGGTTTAGACTTTTTAGACCCACCTTGCCCCGCCCCTCCCGATCTCCACCCTGCCCCATGTTGCTAAGGATTATAATTGTAAATTTTTCATACCTTAAAATCCTACTATTTAAATAAACATATCAATATTAGTATATTTTATTCTATCCAATGTGATTCTTTGTCTTTATTTTGTTATGTGTTATACTATGAGATATATATATATATATTATTATTATTTTTTTATTGTCTTATTAAACACTTGGATATATTATTCATTTTTTTTTTCTAAAAATTGATTTGATTTGATGGGATAAATTTAATTGTAATTTCAAGTATATTTTTATTAATGAAATTGGTTTCATTAAAAAATTGTACTAGTTGTAGGACAAATTAACAAAAAAGTGAAATTTTACGGGTCGGGGCGGGGCTTCGCGGGGCCCCAAGGGGCTAGGGATGGAGTGAGAAAGTTTTCCCCATCATACGGGATGGGGCGGAGATGGGGCAAGACAAAACCATGCGGGGCAGGGACAAAGACCCCATCTTTCGGCCCCGCCCCGCTCCATTGCCATCCCTAGTTGAAAGCCATAAAGTTAAGAAACTTGCTGGGTCATTCCACATTAATTAAGGATTTAATAAAAAAAAGAAATAAAAAAATAAAACATAAAAAAAGAAATCCTTCATCAAATTCCCCAAGTGCTTGATGTCGTTTTGCATCATTTTTAACATCATCTTAACTTATACTTTTGTCATTGCAGTATCCTGTTCAATGGAATCAAATATGGGTTTTTTATTCTTATGGGTATTTTAAAAGCTTCCAAAAATACACTTTAATAATTCTACAATATCATCATACATAAAAGTAACCCCAAAAATAATTATTTCTTGAAGGTGATTAACATTTAATACTAAGGAACACATCTAAGGGCCAAAAATCTTTATTGATGTCATACATGAGGGAACTTCACATATATATAAGTACTTATGAGGTGTGGGGGCAAAAGACAGAGTTTAAGTCTTCAAAAAGAAACTTCACACACATATACAGTTAAAGATCATGCTAGAGTAAATTTTCTATCATGTAAAAAAAAAAAAAAAGGGTAACCATGTCACTAAAATGCTCATTCAAGCCAACACAAAACATATTTGTTACTTGTTCTTCACAATCCAATTGTACAACGTAATGGAAATATAGATTATATATTGATAAGTTGTTAATATCTAATAGGTGGCCAAGTCCCAAATATTTTTATGCCTTGAAAAATAGGGCATTTGTTATAGGTCTATTCTAATTGGTTGTTTTGTTGTTCCTTGTCTATGTTAGAGAAAATGTCTATGACATGACAAAAAAATATGTTGCTTTTCAGCAAAACAGAACCATATTGAATGATTATCCAGACAACATGCTTAAGACTTGAGGAAAATTCAACTCCTTGGAAAGAAGGGCACTAACTCTAGGTTGACTTAACACACATTTTAATGTCTAAGGCGAAAATTTTGATAATAGGCTTTTAGTTGGAGTAGAATTCAAATTTCAAAAACTTAGATTATAAAACTTTATTTAAATTAAATTATTGTCAAATCTTATTTAGTCAGGAGTTTTGTAGCTTAATATACTAATAAAATATTAATTTAGTAAGATGCAACTTGAGGAAAAAAAAATGTGGGCTGTGTGAGATTTAAGTTTATAAATTTTGTTTTTTTTATAATAAACCTTTAGTTTGAATAGAATTTAAAATTGTTTTAAATTATCATAAAATCATGCAACTTGAGGATGGGTTATGTCGGATTTTAGTTTAGAAATTTTTGATAATATGTTTTTAGTTTGAATAGAATTAAATTTGTTTTAAATTATTGTTAAATCTTATCCCTTAGTCAAAACATGAACCATTTTTTTTAATAAAATTAATTTACTATTTAGTGAGAGTAGTCACTTGACCTAACTATCTTTTTTAAGTCCAACTTTTTTTTTTTTTTAAACTTGCTGAAAGAAATAAAAATAAAAACATGGGTTATGTGGGATTTAAGTTTATAAATTTTTTATAATAGACTTTTAGTTTGAATAGAATTTGAATTTGTTTTAAATTATTATTAAAGTTTAGAAATTTTTGATAATAAATTTTTAGTTTGAATAGAATTTAAATTAGTTTTAAAATTATCATTATTAAATTAGCAAAGCTTCGGTTGTGTATATATATATATATATATTAGCACGCGTTCTGGATCAGACTGTGCATGGTACACGCTCATCTATAAGGAACTTGATATTGAGGTATTGACCGTGTCAAGGATGATTTTGATTCAAAATGATCATATGATGGATTGATGGGCAACTTGCTAAGGTGATAGCATAAAAGTACGAGTGTTCATGTGTGTAGCAAAACATAACGTTCATCTGCTAGTAGTTTTTGATTTTTTTTTTTTTTTGTTTTTTTTTTTTGGGGACCAAATTGCTAGTTTTGATTTTAAAAATGCTTGAAACATGTTATTTTGTAGTTTAACATGGTAAAGTGGATATGAAGTTCCTAAATATTGGTGAACATGTTGAAAATTATGTGAATATTATTGCATTACTTAGATAAAACCTTCCTAGAGAAGATTAGGGACTGAGACGGATGAATGGTTAGAAAAGAAAATATTCTTGGGCTAGACATTAGATTTCCTTGACATCCCTATGATTATATGTTATGGCCGTTTTATTAATGTGAAAACAAAGAGGGAGCACGAATGGTGTGTAATGTGCATACAAGAAAATTCGCCACCTTTTGTCTAGGAGCACACATGATACGCAATAAGTACATTTTGAAGAAAAATATTCAGTGCAAATGTGAATGTTTTTTTTTTCCATTGTGTTTCATGCATGTATAACGTTCTGGGTGCTTTTAAGGCAATTATAAATAAATCATTTTAAAAAAGTTTTAATACTACTTTCATGATAAATATAAAAAGCCGTCAAAACAATTAATTGTTTTTATTCTTTTCTCATAAAAGCTTCTTAAATTGCTTTTGTTCTTTTTGAAAAATTATTAAGTATTCTTGGAATATGAAGAAATGATGCTTTCTCTTCTCATATTCATTATGAACCTTACCATAAATTTAATGAGTGAACCTTACCATGAATGTGAAAAGAGAATTACTCAACATTTTTCATCAAAAAATAAGTGAGGATAATATCAAATTAATTAAGGAACGAAGTAATTGTTCATTTTAAGGTATACCTTGTAGGCTTGGTACCATATTGGAGTAGCAGTAGTATCTTTGAAAGCCATATGGTTAAGAAACTTGCTGGGTCATTCCACATTAATTAAGGATTTAAGTCTTCCTTTTAATGTGAATCCATTTTGAACCCTACCTACCCTCACGGTGTGGTAAAAGGATTGGAAATAATAATGGAGAAAGATCACAAAAGTTCGTAACAACTGACAAGGCGGCGTAGTAGTAGAAACTAGAAAGGTTTGGAGACACGTCACAATTGGGAATTCGTAAATTCAAGTAATGATAAATTCAATTAGTGCTCAAGTAGTCACACATCATAACACATGCAAGGCTTAAGTTACGTAGGGGCACTGACCATAATTGTAAGCTCCTTTTGGGTAAATTACCAAGGTAAATTATCTATTTGTTCTCTAAATATTTTTTTTTTTTTTTTGAGAAACATTTTGTTCTCTAAATAGGTTGTATGTTAATTAATTTTTTTTTGTTGCTAAACTTGTATGTTAATTAATTTGGTCCCTCATAAATGGAATATACTCATCCTTATAAATCCTTATTATTATGACCAAAATTAACACTTGAAAAGAAAAATACCAACTAGATGCCAAATAAGAGTAATTAACTTCTTCTTTTTTCTTTTCTTTTTTTTTAAATTATTAAAACAAATGATTGATAGTAGAAAGTGGGGAAAGTGTTGTTCTCGAAGTGATTGGAGCAGCTAAAATGTTAGATTGTGTCAGACTCATTCATTTATGAGTTATGACCACGTGAAAAGAAAGGTTGTGACATTTATAGCCATCTTTAATTCTCCAACTCCAACATTTAATGCCTCAACGACTCACATTCATTCCCACAGATAAATGTCCCTGCGGTGGATCACAAACCACATCCCACGCCAACCATTAACCATGGTCTCACGCAAGACGAGAGAAAGATGTTGGCTTTACATGTGAAGTTAATAAATGTGATGTGAGTCTCACATTGTGGTCCTATGCGAGCTGCTGCACTGGTTAACCGCTGACTCGTGGCATCAATTTATCGTTGTGTAGGATCACGTGCACGTGTCCCCACTCTGGACCTCTCTCGCTCTGTTTCTTGGTGTTCTACCCCCTCGTGTGCTCTGAATCTTAAGCAAGACAAAAGAAAAATAAAAAAACAAAAACAAAAGACAAAGTCCCGCTTACCCTTACCAAAAAAAGAGATGATTACAATCGATATGGTCAACTTTGATATGCCATATAGATTCAATGGAGTGAGTTTGAATTTACAATATAAACAAACAAATCTTTTTATATTTGAAATTTTGGGATAGGAAATCTCTCATTATACTTGTATCTGTTTGGTACATGTGTTTGAAAATTGAAAATTATTGTTTAAAAATATTTATAGAAATATGTGTAAGTGAAAAATTGTGTGAAAATACATGTAATATTGTTTAAAAATAAAAAATTAATATTGTTTGAAAACACAAACCAAACACCCTCTTAGATACTTGTAACTGTAAGAGTCTAAATAAAACCAAAGTTTGACATTATTGATTGTCCTTAATTTTGGCTCAGTCAAGGATATATTCAAGATATTGACAGATACTATATTGTACTATACATTAATCATAGTCTCTTCATTACCATCACGCATCTTTAACTTATCAATTGCTCTATAAGTATAAATGTTTGTGGAGTGTGAGAGGCAGAAGGTTAGAATTCAAATTTCCCAAAAAAAATTGCACACACATACACTTAAATAAGCTTGTGGGGGAAAAGGGGGCCAGGCCCAAGTTAATGGGCCGAATGCCCACGAAAGGACTGTTTCACATCCGAAAAGAGGGATGCGGAAAAGACAAGGCCCAGCTAGGAGTGGAATCCTCTTGATGAAGGATCATCTCTGTCCGAAGAGGATATCTCCAGTCCGAGGAGGACATCTCCTGTCCGAGGAAGATGTTTTGCTCTGATATGATATCGGAGACTAATTGAGTAGGGGAAAAGCCCGAATGACTGTCCGAGGACTCCACCTGATCAAGATAAGCTCAAAGCATGTTCAGGAACGATAAGGATGGGGAAATATCTGAGGGAAAGGCAGCTGCCACCGTATTCAATGCATTGCAACAGCTTTTCTGGCCGCATTTATGTGGAGAAGACCTCTGAACAGTGTATCCTAACCTACCGCCACTCACACAGAGATGAAAAGAAGCTGCCTGACGTGACAGGTACTTGAACAAGTTCATGGATGGGGAGCACGTGGACGATGGAGATGAGGGTAGGAGTGACTATATAATAAAGGGGAGCACCTGTCAATGGGACCTCAGAAGAAGGAGGGGAGAAAAGAGAGAGAAGAAAAACAAGAGAGTGGGAAAAACTATCAATGTATACAAATTGATGAATGCACTGTTGAAATGGTTATGATCCATTGCTATTAATCCCTTACTAATTCTAGTTCTTTGACCTATACTCTACAAATTAATTGTCTTTGGGTTTACATAAAGAAGTTGAACCCTACAAAGCTCTAGAGTAGAATTCTATCTCAAATATATAAAATTAGTACTCGTATAATTTGTGCATGCAATTTTGTCTTTGAAATCAGTGTAAACAACTCGATCAAAGGGTATTATTTTGCCAATTATGTTATGCGAATAGTTCTGTTTAGAATCTCTTAATTTTTAATTTCAAGACTTAAGGTTCGCATGTTTTATGCTTTTGTTTACAAAAGTGCCCTAATTAAGAGGCTAGGCTTTATGTTCACAATTTTGTGGTGGTGATTATAAGGTGGGCATGTTTTATTTTTCTAATATGCATCATAGTTTTTTTTTTTTCTAATGTTCGTTTATCAAAAACAAAAGTATGAAAAATTTATGCACAAAACATATTCTTTTGCTATGCCATGGTTTCCATGTATTTGAGAGATTTTGTAAGAGTAGGGATTGCTCTATTCTATAGACTCTATTAATATAGTGAGAGTCGTTTATATTAGTAGTAGAAGTTATTTCTGATTACAGGCGATAAATTATTTTCCATCTATTTTAGTGTAGATTCTTTGCTTGAGTTTACCTACTTCTTCATCTCCACTTAAATGTGTAGATGAATTATCTTCGACCCATTTAAGTGTAGATTCTGTGCTTGATTTACCTAGTTGTTGCATAAGGTGGTACATAGACTGTAACATTGATCATCATGGTGTTAAAGTCCTCTCGAGACGATGTATAAGTGGAACTTAGGAATTTTATTTCGTTTGAACTTTCTTCTATGTTTCGTTCTCTTGGTTACATGTGTTGTGCGCGTGCATCCTTGGGATCCTGGTGGTTGAGAGAGAGATGTTAAACTGGATGTAAGTTTGGTGAGTGAAGATCATTGTCTGCTGTAATTCCAAAAGTTATACTTACATTATGCTCATCATTTATAAATTTAGAAATTAAACTAGTTCATGGAGAAGCTTAGAGCTATGAGGGTCTACCAGACATCATTTGTGGAACTTTTAGTTTATAACTAAATATTTTTTAGTGGCATGGCATGCAGCATTTTGTTTTACTGTTTGATTCTTTAGTTGCAGTCTCATGCAGTCATAGATGATTAGTTTGGTGAGAATAGGAACAAATCATTTCCACGCTATTATTGTGTTTCTGTTGTTTTATATAAGGTTCTGAAGCAATGATTCTGAATTTTCATGGTTGCAACATATATTTTGCTTGGCAGAGTAAGGCTTAAGTTTTTTTGTGGGGGGTTTTAGCGCCTAGAAATTGCAGGGTGGCAGTGGTGGCAGGGATCCTTTCTTTAATTTTGGTGATCCTTTTGCTGGTTTTGGAGGCTTTGGGGATCATAGGAGTTTACTTTCTAACTTTTTTGGAGGGAGGAACCCATTTGATGACCCTTTCTTCACATGCCCATTTGGAGGCATGTTTGATTCAAATCCAAGCTTATTCGGTTCAAGTGGAAGTCCATTTATGAACATGCACCCATCCGGCTTTCTTGAGCATCAAGGTTCAAGTGGGCGTCCTTTTATGAACATGGGTCCATCTGAATTCTTGAGCATCTCAATTGACTGCAAAACTGTTCATAATGTTTTGAATCCTGACCTTGTTGGAAAATGCTTAAACAAGCTGCATATTGTCATGCTAATTATTTGACTTTCAATTGGTCTAAGAAGTGGTTGTCAATTGTTTAATTCATTTGTAACTACCTTGGAGGTTGGTGTAACTAGAAATGGGGATGGCAACTTGGCATTTTAGGTCTTGTAGCAATTAGCATACATAATGAGTAACCAATATGCTGTCATAATAGTATGTTTGTAGTGTGTAAGTGTACATACATATGCATATCTAGGGGTGTGCATGGGTCGGGTTAAGGGATTTTTTTGACCCAAGCCATCATGGTGGGTTAAAAAAAAATCAACTCAACTCAACCCATCACATAAGTCTAACCCAACCCAACCCACATGGGTCGAGTTAAACCCATAGGTTGGACAATTTTTTTTTATTACTATTATTATTAAATTGAGCTGAAAAAAATATATCACATCTGCCATCTGAGTTGATAAACAAAATATACGTTAATATATGAACTAATATTCCATCTCAATTATACATTAATATATAAACTAATATATATAAATATTGACTTTCATATAGGATAGGAGGAAAAACTAGTTATTTAAAAAAGTTATTAATTATATAATATATATTAATTATATGAGTGGGTCGGGTCGGGTTTGGTGGGTTTGGAATTTTATTCCCAAATCCAACCCGACTTGCTATCAAAAATTTTTTTGTAACCCAACCTACCTCACCAAGCCCTAAAAACCAACCCAACCCGGTGAGTTGGGTTGGGTCGATTTTAGTGGGTTTGCTGCATACCCTTATGCATATCAAATGTTATGTAGATTAACAACGATGGGCTTACCACTTACATCTGCTTTGTGGTATAAATGGCTTTTTGGGAAAGGCTAGTAGGGGAGGTTGGCGTAGCACTTGAGAAGAGTGATACTAGATGGTAGGGATAAGGGAGGATCTTCTCACTTAAAGCATTCAAATTAGCTTATACAAAAAAATTTCATCTATTTTAACATAAGAACCTACTTTTTCTATTTTACATACTCATTTTTCAAAACATCTCATATTAGATTATTTATTTTACACTACATTTCATTAAAATATAAAATTTTATCTTTCTTCGCACACAATAACCACCATTGACTATCTTTCTTCAGTGTTGAAATACATAAAAAATAAAAAAATAAAAATAAAAAACTATATAAAAAGTGAATATTAGTGTCACTGTAAATTTACACATTTATTGTAGCAACTTTGCAAATTTACACATTTTTAGTTTGATTGGTATGAGTGATTTTGGAGGTTGAATTTGTAAAATTGATATATTTTTGTATTTTGCATTGATTGATGCAAATGCTCCTCGAGTTCTCAAGGATGATGAAAGCTGATGTTAGAGACAAAAGTGGTTATTCTAGCTAGGGGGAAAGCTAGAAATTGAGGCAGGGACAAATAAGCTCAATGTGTTGGAAATTTGGAATGCACGTCCATGAAGCCTCCTTCTACCGAATGCATCAGATGTAGCAAGGTTATTGAAGTTGTTAGAGAGATAATACTGATGATTTTTCCTCGGAGTTAAATGTACTGGATATTTTTTACAAGTGGGATCTGAAATGAATCAATGATTGCTGGATACTTTCGGAGGCCTCTCTCATTGAATGATTACTGCATCTGCGATGTGAGGGTTTGGATACAGAGGCACGGCGCGTTTCCATTCTGCGTTTTCTCCTTTTTTTTTTTTTTTTTCTGCCGCAGCTGTTGACTTTGGGGACAAAATTACTGTGCGTGTACTGTTCACGCACTGTTCACGCAATATTTAATATTAAAAGTGGGTCCCACAACACTATTCACACATTTAAAAATTATTTTGCTACAATGTTTTCAGCAACAATCAGTTTTCAGCAACTTTCAGCAACAATAAGTGCTATCCAAACGGACCCAAATTGATGTTCTACAACCTGAAAATGTGTAAAGTTAAAAGTGTAACATTTATGGTCTTTTAATGATCATGAATTTTCATGAATATGGTCAAAAGTCCTGTGACTTGTCCAATTTTTCCATAGACGATAATGCAGGTTGAATCCTGCCACTTCACTTGTAAGTTAATAATAATAAAAATAATAGATAAATAAATACTGAAAATATCTATTCTTCCCAACATTTGATATTTCTTGGATTTCACTTGGCTTGGTCCTTTCAAACCAGACATTTGCTTTTTAAAAGAAATGGAAATAAGCTGGTATTTTACAGTAGAAAGTAAGTTAAGTCTTTGCTTAAAAGATAGTTGAATTGTTTAAAAAGATGTTTAGATTTGAGAGATAAGAGAGAGGGAGAGAAGAGTCTGAAGAGGGAAGGAGATTGGAAAATATATTAAAAATGTGATTAGTATGGTAGCAAAGTGAGATGATAACAATGGGTGAAGAGAATGTAGAAAATGGATTCTTATTTTCTCTTATTTGAGAGAGAGAGAGAGAGAGAGTGAGAGAGAGAGAGAGAGAGATAGATAGATGATTTTTAATTCGGGTTTATCATTCACTTGTTTTTTAAATTTATTGAGGGAAAATGTTTAGTCTTCCTTTATTATTTTATTGAAAACTATTCAATATAAGAGTATAATAAAATTTTACTACAAAATGTTTTGTTTTCTATCCACTTTTCTATCAATTCTATAATTATCAAATATGTGCAATTGAGAATATTGATATTTTTCTTTATTTTCTTTGACTTTTGGTTCTTCTCATTTTTATCTCTTCCCTGACAATCAAGAATTAAGTATTGTATTCTTAACACATTTTTTTTTTTAATATTTGAATCTTTACTTTCCATTCTTCTCTCACTATCTCTCATTATCTAAACATAAGGTCAATTTGGGAACAGCTTATTTAGTTGAAACTAAAAACTTTTTGTTGAAAATACTGTAAATAAAGCTAAAAAGTAGCCAAAATAGTACAGTGGGATTCATGAATAGTACCAAAAAATGCAATGGGATTCATGAATAATAACAAAAATAAACTAAATAATAAAAAAGCTGGTTTTTAAAGCTAATGTCAAATGCACACATAGAATAAGGTTTTTGATATTTTTACTCTTCTAATGTAAGTGTATAACCTAGTGGATGAGTTAGGTGTATTCATTGATGATTTTTGGATACTTTTGTCCTTAAAACTTAACCATGATATTTGATTTTAGGAAAGAAAAGTGGGAAGAAATGAAAAAACAAATATATATATATATATATATATAGGTGGTGAATAATTTATTAACATTTTATAAGGATCTTAACTGAACAAAGATGATAAAAAAAAATGAAAATTCCACAGCATGCAAGGACTAAATAATCTGCTTCTTAGGTTTTGACCAACTAGTCAGATTGGTTGGAGGCACTTAGGTTTAAGTCAGTGAAGAAATTCCCGAAGTAAGAAAAAATGTAGAAAATAAGATTCTTAATGCTTATCTTTTGCTCAAGGCTTGAAAGGGTATAGTATAGGGTTTTTAAGTAGGGATTGATAACCAATTTTTTATAAAGAGGGAGAGGCTGTAATAATACACCATTTTGTAGGTTGGTTGAAGGGATGTGCTTTTAGGATACTTCTCCTCAGTGATGTACAGTAACAACTTGTTCCATTGCACTAAATGCAAAAGCGTTGATGTGACTCCACTCATCAAAACCATATAGCATTCGCATCCGTTATCTTTGAACTATTTTATTTTACTATCTCAAAACCTATTTTATCTCTTATACCATATCATTTTATAACCCACCCAACATTCCAACTTTTATTTTCTCATACAACACATTAAAATAATATATCTACAAATAAAATAATATATCCCAAATCCATCTCTATTCTCTCCCGTCTCTCCTGTCTCTCTTCCCCTGCTATTGCAACCACCTACTCCCATCACCACCACCACGAACAAACCCAAAAAAAGCTACCAAACTCAAACAAACCACCACTACCTCATTGCCTAAAAACTAAACTTTCAAGCAGCTAAATTAAACATTTAAACAACCATAACCACAACAGATTAGCAAGCAATCAACAACCATTAAAACCACCGCCATCAATCACCACCTCCACCATCATCAATCACAAACCCAACCACACCCACACTCATCAAACCCACCACCACCAGAAAAAGAAAAAAGAAAAAGAAGCAAACCCAACACCACCCACGACAAGCAAACCCAACACATTAGCAAACCTAACCCATTAGCAAGCAAACCCAACACCACCCATACCCACGGCCAAAACCCATCACCCACAGCCAACACCACCCATACCGATCCACGTCAATCTCGCAACCACCAGACACACGCCGATCTTGCAACCCACTAGACCCATGCCGATTTTGCAACCAAAACCATTAACCATAGATTAACCCATATCAAACCCAAAACCCAACCAAACCCATGAACAACCCATAACCATTGACGGGTTGGCGAAGATGGGTAGGCAACGAGAGAAAAAAAAAATTAAAATGGTTAAGAGTGAAGACTAATGAAGACTGAAGAGAGAGTGATGAAGACAGAAAAGAGTGAAGTGATTTAGGGAAGAGGATCAATAAAAAGCAATATTTTATTTTTGTAATTGAGCTACAGTACCATCACACATTTAGAATGGTATTTTAGCACAATTGTAAATTTTTTTACAATTGGAAGACCTGGTAATAGGAGTTTTTGGGACTTTGATGCTAAAACATACCAACATATGGCATTTGAGATTAAAAAAAAAAAAAAAAAGGGAATTCTCATTGTAACAAAGCTTCTGGTAATACATGAAGTAACTCTAGAGTGTCCCACTTACCAGTCCTTTATAATTGCTTTGATCAGAGAAGTTTGGGACTAATAGAGGGAGAAGGATAAAACTAAGCTAAATGAACATAAAGATTATATCTATTGCACAAGGCTCCTGCTTCTGCGAGATCTGGAAGAGGTGGTTGGTAAAGAGCCTTATCCCCAATTTTGAAGAGGCCAATTCCAAGTAAGCAAGATGAACGTGAAGCAAATAATTCCTTTTCAATTACAGAATAAAACACACACACACACACTAAAAAAGTAACTAGATTGATTGGTGGTAAGATAATTTAGCTGATGAAATATGGACTCCATCAAAAACCTTAGTGATATATTAGGAAATTTTCACAACACAAAAACAAGGAAAGCATAAAAGCTTGGTTTAGAAAAATGAAGAACGAAGGAAGATAGATGTTTTTGATAATTTGATAGTTACAATGGGGGAGAGGGATTCGAACCCTGATGTCTCTAATGGAAACACTAGGAGGTGCTAGTTGAGCTACAAGGCTCGTAGCAACAAAAGAAGAAAGAGAGGATCCTGGTATTCGGCATTAAGGTCAACAGAGTCCTTGGTCTTCATATTGGCAAATTCTAAGCATTCAAATCAGCCCAAACATGCAAAAATTCATCTTCTGCTTCTTTTCTCTATAGTGATAGAAACAATCAAAAACAAAAGCACAATGACATCTATATCACACAAGACACTGTAGCCAGCCTCCAGCTCCAATTGCCCAAAAATACTCTAAAAATTATTCCTTTAAATCTATTCCAAACCAAAATCAATCAAAAAACAGTTGTTTATGTTCTTCCATTAGAATTCAAATTCCAGTCAGAGACAAAACCAGCAGCACACTTGAGTGGAAATACCTTAACTAGGAGTATTTATTTATTTATTTATTTATTTATTACATACCGAGCGTGATTTTAGGGATGGGCTGGTTAATATCAGCAGAGACTGCGCGGTCCTCGGCTTCTTGCAAGAGCTGCTGAACCTGCGCGAGCCGAGATGACACTTTCTTTCCGTCCGACGCGGCGGCGCATCGAATGCGGCTGAAGCTGATTCCACGCTCTGTGACTGCTGCGTATCTGAGGGTCCCACCGATACCTCGCAATCGTGACAAAGAAAATGAAGAAGAAAGAGGAGCAGGATTGAAGATTCCTCTCAGAATTACGTTTGCTGTGGTTCTCACTACCGCCATTTTTTTTTTTTTCGAACTTCAAAAGCAACCCTAAGGATGACCCGACCGTTTTTTGTGAATGAATATGTTCTTCGATTTTCCCTCAACCTCTAATTTTTGATAAATTGTTTTTTATTTTTTTTTAAGAAAAAAAAATTTTGAGTTTCATTTTAGAGCAGCTCAACAATGTGGCTGAGAGTTGGTCTAAATTTTGTGTTCTGCGCCACTTCACACGTGGCATGTAGCTATTTGAGCAAGTTCAGCCCAAGATCACATCCACGTGGGAACCCCTGTTTATTCTATGAACATCATTCTCTCCTCCCAATTTCAAAAACTATCTTTTTCCTATAAAAAAAAAATCAAAAATCAAAAACTATCAATTTATTTCATATTTCAAAAATTAGAGGGATTCGACTAGGTTTGTTTCCCAATTCGAGTCCCAACAGTTGCAACACCTTGTAGTAAGCGACAAGCTCCCACTGCAAGTGAGGATTAGTTGAGATGCGCGTAAGCTAGCTCGACACCTCATGAAAAACCAAAAAAAAAAAAAACCTTTATAATCTAAATATAACATATTGTAGGGATAAGGGCCAGAATCATATGTTGGGCTTTGGGCTTGGTCTGAAGACATTAAATAGTCTAAAAATGGACAAATAGTTATGAGGTGTTCCAATTTTAAAATCTCATAAGTACGGAACGTATGGAAGGTGGTCCGAGGAGGAACTCCTCCTTAGATACGATGAATGCAGCTCAAATCGGTATTCCAACAATCAAGATGATATTCAAGAGCGGTAAGGACGTGCATCATACACGTATAAGAGTGATGAGAACTCAAAAATATCTAAAGAAGAGCTGTTGCTACTGTATTAAATGTACTGCAGCTACTTTTCTAGCCGCATTTATGTGGAGAAAATTCCTGAACAATACTATCTTGACTACCACGACTCACAGAAAACCAAAGAGGATGTCTGATGGAACAGGCACTCAAGTAAGGGATTAAATGATCAACAAATATAGGAGGAAGATGGTCCAAAGAAAGCTATATAATGTGAGAGACCCTCTATGATAGAGGGATTAGAAAAATAGAGAAATAATACTGTAGCAATCAAAATTGTACTTGTACCCAACTATTATCAATTTATATAACAAAATACCTTCTCAGATAGTGAATTCATTCAGCTCTATTTTTCTTGTTCTTGCTTGATCATCTTTTAAATCCATACTAGCTATTGTCAAATTCATTAGGGCTTAATTCTCCAAGCCACTTTTTACAAATTTATAATACTAGGCTCACTAGGCGAAGATCCCATACATCTTGGGCTTGGACCATAAAACATGTCCCTACACACACACATACACACACAGACACACAAATATATATCATTTAAAATTTTAAATGGCATGACAAATTATACACCATTGGATTTTTAATATCTAAACAAAGCTTTGAAACGAACCAATTGGAAAAGATTTGAATGGGAGAGTCCAACACCCAACATGGTGCATGGTCTCAAATCTTGATCAGAATTTTCTTAGTCAAGCACCCTTCCCTCAAAATGAATGTGTAAGAAATGATAATTACCTCACATCATTAAATTAACATTAATTTTTATGATATATTTTTTAAGAGTAAATTACAGTCGGCACTCTTAAGATTTGAGCTAATACCAAGCAAGTCCAAAATATTTCAAAAATAACAAATTTGGTAAATTTTGTATTTAGCAATAGTTCAGGGACCAATTCAATTAATTAGATCTAAAATTTCTTTGACCTGTTTAGCTTTATCCCAAACCTTAAGAGTGCTAACTGTAATTTACCTTTTTTTTTATTTTTATTTTTTATTTTTTATTTTTTATCCCTATTAANGGGGGGAGGGGGGGGGGGGGGGGGGGAATGGGTGGAGGCTATGCAAAAAGAATTGATCACATTTTGGAGCAAGAAATTTCTCATCATAGGTCTCTCCTACGTGTTCTAAACAAATAAACACATAATAAGAAATAACAGAAGCAAACCATCTGCATAATCTTCTCCCTTATTCGGTCACTCAGCCAATATGCATTTTCAACATTGAAGCGCATGTCCACCTTTGTGTTCACTGTACAATAATCAGATTTGATCACAAGCAAAGATAATAAGTAGCAGCAAGAATGATATAAATTGCAAAAAAAGGAGTAACATGAACAATAATGATAATAGTAAAATAGGCACTAAACACTGATTTAAAATAAAGGAGGAAGAAGTGAACTCACCTTTGTTGACATTTTGACCTCCAGGTCCACCACTTCTTGCAAAATTGACAGTTACATGCTCTGAATTAAAAATTTAGTAATCAGATAAAAAATATCCATAGTATGGTAAGAAAATATTGGAGGATATTATTGTTAGTTGGTCCAACTTTGAAAGGTCACCACAAGAAAGATTTTATGATGAATTACAATGTTGACTGCCATTGAGACAGTATTTTAATCAAAGAAGCTGAACTATATCAATCTTCAGGTATAGTTCCTTTGTAATTCCCAGAATAGCAACCGGATATAATCATATAGCTTACTACAGTTCAGAAAATCAAAAAAGAAAAGGAAACAAACCCTATTCTTTTCCTTTTCTATTGGAGAAGATTATAGAGTCATAATGAGAAAAAGAGAATCCTTCAATCATCATCAAGCCAATACCATAGCCAAGTCTGCCAAGAAGACAAGATATTCAGCCAGGCTTGATGATCATTGGTAATTTGACTAAATTTTTTCTGAATTCAATGCTGCCTAATTTCTGTTCCTCGTAAGACAAATCAATAAGAACCTATTAACTGCAAATGCCAATAGTAATATCCCATATAACACACTTGAGTCTTACATAGAAACCTATTGCAATAAGCCAAACTTTTAACATTGGAAACCAAATGCTCTACCAATATCAACCTTTGTGGAAAGGACAGAAGCGAAAGGATTCTAGGTCATTGTGAAAGGGAAAAGAATCAGCAACCATTAGCCTCTGTGGCTTATCCTTTCCTGGTTGAGGCTATGCAATCATTAGTGGACAAGTTTCTTTCCCCTGAACTAAAAAGTAATGGAATAGAATTAGGAGCTATAGCAGTTTTTGGGCATTGTAACAAAGCTTCTGGTAATACATGAAGTAACTCTAGAGTGTCCCACTTACCAGTCCTTTATAATTGCTTTGATCAGAGAAGTTTGGGACTAATAGAGGGAGAAGGATAAAACTAAGCTAAATGAACATAAAGATTATATCTATTGCACAAGGCTCCTGCTTCTGCGAGATCTGGAAGAGGTGGTTGGTAAAGAGCCTTATCCCCAATTTTGAAGAGGCCAATTCCAAGTAAGCAAGATGAACGTGAAGCAAATAATTCCTTTTCAATTACAGAATAAAACACACACACACACACTAAAAAAGTAACTAGATTGATTGGTGGTAAGATAATTTAGCTGATGAAATATGGACTCCATCAAAAACCTTAGTGATATATTAGGAAATTTTCACAACACAAAAACAAGGAAAGCATAAAAGCTTGGTTTAGAAAAATGAAGAACGAAGGAAGATAGATGTTTTTGATAATTTGATAGTTACAATGGGGGAGAGGGATTCGAACCCTGATGTCTCTAATGGAAACACTAGGAGGTGCTAGTTGAGCTACAAGGCTCGTAGCAACAAAAGAAGAAAGAGAGGATCCTGGTATTCGGCATTAAGGTCAACAGAGTCCTTGGTCTTCATATTGGCAAATTCTAAGCATTCAAATCAGCCCAAACATGCAAAAATTCATCTTCTGCTTCTTTTCTCTATAGTGATAGAAACAATCAAAAACAAAAGCACAATGACATCTATATCACACAAGACACTGTAGCCAGCCTCCAGCTCCAATTGCCCAAAAATACTCTAAAAATTATTCCTTTAAATCTATTCCAAACCAAAATCAATCAAAAAACAGTTGTTTATGTTCTTCCATTAGAATTCAAATTCCAGTCAGAGACAAAACCAGCAGCACACTTGAGTGGAAATACCTTAACTAGGAGTATTTATTTATTTATTTATTTATTTATTACATACCGAGCGTGATTTTAGGGATGGGCTGGTTAATATCAGCAGAGACTGCGCGGTCCTCGGCTTCTTGCAAGAGCTGCTGAACCTGCGCGAGCCGAGATGACACTTTCTTTCCGTCCGACGCGGCGGCGCATCGAATGCGGCTGAAGCTGATTCCACGCTCTGTGACTGCTGCGTATCTGAGGGTCCCACCGATACCTCGCAATCGTGACAAAGAAAATGAAGAAGAAAGAGGAGCAGGATTGAAGATTCCTCTCAGAATTACGTTTGCTGTGGTTCTCACTACCGCCATTTTTTTTTTTTTCGAACTTCAAAAGCAACCCTAAGGATGACCCGACCGTTTTTTGTGAATGAATATGTTCTTCGATTTTCCCTCAACCTCTAATTTTTGATAAATTGTTTTTTATTTTTTTTTAAGAAAAAAAAATTTTGAGTTTCATTTTAGAGCAGCTCAACAATGTGGCTGAGAGTTGGTCTAAATTTTGTGTTCTGCGCCACTTCACACGTGGCATGTAGCTATTTGAGCAAGTTCAGCCCAAGATCACATCCACGTGGGAACCCCTGTTTATTCTATGAACATCATTCTCTCCTCCCAATTTCAAAAACTATCTTTTTCCTATAAAAAAAAAATCAAAAATCAAAAACTATCAATTTATTCCCCCCCCCCCCCCCCTTCCTTTTTTTTTTTTTTTCCCCATCCCTCTCACAAAAATATTTGTCCTTGCCCATTGTATCTTAGTGAACCCAATAACACAGACTCTTTCTTTGTCATGTTTTAATCAATTAATGTTTTTGTCTTATCCTTTGTGATTGCTTCTGTAGTTTTTATTGTACGCTTCTTTCTACAGTCTCTTTGGTAATCTTCCTGGTCATAAACAGGAGAAAAATCGGATCAACAAGGATGGCGAGCTTGTGATTTCTTCAACAAAAACTAGAACACAGAAGTCAACTTCTGCCTCTTCCTTTTTGTAGTTGGTTTAGCATATAGATTTCCAAGACACCTGGTTTGATTCTACTTTTCTGTTTCAGGGGCAACATTGAAGATGCTTTGGCAAAACTTCAGGTACTAAAAAATGCACACTTATATATTCTTTTTCTGCAATACGGAATTTGCCATTGCTTCTTGTCAGAGATTCAATAAAACTACCTTGACCCCAATATTGTTGTCTGGCACATTTTGAAATGGCTGTGCCTGAGAGTTGGTAAAACTCAGTTAGTTTGGACATGATTTAGGTTGTGCCATCATTGCATGACCTGCTTACAATGTTTTTCTTGGTTGAGGCTTTTGTGGGTTCATTAGGCCTCATTAGGGAGATTGTTATTGAGGTACACAGTGACCATGTAGAGTTTGCACCTTTGTGGAGGAGTATGATGCGTTAGGAATACAGGGAGTGGGGATGGCTTCTGCAGTTGGGAAATTTTGGGGTTAGTTAGTGGAGGCCATTAGAAGTGGCTGGTGTTTTTTCAGGTGTTTCTGTCTTTGAAATCAACTATCTGAGGTGGATAAATTTTTGATGTGAAGTGGGCCCTGATTTGTTTGCTATTAGCCATACAGTAGAGGGCAACGGTTATATGGATTGGTTGGTAGGGTACTTCCTTTGAGTCTAAGGATTTTTGGGACAGAGCAAGATGGGAGTGAATTAAGCGTAGTCCTTTTACATGGTCTCCAATGCACTGCATGTTCTGTGGAGGAATTTGGGCTTTGACTCATAATACAGCTTGATTTCTTTTAGAGGTTCTTAGATGTTTAGGAAAGGGCATTCTTCCTTGGCAGATGATTAGGGAGGGTGAGTTCTTATTGAGGTGCTTTTCTTTGGTTGAACTGCTGCATTTTGATAATTCAATTGTTACAGAAAATGGGGGATGTAAATTTGAACCTTGGTTCTCATTGTAAAGGAGATAAGGCAATGCTATTGGGCTACAAGGCTCTTGGCTAGTTCCACTGTTGCAGTAGGAAGGACTTTGCTAGTGAAACCTTTTTTCTGAAATTTTTTATTTGTAATTACACATGCATCCGGTGAGACTTGAACCCACTACCTCACCCTCTGCTTTGTTTTTTTAAAGAAGTGTCACTTGAGTTATTTATCAAAAAAAAAGAAAAGAAAAAAGAAGTGTCTCTTGAGTTGGAGTTTATTGCTTGTGAAACAGTTAATCAAGAGTGAGTGATTTGTTACTAGTTGGTGTAATATATGCACAAAGCATGTGGGGAGTCTGTTGAATTTAATTTAATTTTTTTCCTTTTGGGTGGAAGATAATCATTTACTTCTAATTGCTTCGTTGCCCATGAGATTTGGTCCCTGTAATTGGCATTGTTATGTCTTACTTGGGCCATGCCTAAGGCCATGTTGAAGCTGTTTGGAAGCTGTTTGGGGAATGGGAGGGAGGAGTAAGATATGTACCTTGTGGTGAGCAGTGACATTGTGTTTAATTTGGTTAGAGTATAATAGCATCAGCTTTTCAGGTCTTTAGCTTTCCATTCATAAGCTGAAGATAATTTCCTTCACGATCATATGCGTTGGTTCATCTAACATTTGAGTGCTTTTTTTTTTTTTCTTGGAGTTTCTAAAAGTTCTTTGTGTTTCTATACTTCGCATATACTAAGGTTTGGTTCATATACTTTTGTTTCTATACTCTCTCTCTCTCTCTAATATTGACTGAAACAGGCAATAATTGATGCTGCGTCATATGTACCACCTCCTCCTTCGGAAGAGCAAAAGAAGAAAATTGCGAAGATGTAAGTTCTACAGCATCTGTGTTTTCCAATTACCTTTGTTGCCGCCTGCAGCTATTATGCAAGAGAGTCTGCAACATCCTTTTCCTCTGTCTTTGCAAGAGAGTCTTTTACTCTTGTTTCTGTATTATTGAAGGGCTGCTATTGGGGAGCAGAAACGCCTTAAGAGCAAGAAGGTACTTTCAGACAAGAAGGCATTTAGAAGAAGTCGTAACAGCTGGGACTAATCTTCTACGTTACAAGATTTTAGTGATCTGAGTTCATTAAATATGTAAGTTCACTTGAAATTCAGTTTGGTTGACTATATTTGGTTACTTCTTCAAGACTGTGTTCTGTGTAGGAAATGAGGACAAGTATAATCTTTACCATGATATTAGTTGGAGTGGGGATGAGGGGAGGTGGGTTGCACATCAGTTGAGTGACGGGAAACTAACCATGGGCACCTTGTAAACCCTGTCTGACATCAGCATGCTGGAAGGATGTCGAGACTCGAGAGTACTTTTTACATTGTCTTGTAAAAAATACCAAATGTTTGCCAAGTAAATAGTCTCTTGATGTAAGATGACTGGGGATAATGTTCTATTGATGTAAGATTACTTTGTTTTATAGAGTTTTACACTGATATGATTTATACAAATTGAGAGTTTGATTTGTTTAAGCTGTCTCTGTACTTGAGAGTTGCGACTTGTTAATTGGGTCTACCTGTTTGCCTTGTAAAAGCCAGCAGTATTTGTTGTCCAAAATTTAACAATTGTGCGCAGTTGAAGGAACAGAAAAAATGCAGTGATTCTTTTTATGCGTTGCTATATTTATCCTTGCAACCTTCCCTTTTTATGTGCTGGAGAAAGGGATAGAAATCTCCTGTGAATGAAGACATTGACTTGTTTAAATGGATTTGTTAAGAGATATTTGCTTATTCATTTCCATGAAAAAAATATATGTACGACTTAGCCGTAGAAAGGAGGAACCAGAGAAGAAAAGATGGAACGAAAGCTATCTTTTGGAGAGTAACAAGGATGAAATAATCAGTTTTATGGCTAGTACCTGAATGTATCTTGATTAATTCTCATTAACTTATGTACAAATAACTATTTTTCGGCAGCCGAATTCATACATACAACCCAAAATGAAAAAAATGATAAAAACAGAGAAAACCATTCATTTCACCCTTCTGATAACATGTTCTTCTCCTGATTGTTGATCCACATGCTTGATCCATCTGACAGAACCTGAAGCTGAGCTTGAACCTGAGTTTCCCCCATTACCAATAGCACCAACATGTGCAATATCCAATCCCATCCCCACAGGGAGAAACACAGAACGCACAAGACGCCGTGATCCACCGTCAAGAACGGTTCTCCATTTGAAACTCGAAGCAGTTCTTAAGCTAGCATTCTTACACACCAAAACCGCACCCCGGCTGCTCAATTTTGCCAGCCTCAGTATTCTAGCAAAGTCCTTGCGCCCACAATCTACAACCATGAAATCTATGCCTACTAGCTCATCCATTACTTCCTCTGCCTCTCCAACAATTATTTCAGGTGTCATGCCTGCCTCAACCATTCTTTCAGCATACTCTAACCTTGACTGCTCATCTGTGACTATGCACACGTGTCTTCCACCCGTGTGGCGGCTCGCCACGGCTAAGCCTATACTTGTGGCCATAATACCACCTTTTGACCATGTCTCAACTATGAAGTTTGCATTCCAACCTGCAGCCATGGCTGAAACAAGCTCCGCCACGCCGGATTCTTGATAAAGCTCACACTGCAAACAAAACCCAATAACAGATTTCATTAAAGATATGGAAAACAAAATGGAAAGAAAGCAATTCTTTAGAGAAGGAAAGCAATTTGCAATAAGAAATAAAGATTGTTAGAAAGTTGCTTACAAATTTAACAGTATCAATATAGGCCTTTGATGCTGTCTCAGGAGACCAAACTAGCTTCATTTTTAGTCGTCTTCTTCTTCGTCTTCTTGGTGGTGTTCTTTCTATTCAAGTTGGGATTTGCTTGGTTGTCAAGCTAGAAACTAGAAAGTTATTCTATCTAGAGGATAGAGGTCTATTTTTTTGACTTTTTGTTTTGGGACGGAAAGGGTTTTTATACAAACAGTTTCATGAACCGTTGACACTGCATCCGCGCAAATCCTACGTGTGGATTGAGATTACTATGGATGAAGTGGTTTCTAATATTGTGCTGTGACAATTGCGCACCAACCTGATTTCTAGAATATTTTTATTGCCAAATAGAAAATAGATACCAAAGTTTGGATTTGGACCGTGAAATTGCATTTACATTTGCTGTCTTTATTGTTAGTCAGTTTGTTTTTTGCCGATGTGGCAGCTGTTTGTTTGATAAACCTTACTCGTTTGCCCAGGTCTTTGTCATCAGTGGCTTGTTGGCTTCCACTACTAACTCGATCCATGACTCATGAATTTGGTTTATTGGTAGGGTACCGTTAATAATTGGATTTTGCTAATGTGTGTCCTTAAAGTACACATTAAATCATCATTTTTTGAAATTTTTTTTTTTGAAAATTGAAAAAATATTGACAGTTTTTTTAATTTTCGAGAAAATATTTTTAAAAATAAATAGCTTAGAGCATACATTAACTGGACCCTTAATAATTAACTACCACCTCTTCCTTTCCCTTTTTTTTTTTTTTTTGGTTGGGACATTTCTTGTTGGGATTGTTTAACCATATAGTAGCGGTTTAATTTATCCACACAACGCAATTTCTTAACAGTGCAAACAATTGAAAAAAGAAAAAAGAAAAGTGTTACCATGCCTATCAATATATCATCCTAGATTCTTTTCCATTAATTTGAAAACGACCGATTAACCTCGCAACATTGATGCCCCATTGTATGAAACGGGCCCCTCGTGTCTTGTGTGATCTACCGAGATCCTTCTATATTATACTTGAGCATCAAATATACATTCTTTTTCATTTATTCGTTTTTGTTCGATGAGAATTGATATCACTTAACGAGGAGTTTTGTAATTTAGTGATATCGTTTACTCTCTTTTATGAGGAGCACTATAATTTGAATCATCTTTTTTCTATTATTATAACTATTGAATTATATATATATATATATATATAGACACACACATACTATCTTAATATTATTAATTTGTATATTTAATTCCTTTGTTTTATTTATTTTCAAACCTTAAACTCTATTCTTTTATGTCCACATAGGGAGGAAAAAACCAACTTTTGTTCTTAGAAATTTCCTAAACAACTATATCTTAATCATGATCAAACGAAGAAAGAGTGAAAAACTAGATTTGTTGCGTGAGTGCCCAAGTCAAGAAAGGAGAATTAGTTGTACGTATGATCTAATGAATTGGATACGACACGTATATAATACATGTAAAAAATAGAACCATGTATCACTCATCTATCCCCTTCGATGCATTAAAGTATTTGACAAAAGTTTTAGTAATAAATAATATAGGCATAGAAAATTAAAAAGGAAAAAAGAAAAAGAAAAAAACATGTTTCATGTGGATTTTGGTTCAAAAATCCTAATTTTTTTGTACGACATTTTATCAAAACATTTTCAAACCTGACTTCGATCTTGAAATTTATATCATAATTTTAAGTTCCTTTATTTATTTTCTTGATGTTGAAAAACCTAAAATTTTTAGGTAAACTTCTTAAAAGGAAGAAGAAGATAAAAATTTATATCAAGTATTATTCCACTAGCAGCAACCCAAGATTTTGGATTTCATGAGGGCCCTTATTGAAACTCCAAATAGTCCAAGTCCAAAATGAGACCATTTTGTTTTTGTAGATTTGGTTTTTTTTTTTAATATCCTTAAACTCTATCTATTTTTTGTCCAAATAGGGGAGGAAAAAAACCAACTATTCTTCTCACAATTTTCCTAAATAACTATATCTCAATTCATGACCAAAGGAGATGAAAGGGTTAAAACTTTTTGTTGTGTGAGTGTCGGTTTTTTCCACCAAATATTCAGTTTTTGCAAAAAAAGAGAAAAAGAAAAGAAAAAGAAAATTATTGAAAAGCCTTTGCCTGAAGTTATTTAGTTATATATTTTGGAATTCAAGTTTGCTAAACTCGAGTTTTAAGTGAAAATTGAGTTTAGCAAACTCGAGTCTCCAGCAGATGTGGATTGCATGATGTGTGGTATTTTCAAATAGACGATCCATATGAGTGGTTACTTGCTTGAAATTCAAGTTTAATTTGTTATACAACTAAATAACTTCAAGTAGGGGTTTTTTAGTAACATTTTTTTTTTGGTTCCAAAAACTAAATATTTTGCAAAAAATGTCGTGAGTGTCCAAGTCAAGTAAGGAGAATTAGTTATATGATCTATGTAATTAAAGATAAGTTTGACTTATTCATGTTGTTTACGATATGTAAATTATACGTGTAAAAAAAAAGGCATCTGTCACTCGTATGTATCTCCTTTGATGCACTAGAGTATTCAACAAAAGCTTTAGTAATAAATGATATATGCACATCTACGTAGAAAATCAAAAAGGAAAAAAGAGAAATAAAAAACATGTTACATATGAATTTTGGTTAAAAAATCTTTTTTTTTTTTGCACTACATTTTACCAAAAAAATTTCAAACCTGACTTTTAGAAATTTATATGTACTTAATTTTAAATTGTTTACATTTATTTTCTTGATCTTGAAAGTATAATTTTTTGGATAAAAAAGAAAGAAAAAGAAGATAATAACTCAAAATTTCGGATCTCATGAGTGGTCCAATAATGAAGCTCCAAAACAGTCCAAATCCAAAACGACACCTTTTGTTTTTGTAGTTTTGGTAATCAATCGTAAATAAATAACTATATAAAGGAGTTCGAAACTGAACTTTCTTAAATATGATATTCAGCTTGGATCATTTGAGAAAATAAACATTTATCACTTCCTCTATTGTTGTAATATTGACGGGGCGGTGTATACAGTGTGTGTAAAACACAGTGCGTTTATATTGATAGTTGATATCCCAGATGCCAGTCTTGTCAGCAAAGCATTCACATCCCTTGGCCTTAATTAACCTTATCAAATCACGCTTATATTTGTCCGTGAAATACTGAAATCGTCAGGTCTCACATTGACTAATTTTATGGTTCACGTTGATATTTGGCTAATGGAAACCGACCACGTTGTTTACCTTTTTCTTTTGCTAGGACAAAGAGTCTACTCCTTAAGTCCTTTGCTGTCATGTGTTTTTTGTTTATCATGATGATGAACCACATCAACATTCAAGTCTAAGTGCTTTTTTGTTTATCATGATGATTGTTGAAGTAATGAAGAAGAAGACTGAAAAGAATGCTGAAGCAACGAAGAAGAAGAAGACTGAAGCATAAAACGACTGCGTTGTGATTAAATCAAACGCAGCGTTTCATACTACACGCACCGTTTCACTTAAGTAAGGACTTCTTCAGGAAACGCACCGTTTCACTTAAGTGTTGCCTTCTTGATGAACCAGAACATTCTGTTGAAGTAAACCCCCGAAATACACAAGAAGTTGTTGGTAGTGTTCATATCAAATTCTTAATTTGTAAGATGTCAAGAGTTAGGACCTAAGAAGCACGGACATGAAAAATTGTATAACATAACTCAAGTACGATATGTGTATAACACTAGTACTATATAGGTATGACACTCAAAATGAAGTTTCCATATGTGCTTCTTAGGTTAGGACTATGGGTTTGAGGGATTTATTACATTTTGTTAGGCTAAGCATGTTTTTGGATAAGTTTCAAATCTGCCCCATATTTTCATCATCAGTTTTATTTTTTATTAGATATACACAATGATACTTTTATTTAGAAATTAATAACAAGTTGTTCTATTATATAGTCTTGTTAGTAAGATAAATTCTTCATTATATCAAACGCGTATTTCAAGAGAACAAAATTTCTTTCATTATTTTCTTTTCGTTTTTCCCTGACTTGGCTATAGATATTCAGTCTTAATCATGCATGTTCTTTCACCGCCAAACTAGTCTGACATTAAAAAAGGCATTTTGACTTTCTTTTTAGTAAGATAACGATTAAAAAACACAAATAAAACAAAACTAAAAAAACACAAGCCATCTGGTAGATCAAGTTTTACAATCTTTTTTTAAACTTTTTTCTAGCATATTGCGAAAGTGAAGTTTGGCCTCCAACCAAACCCATTTTCAGGTCAACTTTCTTCTTAAATTTTAAAAAGTATATAACGTAGACATGTCTGGACAAAGATTTGAAGTTCATTGATTTTCTCCGAATATAAATTAGCCTGAGAACAGCCTGTATAAGTAGATATTTGTTGGTCAACGTTTCATGACTATAACACTTACCTAACCTATTCATATTAATATAAACTATAAAGCTTTTTTGGCTGCCGCCTAATTGAGGATATGAAGAAATCAATTATTAATTGATCAAGAAAGTGAAACCTAAAACAAGAGCTTTACGTTAAAACAATGGAATCTTTTTTTTTTTTTTTTTTGGCTGAAGTTAAAAAAATGGATTCAATATTAAATTTAGTGCATAGTACCTGTCTGATATCTAACTTGGGTTGCATTATAACATATGTCAATATATTATACTGTACATATAAAAACTATAAAGTGGGTTTCAGTTAGTTTAATTGGTAAAATTTCTGCCAGTTATAAGTTGAAACTCTCTCTCTCTCAAAAAAAAAAAAAAAACTATAACATCAATATCCAGCGCATTTAATGGGAAACATACAAAGTATGCCGAATGCTATTCCTGTTATATACATATATCAATGTTGTCACTCTGGATGGATAACACTGATCACGTATCAACTACATCTATATCAGATAGGAAAACGAGTCATAATGAAATGGTAAGACAGGAGAGGGTGGCGGTGGCGAGGTATAAAAGAAAGCATTGCTGTCATTACATCTTAATCTGAGGGAGCATGATGATAACCAAAACATTGTCATCGCGTGACAGAAAAGAAAACGACAAATTATAAAAATGAATAACTTGATAAGAACAGAAACTACATTTGTCCTTAATAGAAAGATGCCAAGTGTAGTTTCATATTTATATAATCATTCTTATCCATTATAAAAAATGCCCGAAAATATGTAGTCATTATCATGTGGAATATGCGAGTACAAGTTTTCTTCTTCTTCTTCCATTTTACTAATAAGAAAATTGAAGTTATATTTTTGTATTACGGGATAAAAAAAATGAAGATAGACAATATGAACAAAACCATATTTTGAAACCAACCAAAGGCCCTTTGTTTTGTGATCCAAGCCTATCCAATGCCTTTATATATGCAGACTAACTCCAGAGTCCAGTGTCCAGACCATCAAATTTACTGTAAAAGCAGCTTGCCATAAATTACAGCCTTTAAAACCACATGAGGGACAAGGATTAGTGCACTCCTAAAATATAATTTTTTCTTTGGAAATGTATACATATATAAGTGGATACTTACCTACCAAGTCAACAGTTTTTTTCCTCAAACATATATGAATCAATCTACTGATTGTCCCAGATGTCAACAAGTGGAAAACCCCATCCGTGTTCTAAGAAAGTACTGTACATGATCGCAACAAATTTGAAATATGCTTTCCAGCTCCCAATCTCAATCCGTTCCAATTTTTCAATTGTGATATTTCTAGATGGCTTCATCTATTCTTAACCTGAACAACCACAACGCAACTTGGGCCACACTTTTTGCTTTCACTATTTTGTCCATTTTGCTAGAACGTAATCATTTTATCTTCCGTAGTATATAAACAACCTCGGCATTCATTCGCTGCATTGTTCTAAACAATGTCATTAAATTCACACACTTGTGTTGCGCCCAGAAGGTTTCAAACATTCCCACCACACACACACACATATAAATAAGTTGCTTAAAAAACTGGTAAATGCATATCATGTGATGTAACGTGTTCATTTTCAAAGCATGCTATGATGATATGTATTGGTATTATATAGATAAACAACACCATGTGTGTTCCCATAAAAAAAAAAAAAAAACAACACCATGCGTTGAAATATAATTTGTACATATCAATATATTTGTCATAATACTAAACATGTGATATATAATTTTAAAATTTTGTATGAAATAAATGTATTTCTTTATTATGATATTTATGTTCATATTTTTATTGTTATTTATAACAATTAATTCTCAATTTGTCATTTACCTATTAATTTTTCTAATCATTCACCTTTAATATAAAAATATCACTACTAAAGTTAATGATTAAATTAATTTTAATTTGTCTAATCAACATTCCTAGCTAGTACCTTCTCAAAAAAAAAAACATTCCTAGCTAGTACAACTTTCTCGAAAAAAAAAAATCCTAGTACAATTAATGATTCTACAGAGCTACTGATGTCATGTTATTAGCTGAGCATTTTGAACAGAGCCCTCTTGACTCTTGAGTCCTAACCTCCAACCCCAATAAGATTAGAGGATTAATGATCTAAACATTGTTGTAGTTGCACATGGTCTACTCGGCAATACAGGTGACCTTACCTTGCTTTAGGAAGGTGACGCATATAGTTGTAATTTCCACGACTCACAAATAAAAGTTCTTTCATAAAAGTAATATATATATATATATATGTGTGTGTGTGTGTATGTGTGTATACCAATAGGACTTTCATACCGTGGTGCCTTCAGGATTATTGTTTAGGGTGGTCAATAATAAATATAAATTATACAAAATTTTAAATAAAAGTAAACTTAAATATATTGACATTACCCAAAAAAAAAAAAAACTGACATACATAAATTTTTATAATTGTTTTCTATGATGTTTCATATTTTGCATTATCAATCCTACAAGATATATTTTTTTCAATGTACATAGCCAAACAATCATTCATCCATTGATTTCCCATTTGATTGATTTATTTCAAATTTGTTAAGATCTAAATAAGTCTTTTCTAAAGTTTAAAATTAACAAATTTCTACTTTTGTTGTCGGGCATATTAATTTTTTTTCTCAGATTTTAGATCAAATTGGTTTGTTATTGAGTTTTTTTTTTTTTTTTTTTTTGTATGATTAAAAAGTCTAAGATATTGTTCAGATGATCATATTCAAACTTATTTTAGCAGACTTTAAAAAAATCTAGAGTTAAGGTGTTCAAATATTTATTTTAGGGGGTCAATAAAAAAAATATATATATATATATATATATATATATATATTTTGGGGCCAGTTTAGGGGGTTCATTTGAACCCTTTGGGCTCCAAGTGGAGCTGCCCTTGCTTTCATATTAGTTTCTAGAAAGAGATAAAGATGTTATTAAAAAAAAAAAAAAAAAAAGATGTTATATATATATATATATATATATATAAAGAAGCTTGGATTATTCTATAAGATTTTTGTTTTTGTTGTGATATTTTCTTGTTAAATACTTAGATAATATTATTCAGTTTTTGCTAAAAAATAGTTTGATTTGATGGGATAAATTTATTTGTAATTTGAAGTATATTTTTATTAATGAAACATGTAATTTTATTTAAAAAATTTGTAATAGTTGTGAGAGAAATTAATAAGAAGTAGAGTTTTACGAAATGGGGCAGGGCTTCATGGAACCCTAAGGGGCAAGGATGGGGCAAGAAAATTTTCCTCGTTATACACGGCAGGGTGGAAATGTGATAAGACAAAAACATGTGGGGCGGAGGTGAAAACCCCATCCTTTAGCTCCACCCCGCCCTATTGCCATCCCTAAATTAAAGTGTTGGCATGGTAAGTGAAATATAGCCAAAATGCTAGAGGTGAAAGCCCAATAGTGAAAACTGTTTTGGTCCAATGGGTGGCTTGGCCCATCAATGCACTAGTTAGGCTAGATAAAAAAAATCTCCTATTCTTTCTTCTTTTTATTTTATTTTATTTATTTAATCTCCTATTCTTCTTGTAATAAGTGGGTTTGAAGCTCACTAGGACTTTCATGTAAGGCCAACTGAACCTTTTAACTTAGGCCATTGCTAATATAATATAATATACTATATTTATTTATTTATTTATTTTAATATTTTAATTAAGGTTGCATCACCTTGGAAAAAATACTTTAAATTCTCGCTATTGGCCAATAGAATGTATTGTCTAATAAAAAGGCTTTTATTGTATCCAAACACACATAAACACTTTTGTCGCTTCGGGAACATCTGATAAAATTGGAGCTTGTGGAGGTTCTGATGGAACTTGTTAGGACATATGTGAAACTTCTTAGAGGCATATGTTATGTAAATTGGCTAATCCTTTGACAAAATGCACTTTACTTGTAATTGGGTAAATTTAGGATGGGTTTAGTACTTCAACGAACAAGAGTTCAAGTTTAGTGTTGAAGGCATGCAAATCTGTCCAAGAAACAAGTAAAGAAGTGTTGTTTATTAAAACTCGACAGATTCATATCTATCGAGGTTTAATAATGGAGCTCAACAGCAGCTCAACAAAAGATGTATCTATAGAGAATTACGAAATCAGAATTTCCAGATCTGATTTCACGCATACCCATGTGTATTTGTGTAGGGTTTCTTTCCTCATAACCCTAGACATATATAAGGATTATTTTAAGGGTCGTCTCAAGTGTTGCAAAGTGATACAACTTGATACAAATTGATTGTGCATGCAAATTGTGACCGGAGACAGAATTTGCCCTAGTTCATCATATTCTCTATAGAAGTTACTGCGTCTTTGTGCCAAGAGTTTTGTAACCAAGGAGCTTCTTGATCTTTAATTATTGGATGAACTGAAGAACTTTGTAGCTAACATTTTCCTCAAGTTGGTGTGTTAGTCACGTACTGGGATCCGTGCTTTATTGGTTAGTCATGTACTGGGAGCCGTGTATTGAAAGGAGAGATTGCCGCTACATTACAAATCCAATTAGGTATTGGGATAAGGGTTCAACTGTAGGTTGGTATTAGGTACTAGGATTTCTTTTACTTGTAACAGCTTTTTTTTTTTTTTATAATAGTGGATTATCAGGAGTGGTGACCTTAAATTCACCTGGTGGGGTTTTGCTTCGGTGGTTTTTCCCATTCGTAAACAAATCACATTGTCAAATTAATTTTTTCTGCATTTAACTTAGTTGGTGATTTGTTTGTGCTACCACGCTTATTGCATGCAATTGAATCTAATTAATTCGCTTGGCTAATTAATTGATTAATTTTACCAAAGGGGTCAATACATTCTTGGCCTATCAAGTGGTATCAGATCGCAGGCACACTTTGATTAGGGTTAATCTTTGCTGTGTGATCCATTGACCCCTGTTTGCCATGGATAGAGGACAATCTCTAATTATACCTCTTTTATTTGATGGCACTAACTATGCATACTAAAAAGTACGCATAAGAGCTTTTTTGCAATCTTTAGATAAGAAGGTGTGGCAAGTAGTGGAGATTGGCTGGACTAAGCCAAAGAAAGCGCCGGTTGATTGGGACGATGCCAAGATCAAAGTGATAAACTTCAACAACAGAGTGTTGAATGCTCTATTCAGTGCGATCACTAATGAAGAGTTCAAGAAGTATCCTCAACTAAAATTGCTAAGGAAGCCTAGACTATCCTCAAGACAACTTATGAAGGGACTAAGGCTGTCAAGGATTCAAAGGTTTAAAGGCTTACTACGAGCTTTAAAGAGATTAAGATGGAGGAGGATGAGTCGTTTGACGAGTTCTATGTCAAGCTGAAGGACATAGTCAACTCAGTCTTCAATCTTGGGGAAACTATTCCCGAACCCAAGGTTGTAAGAAAGGTGCTAAGATATCTGCCTGATAGATTTCATGCCAAGAGATTTCATGACGAGTTCTATGCCAAGTTAGTTGGCAACTTGCAAACTTATGAATTGGGTTTGACTAGAATCGGGAAAGGAAGCAAAAGCAAGAGCATGTCATTGAAGGCTATAAGTAATGAGACTAATGAGTCTTCTGATGATGAAGATTCCAAGATGAAATTCTACATCACTAGGCAGTTCAAGAAGTTCATGAAGAATGCCAATGTAAAAGGATTTGACAAGGACCGTAAGTAATCCAGTTCGTTTTAGTTCAAAAGCCAAGACAGAGAAAAGAAGGATGCTAAAGATGGCAGTCAGTACACTATTCTCTCCAGACCAAAGTGCTTCGAATGTCAAGGTTTTGGACACATGAAACAAGAATGTCCAACATATCTCAAGTCTATAGGGAAAAGCAAGGCCCTTGCTGCTACCTTGAGTGACATCGAGCCTGAGGATGAGTCAGATGACAATGATGATGAGGGAATCTTGAATGCCTTCATTGCCACAATGAATCCTACTGTGGGGAGTGTCGAAGAGGTAGATGAAGAAGAGGAATTGGTGGAGTCTAAGTTTGAGAAAATGATTGAACAAGATGACATCCATACAGCCTATGCTAAGTTGTATAAAGTTTCTGAGAAGCATGAGAAACTTTATAGGCTAGCCACTAAGAAGCTGAGTGATGTTGAGCTAGATCGAGAGGAGCTCTCTACAAAGGTTGATAAAGCAAATCAAACCATTGGAGCTTTGCGGTTCGAGAACAACTTCCTTGTTGAAAAGACAAAGAAGCTTGAGGCAGAATTGTTATAGGTTAGAGCTCAATTGGAGAGGACTTCCAGTGCAAAGCTTGATGAGTTGCTTAGCTTTTAGAAATTTTCTTCTGATAGAACCAGCTTGGGGTAAGATTTCTCTTCTCCTAATATTGCCTCTTCTAGTACTATTGTGTTTGTCTCACCTGCTAATAATGTTAATTCTGAGAACAATAAATATAAAACTGAAATAGCTAGTGAGAACGTAGACAAGGGCAAACCTATTCTAGGAGCACCTCCTAAGATTGAAAAGAAAGAGACTAGAAACCCCAGGACTAAGAAAGTTAACAACAAAAAGTTTCAATCAAATAAGCCGCATCTCTATCATCACTGTGGAGCTTTAGGGCATACTCGTTCAATTTGCTACAAGTGGTTAGCCATTCAATAAAGTAATAGTATGATCTCGTCCAGAAACCAGAATCAATTTTCGTCCTCTTTTGCTTATCTTGGAGATCTTCTTAAGGCCCTCATGTTCCTTTCGAACTTGAACGGTTTCAACTCTTCCCCCTCACCATTAGATCAAAGTTTCGCTCAAAGGAAAGGTTCTTCTAAAGTGTGGAAGTAAAAAGGCTCAAAGTGATTTAGTCACTTTTTCTCTCTCTTCCCTTATTGTTCATGCATTACTTGTGTGTTTTGCTTTCTTATTTTGAGTTAGTCTAGTTTTATGCTTTGCTTTGTTTAACATGTTTTTGTTTGTTTGTTTTCAGTTTTGATTTATTTTGTTTTTCATTAATTTTTTTTTTGAAAAATCAGAAAAATACAAAAAATAGTGTGTGTTTTGTGTACTTTGGTACTTGTGTACCTTGGATGGCCATTGAAATTTTTTTTTTTCTAAACTTTGTATCTTTTGTAGCTTAGATGAGCATCTCAATACACAACTAAGCAAGTGAGCTTTGTGGCTCATGTTTGTGATGAGTATGATTAAGATTGTCTCTTAAATCTCATACTTATATCACTCTTTTTTACGGGAAGGACTCAAAAATCCTAAGAGAAAGGCATAAATAACCATCTCACCACTAAGCATGCCAATCATGAATAACATTTGTATGCTTCGGTACAATAAAATTGTGATTTTTTGGCTTAACATAACTGGGTATTTCTTTTCTCTCTCTTATATGCCCATGCATGATATGCTCAAAAAGAAAAATATGCAAAGAAAATCAAAAGCTAAAAGAATCAAAATACTTTTAAATATGGTTGCAAGCATGTTTTTAGGAGATGTGGGAGTTATAGGATGTACCTCGAAGGTGATAGTCCCCATCAAGCAGTTATGAATGTGTGTGAGTGATATTTGATCTTCTCATATCTCAAATCTTCATAATATGAGAAATTTGTGCACACTTGTTATGTTTTCACACACAACATGCAAATTCTTTGCTACTTTTGATACATGTGCAAGTACAATATGATTTGGCCATCACAAGGAATACATGTGTTAATGTTTACTCACTAAACTGTTTTAACTTGTTTTTGAAATATAAAATTGGTTAGACTTGTTTCGTATGTGTGTGTGTTTTTTGGATCATGAATGCTTTGCATTTTCTTGTTGAGAGGTGTTTTTTTGTGAGCTTAACATGTTGATTGGATCTATATTTGAGTAGCTTACTTGTTGCATTTATCTTTATGTGTTTTTCCTCTCCTTGAAAAACTCATTTTCTTCAAACTCAACAGCTCCTCAACAAATCCTCGACAAATTCTTATATATCGATCCCCTTGGACTTCCTTTCTCGACAGAAGTTAGCGCATACTCGATCCATCGAGATTTCTGGAATTTGTCTCGATAGCTCCTCAACAGCTTCTCGATCCATCAAGAGAGTTTCTATCTGGCCGATAGATTCTTGATAGAATCTCGATCCATTAAGGAACCTTTGCCGTCGACAAATTCTCGACAACACCTTGTCATATTCCTATCTGTCGAGATTTAGTGCTCGACAGATATCGATAGCTCCTCGATCCATCGAGATGCATTTTTCTATATATAGCTGAGCGCGAAATCAGATTTCATTTTCTCACTTCTCTCTCGACAGAAATTTTTCTCTCTCACCCCAAACACTTCTCCCTCACTCAAAAACTTCTACCCGTGTGTTCTTTGGCCTAGATCAAGATCAAAACACTTGGTAAGTGTTCTAATCTTCTCCCTTTGCATGCATTCACGCATTAGACCTAGGTTTTTGGGTTCTTTTTGAAACTTTTGGGGTTTTTAAAATTTTTTTTGGTTTTTCAGTTTTTTGTGAAACTTTTGGGTTAGGTGTTGTTTATTTAATGATATATGATCATGCATTGCATTCCATTAGCATTTTCACAATGTTTCATGCATTTAATGTGTGCCTGAATGTTGAAAATTGTATGCTGGTAGGTTTGGATTGGGTTCAACCCATGATGCAATTATTTTTAGTACGTTACATGTTCATGCATTTTTCATGCATACATACTCTTTCTTTTCTTTCTATTTGTTCTGTTTGTAATGTGTCTCTCTTTCTCCCCCCTTCTCTCTCTCTCGGATAGACTTTGCATGGCACATAAGCGCAAATCTACTCCGGCTCGAAACCCTATTGGTTCTGAGTCTTCTACTGATCTTCCTACACCCTCTCTTCACGTTCGGTTCCGTGATGGGAAGGCCCAGCAGGACTTCCTTGAGAACTTTTAGAAACGTGGCGTTCATCCAAAACGCCATGTCATTCTGTCGGACTTTTCCGACACTCCTCTACCTCGTGTCATTCGGACTCGGGGATGGGAATCTCTTTATGAGATACCATTGAGGTGCCCTATCGTGTTTATACAGGAATTTTACTCCAACATACATGGATACCTCTGTACCTCAGTTTGTCATGACATTCAGAGGTACATGTATCGTAGTTACCCCAGATCTTATATTCGAGGTACTATATGTTTCAAGGGTAGCGCATCCTGACTACCCAAGCTGTGATCGTCTTCGGACTGTGTCCAGAGACGAGCTTCTATCTCACTTCTATAAGACACATTCCATATGAAGTGGGAAGCAAAACACTTTATGCTCAGGCTTTGCAAAAGGTTCGAGATTGCTTAATATGGTGATGACATTTGTTCTTACTCCACTGTCTCACTATAACTCCATCATAGAGCCTCGTGCTCATTTTTGTTGTCCCTCTTAGATGATCTTACTATTGACTTCCCTACTCACTTCATCACTTCCATTATTGATGTTTATTAGTATACGACGACTCGTGATAAGCTCATTTTTCCTTCGGCTATCATGCAAATTCTTCACCATTTTTCTATCCCTATTCTTGATTCTCCCTACTTCACCATTATAAGTGCCATCAGCGCCGCTTTTGTTCAGGGGAGTGAGGCCCAGCTTTGACTGAAGCGGCCACAGATGGAGAAGACGGATCCTCCAGCCTCCACCATTCCTTCCACCTCCGCTCCTTCTTCTTCGGGTGGTGGTGTGACTCTCGAGGCCATCATGGTGCAACTTCAGCACATGGATGCTTACCTTGACACTTTCAGTGATGAGTTGTGTCAAGTGAACACCTGTGTCGGTCGTATTGCACGATGACAGGCTCGCCTCAGTGGTTTCGCTGCTTCTCCCTCTCTTTCTCCCCAGGCTTCAGCAAATGAGGATAGCGATGATGGTGCTGATAATGATGATGAGGATGAGGATGCTAGCTCTTCCAGTGATGAGGAGATGATGACCTCTCAGTGACTTACCCTTTGTCATTTGTGACAAAAAGGGAGAGTAGTTTTGGGATGATGAGAGTAGTCTTGTATCTAGGGGGAGAGTTAGCATAGGACATTTTCTGTTAGGGGGAGTGTCTATATTTTGAGGGATGTAGTGAGGATTTTATGTACTTTTCTTTTCTTTCTATGAGTTACCTTGTCCTCTTGTACACCAGTCTTGTGACCATTTATTTATGATATCCATTGTATCTATTTCTCATTTATATATATGATGATGTATGTTCATATTCACCTATCTCTCTATGTGTTATTTCTTTTCTCTCTTTATACACATGTTTTCTTTATGTATGCAATCCTTATTTTTGTTTCACACTAGGATGCCTTGATGAGTTTTGTTTAAAGTGTTTTAGAAAGATAGGTTGTGAAAATCTATCATGCCGTGAACTCTCTTCTCACAAAGTTTTTCAAGAGTTTGTGTTAGGGTTATATTTTATTGTATTCAACAAGTGATTATGAGTTTAGTGATTCAAGACTTCTCTCATGATTTATTTGTTTGTTGTGGTTTTGTCACGGATTGCCAAAGGGGGAGATTGTTAGGATATATGTGGAACTTATTAGAGACATATGTTATGTAAATTGGCTAATCCTTTAACAAAACGCACTTTATTTGTAATTAGGTAGATCTAGGATGGGTTTAGTACTTCAACGAATAAGAGTTCAAGTTTAGTATTGAAGCCATGCAAATTTGTTTAAGAAACAAGTGAAGAAGTGTTGTTCATTAAAACTCGACAGATTCATATCCATCAAGGTTTAATGATGGAGCTCGACAGCAGCTTGACAGAAGATGTATCTATCAAGAATTACGAAATCAGAATTTTCAAATCTGATTTCACGCATATCCATGTGTATTTGTGTAGGGTTTCTTTTCTCACACCCCTAGACATATATAAGGATTATTTTAAGGGTCGTCTCAAGTGTTGCAAAGTGATACAACTCGATGCAAATTAATTGTGCATGCAAATTATGACTAGAGATAGAATTTGCCATAATTCATCATATTTTCTGTAGAAGCTACCGCGTCTTTGCACTAAGGGTTTTGTAACTAATGAACTTCTTGATCTTCAATTGTTGGATGAACTGAAGAATTTTGTAGCCAACATCTTCCTCAAGTTGGTGTATTAGTCACATACTGGGATCTGTGCATCATTGGTTAGTCACGTACTGGGAGCCGTGCATTAAAAGGAGAGATTGCTGCTACATTACAAGTCCAATTGGGTATTGGGGTAAGAGTTCAACTGTAAGTTGGTATTAGGTACTAGGATTCCTTTTACTTGTAACCGTTTTTTTTTTATAATAGTAGATTCTCGGGAGTGGTGACCTTAAATTCACCCGGTGAGGTTTTGCCTCGGTAGTTTTCCCCATTCGTAAACAATCACCTTGTCAAATTTATTTTCCGTTGCATTTAACTTAGTTAGTGATTTGTTTGTGCTACCACGCTTATTGCATGTAATTGAATCTAATTAATTCACTTGGCTAAATAATTAATTAATTTTACCAAAAGGGTCAATACATTCTTAGCCTATCAGAACTATTTGTGTAGTTGGCAAGAACAATCTACGAAGCAGTGAACAAATTCTTGAGGTAATTTTGTTCACTTTTTTCCTTAAGAGAAAAAGTTAGGGGTTGTTTGGATTTTGAGTTTTCTATAACTAATCACTCTGTTTTCATCACTCATAAGTCAAAATATGTGGGTCGCATGCTACCTATAGTTGTTTGGCTCTGTTTCCATTTTTTGTTTCCATCACTCATATCTCAAATTTTTGAGTTATGAGTGATGGAATTCAGAAATTTTTTTTTTGGTGTTTTTGAGTTAAGGAAACTGAGTTTTGATGGCATGATTGTAAATTTTGACACATTATGGACCCCACAGTTAGTGTGTTGTCCCATCAGCCAATTACGTCACCACCGACTTTATTTCCAAAGTCTCGGACCATATACACTTCTTCACTTCTTTTATCATTTCATTCCCATTTACCCATCCATTGTTTCTTCATCTCTTCAAGCTCCACGAACTAGAAATAGAGCAATATCTTCTAGGGAACTCTTTTTCAACTTGAAGCTACCCTTACATGAATTTTGGAGGTTCACAGGAAAGCAGCAACCTGACAATTTGTTGTTCAAACCACAACCTCTGAGGACCTTTATCAATGTTCAAAAAACAAAATAAATAGTACCTAGATTTAGAACTAACAAGAACATGAACTGGAGGGCCGAATTTGTTAAGAATAATACCATTTTTGTCCCTTATTTCAATCTATTTACAAAGGGGATGTTTGTTCTTCTCCACTGTTCCTTGATTCGTAGCCTACTGTATCGCAAAATTGGTGCTCCTTTCCTTAGATTTTGATTGGGGCCGCTGGGTCACGATGGAGGAGATTGGCGCCACTAGGTGACGATGGAAAACGACGCCGCATGCAAGGACAATGGAGGAAGGCTGGGTTTGGTTTAGGTTTTGGGAGAAGATGTGGGCTGAAGGGAATAAAAGAGGTGAAAAGGGTTGGGGTTCTTCCATCATGCGGGTTGCCTTACTATGAGCTGACACAATGCTCAATCAGTGGGTTCCACATAAAGGTGAGTATTTTGAGTTATGAGAATGAAAAAACTGGTGCCAAACATGCCAACGATGTAACTTGGGGATTTTTGAGTGATAGGAAATGAGTTATAGAGTGATGAGTGATGATATTTGAGTAATGAGTGATGAGTAATCATTTTTTTCACACCCAAACAAGGCCTTACTCTTCAGGTCACTTAAGCATTAGCATCTAGGATGTGAAAAAGTTCTATTTTAAAAACTTATTTTATCTATTTTATCATCTTATTTTACAATTCATCCAACATCTCAGTTTCTATTTTTACATATAACTCAATAAAATAATAGCCTTATCACATGCGCTCTGCGCATGCGATGAGGCTTTTTTTTTTTTTTTTTTTTTCATAATTTTTCATTCATCACAATTTGATATAAGACACAGCAAGGCCTTAAAATAGAGGTTTCCTCTAACAGCATGGTTTGGTGTACTTTTGTACTAGTGTTTTTTTTTTTTTTTTTTTTTTTTTTTTTTTTTTTTTTGGAGAATATTTTTGTACTAGCTTGTAATGCTTTTAATCCTACAATAAACTATGATGGTATCCTATCAATCTTGCAAGGGCATCACTCATTTTTAAAAAATTTGGTAGGATCATTTTTCGCGTTTTGCACATATGTGATTATATTTGAATGATGAATAACATTGCATGTATAGGTCACAAAGTACACCTTCGTGGAAAGCATTAAATTTCATATTTTTTGCATTAGTTTCTTTTATATGACTGGGCTCTGGACAATCAAAACTAGGTTTATTTGCATTTGGTAGGGCTGGGCTTTGGAAAATCTTTATTTGATATGTTAATGCTACTTGATAATAACCTGATTTTATGTTTCTTGCTCTGCTACTCTCACTGCATGGTTCTGCTCACCTCATTTTCATATTATCTCCATTATGTTCCTCTTATATACCTCAACTTGTGTTTACTCTTGAGGATGTTTTCATTCTTCATTTTGTTAAAGTGTTTTCAAGGGGAATTTGGGCCTATCAAGTATCAAGCACTTGTCTAAGATCTTGATGGATGTATCTTCTAATTTTCCTAGTTTCTAGCCTTTTCCATGATTAGGAGTGTGCATGGTCGGGTTGAAGGGATTTTTTGACCCAACCACCATGATGGATCAAAAAAAATTAAACCCAACCCAACCCATCATATAAGTCAACCCAACCCAACCCAACCCACATGGGTTGGGTTGGGTCGGGTTGAACCCATGGGTTTGACAAATTTTTATTATTATTATTATTAATATATTATTATTAGTATATATTATATATTTTTTAAAATATATAATAATATTATTAGTATATTATAGGGGTGTGCATGGGTCGGCTTGGGTGGGTTGAAGGGATTTTTTGACCCAACCCACCTTGGCGGTCAAAAAAAATTCAACCCAACCCACATGGGTCAAGTTGGAGGTTGATCCATGGGTTTGACAAATTATTAATTGTGGGGAGAAAAAACCCAGCCCAACTTATTGGGCCGAGGCCTGAATGAGGAACACTCTTCATCCGAGGAGATAAGGCCTTCAGTCGGAAGCCCACGCCAATGGGGGACGCCTGGGGATGAGCACGTATACCATCCGAGGAGATACTCATATGTCCGAGTAGTCATGCGTCCTCGGATCCGAAGAGGTTTGATCAAACACGAGTATGGGAGGTTCAAGTGATCTATTTGACAAGTGTCAAGGGGAGAAGGACCTCGGACACACATAGAGATAACGACAACAGAGAAATATCAAGGAGGCATACTTCAACCACCGCATTTAATGCACTGCACCTACCTTCCTGGCCGCATTTATGTGGATAGGACCCTGAACAGTGCTTTCTCAGCTACCGCCACTCGCATAAGGCTAAAAGTGGGGTGATGGGACATGTACTCAAGTGGGTGCCTGGATGACGAACAAATGGACGGAGGAGATGTAAGAAGGCAATGCTATATAAGGGAAGGGTACCTCTGATAGAGGGGGATCGAAAAACAGGAGAGAGAAGGGTACCTTACATGGTTGTAGCTCCAGCAATTGTAACCCTTGATTATCAATGAACAACTTCTCTTCGGACAGAGTACTCATTAGTCCGAGAGCACATTAATTCAACTTCTCTCATTGGTGTTGCTGTTTAATACTGTAATTTTCATTATTTGCCTAGCCCTTTCGCCCACTCTCTACAAAATTTATTGTTTTGGGCTCAGAGGGTTCCAAATCCATACCTCCTTGGGCTTGGGCCGCAAAAACTGACCCTACAATTGGCGCCGTCTGTGGGAAGAGCTTGTGCAAGAGTGAAAACAACAGTTGATGATGGCGGGACAAGGTGAACAGCAAGCAGAATCCAGGGCATCCCAACACATGGACCATTTCGCCAACCTGGAGGGAAGGCAAAATCGTGAGGGTAGCGTACACACAGTGCGCCTTAGCCAGGGCCAATCGCAGAGCGGAAGTCACATGTCCCATGCAAAGGAGAACCGCGACTTGCAACTGGAAATAGAAAAACTAAAGAGAGAGCTGCGCCATGCAAAGAGGAAACGGGCTTCCTCGTATTCTGAGGATGATCTTGATGATGAGCGAGATGTCTCTTATCAGCACAAATCCAAAACACCAGCCAGCGAGTCCTACACTTGTGAGGAGGAATCCCATCGTAAGAGACAACGTAGAAGTCCATCACACGAGGACATGGAGAACGATGCCATGAACAGGGCTTTGAACCAGATATCTGAGTCGCCTTTCACGCGCAGGATAGAGGGGGCTAGACTCCCTCGGCGTTTTAACCAACCAACGTTCACCATCTATAATGGTAAGACTGACCCCGTGGAGCATGTGAGTCATTTTAACCAAAGGATGGCTGTCTACGCCAGAGACGAAGCCCTGATGTGCAAGGTTTTCCCTTCCAGTCTAGGGCCTGTGGCCATGAGGTGGTTTGACGGTTTGAAGGCAGGCTCCATCAACTCCTTCAAAGAACTCACTCAGGCATTCGGTTCCCGTTTTGTTACATGCCGAAGAGCGGTCAGACCTGTTTCTTCCCTGCTATCCTTATTCATGCGGGAAGGTGAATCCTTGAAGGCATACTCAGATAGGTACTGGGAAATGTTCAATGAGGTGGAAGGTAACAATGATGCAATGGCCCTCAGCACATTCAAGCTCGGCCTCCCTACTGATCACGGTTTGAGGGCGTCTCTATCTGGCAAACCGGTTGCAAACGTGCGTCAGTTAATGGACCGCATAGAGAAGTATAAGAGGGTTGAAGAAGATCAGCAGCAGGGCAAGGGAAAAGACAAGGTTATCTCTCAGGAGAGGAGGGATTCGCGGTCGGACCGCTACAATTACAATAAACCGCGAAGGGATTTTGCCGGGCAATTGGGATCGATGAATCCTCAGCCGGTCAACGCCGTGTTCAAAGAGCCAGTACACCAGGTCCTGGAAAAGATCAAGAATGAATCGTTCTTCAGGTGGCCGAATAAGATGATAGGAAACCCCGAGAAACGCAACTATAATCTCTACTGTCAGTACCATCAAGACCATGGGCACACCACGGAGGATTGTAGGAGCCTGTGGGATTACCTGGACCAACTGGTCCGCGATGGTAAATTGAAACACCTCCTGCACCCCTCCAGTGGCCGAGAGCAAACGGGATCGGGGCCACGCAGAGATAACCTCCCAAAGCCGCCGCTAGGGACTATAAACGTCATCCTCGCTGCGCCAGGAAGAACAGGATCCTGGCCATTGAAAGTTATGTCGGTAGGTCGACCACCCGCAGGGGAGTCAAGCCGAGGGCCTAAGAGAACTAAGTCTGGCGCCCCGTTAGTCATAGGATTCTCGGACGAAGACATGATTGGCACTACCCAACCCCATGATGATGCACTAGTTATCACCCTCAGGATAGGAGGGTACGATGTAAAGAGGGTGATGGTGGACCAAGGCAGTGCTGTGGAGGTAATGTATCCAGACCTCTACAAAGGACTAGGCCTAAAGCCCCAGGACCTGACGCCGTACGATTCCCCCTCTTGAGCTTTGAAGGAAGGCCTGTCGTTCCGAAAGGCCGGATACGCTTACCAGTGCAGTCTGGCACCGAGGTGGTGGAGTTAGATTTCATAGTTGTGGATGCATATTCGCCCTACACGGCACTCGTGGGTAGGCCTTGGATCCACGCACTGGGGGCTGTGCCCTCCACTTTGCACCAAAAGGTCAAATATCCGTCAGAAGGGCAGATACGTGAGATCCGAGGGGACCAGTCTGTTGCTCGTCAGTGCTTGATAGGTGCCATTCAGCGTAAGACCCCAGCCGAGTCCTCGGACGCAGCCGGGAGGGATTCATAGCAACTACAGTTTCGGGGATTGCCCTTTGAAGAGCCAAATGAAAGCGCCCAATGTGAGGATCTGACAAAAGTGGTCTTCGGAGATGATCCTGATAGGTTCTTTCAAGTCGGATCTCAGCTGCCACTTCAAGAGAAGGAAGAGCTGATAGAGTTCCTTAAGCGAAATCTCGATGTATTTGCCTGGAATCCCTACGAGGCCCCAGGGGTAGACCCGGAGTTTATATGCCACCACTTGAAGGTGAGTCCACTGATCACCCCAAGAAACAGCCCATTCGGCGCCCATCCAAGGAGCATGCTGATGCAATAAGAGACGAAGTAGCGAAACTCAAAGTGGCCGGGGCTATCAAAGAAGTTTTTTATCCCGAATGGCTGGCAAATACTGTGGTGGTGAAGAAGAAGAGTGGGAAATGGCGAGTATGCGTAGACTTCACGGATTTGAATAGGGCATGCCCCAAAGATCCGTTCCCAATGCCAAAGATAGACCAGCTGGTCGATGCCACTGTCGGCACCCTCGGATGAGCTTCCTAGACGCCTTCCAAGGCTACCACCAGATACCATTGGCCCTAGAAGACCAGAAGAAGACCGCATTTGTCACCCCTATCGGCAACTACCACTATAAAGTAATGCCGTTTGGCTTGAAGAACGCGGGAGCTACCTACCAAGGATGATGACGAGGATGTTCGAGCCACAGCTGGGCAAGAATATTGAAGTTTACATAGATGATATGGTGGTAAAGAGCAAATTTGTAGCCGAGCATGTGAAGGACCTTGAAAGTACCTTTGAGATCCTACGAAAGTACAAGCTACGATTGAATGCTTCTAAGTGCTCGTTTGGGGTAGGGTCCGGAAAATTTTTAGGATACATGGTCACGCATAGAGGAATCGAGGTCAACCCCGACCAGATAAAGGCCATCAATGATTTACGAGCTCCTCGGAATCCCAAGGAGGTTCAGAAGCTAACCGGGATGACCGCTGCCCTCAATCGGTTCATCTCTAGATCAGCAGACAGGTGCCGTCCTTTTTTCTCCCTACTCAACAAGTGGAAGGGGTTCGAATGGACTGAGGAATGTGCTTCTGCGTTTCAGCAACTCAAGGATTATCTGGCTCGGCCACCTATCATGTCCAGTCCTGAGCCTGACGAGGTACTGTTCGCCTACATCGCCGTAGCTCCCTATGCAGTAAGCCTGGTGTTGATACGATCGGATTCTGGCGTACAAAGGCCTGTTTATTAGTAAGCAAGTCGCTGCATGAGGCCGAGATTCGCTACCTGCCTCTGGAGAAGGCTATCCTAGCCGTAGTGCTGGGCACACGGAAGCTACCTCATTACTTCCAAGCCCACACGGTCATCGTTCTCACGCAGCTCCCACTCAAAACTATACTACGAAGTGCTAACTACACCGGTCGGATTGCCAAGTGGGGTACAATCTTAGGGGCTTTCGATATAAGATATATGCCCCGCACATCGGTCAAGGGGCAGGTCCTCGCAGATTTGGTGGCTGAGTTCACGGAGCCCAAGTTAGAAGAAGCAAGGCCCACATCGGACATGGATGAAAAATCAGTTGGCATGATCTCCCAACCGAATCCCTCCCATTGGGAAGTGTACGTTGATGGCGCGGCAAACCAAAGAGGATCTGGAGTGGGGCTGGTACTAATATCCCCCGAGAGAATCACCATCGAGAAGTCATTAAGGCTGGACTTCTCAGCAACGAATAATGAGGCGGAGTATGAGGCTCTACTGATGGGAATGACAATGGTCCGTAAAATGGGGGGAAAGTCCGTGGAATTGTTCTCGGACTCAAGATTGGTAGTAGGTCAAGTACAAGGCGAGTTCGAGGCAAAGGACGAAAGAATGCAGGGGTACCTGGGTCGCGTTAAACAGCTGCAGTCAGGGTTTGATTTTTTCAGCTTGCGGCACATCCCCGGAGTGGCAACTCACATGCTGACTCCCTGGCCACGCTAGCCACCTCTTCGGCACAAAACCTGCCGAGGATCATCCTCGTCGAAGACTTGCGTAGGCCTACAGAGGCGGTGTCAGGGGCAGTCCAGGTTCACCAGGTCAGAGCTGGGCCGTGCTGGATGGACCCTCTAGTCAGATTTCTCAAAGAAGATGAATTGCCTGAAGACAGGGGAGAAGCTGATAAAATTCGAAGGAAGGCGACTAAGTTCTGGTTGTCCGAGGACCAGAAACTGTACAGACGCTCCTACTCGGGGCATACCTGTTATGCATGCATCCCGAAGAAACTGAGACATTGCTAGAAGAGCTGCACGAAGGAATCTGTGGGAGCCACACTGGAGGCAGGTCCTTGGCTCACCGAGCCCTCACCCAAGGCTATTGGTGGCCCAACATGCAAAAGGAGGCACATGAATACGTTAAAAGGTGCGATCAATGTCAGCGCTTCGCCCCCAACATTCATCAGCCAGGGGGAAACCTTAATCCGCTATCTAGCCCATGGCCTTTTGCCCAATGGGGCTTGGATATCGTGGGACCCTTCCCCAAAGCTGTAGGAAACAGAAGTACCTTCTGGTCGGAACAGATTACTTCACCAAGTGGGTCGAAGCTGAGCCCTTAGCCAATATCAGAGACGTTGATGTGCAAAAGTTCGTGTGGAAGAATATTGTCACCCGGTTCGGAGTTCCTCACACTCTCATCTCGGACAACGGCTTGCAGTTTGATAGCAGGGCATTCAGGAACTACTGCAGTGAGCTGGGAATCACGAACAGATATTCCACTCCAGCCTATCCCCAGGGTAATGGACAGGCAGAAGCCGTCAACAAGGTCATACTGAATGGCTTAAAGAAGAGATTAGATGACGCGAAGGGCAAATGGGTGGACGAACTCCCGCACGTACTCTGGGCTTACAGGACTACGCCTCGTAGGTCTACTGGGGAGACCCCCTTCTCAATGACCTATGGGGCTGAAGCTGTCATTCCTTTGGAGACTGGTTTCCCAACGATGAAAACAAGTTCATTCAGCCCGGCCGATAACGATGAGCAACTACAGATGGGCTTAGACCTGATTGAGGAAAGAAGGGAGAATGCAATGGTTCGGCTGGCACATTACCAGCAGAAACTCAGGCAAGGCTATGATGCTAACGTAAGGCTAAGGCCACTAGAGCCTGGCGATCTGGTGCTAAGGAAAGTTGTAGGCACCGCAAAGAACCCGGCTTGGGGAAAACTTGGACCCAATTGGGAAGGACCATATCGTATCACCTCAGGAGCAGGCATTGGGGCATATTTCTTAGAAGATCTAGATGGTCATGTAATACCGCGCCCGTGGAATGTAAATAACCTCAAGAGGTACTTTTATTGAATAAAAATTTTCTTCAACCGACGTGTCAACTCTCTGCGTAAGGTATTTTCTACAGTGTTTAAACTTAAATCCAATCATGCCTGTAGTCCTCGGACCAGATGATTTGGGTTAGTTAGCACTCCGTTACTTTCTATAGTGTTTAAACTTAAATCCAATCATGCATGTAGTCCTCGGACCAGATGATTTGGGTTAGTTAGCACTCAGTCACTTCTCTACAGTGTTTAAACTTAAATCCAATCATGCCTGTAGTCCTCGGACCAGATGATTTGGGTTAGTTAGCACTCAGTCACTTCTCTACAGTGTTTAAACTTAAATCCAATCATGCCTGTAGTCCTCGGACCAGATGATTTGGGTTAGTTAGCACTCCGTTACTTTTCTATAGTGTTTAAACTTAAATCCAATCATGCCTGTAGTCCTCGGACCAGATGATTTGGGTTAGTTAGCACTCAGTCACTTCTCTACAGTGTTTAAACTTAAATCCAATCATGCCTGTAGTCCTCGGACCAGATGATTTGGGTTAGTTAGCACTCAGTCACTTCTTCTACAGTGTTTAAACTTAAATCCAATCATGCCTGTAGTCCTCGGACCAGATGATTTGGGAAGTTAGCACTCAGTNCTACCACAGGGAAAGAAACAAATGAAATTCCTCCTCGTCGCAATTGACTACTTCACTAAATGGGTCGAGGTAGAAGCGCTAGCGATGATCACCGAAGCAAAGGTACAAATTTTGTATGGAAAAATATTGTGTGCAGGTTTGGGATCCCAAGGACGATCATCTCAGACAATGGATGACAGTTAAACAGCCACGGATTCAGATCATTTCGCTCAAGCTTGGGCATCAAGAACCAATACTCATCCCCAGGACATCCTCAAGCCAATGGACAGATGGAAGTAACAAACCTGACCTTGCTCAAGATCATCACGGCCCGATTAGTGGGGGTAAAGGGAGCATGGCCCGAGGAGTTACCAAGCATTCTATGGGCTTATAGGACAACGGCACGAACCCCGACAGGAGAGACGCCTTTCAACCTAACTTATGGCATAGAAGTCGTCATCCCGGTCGAAGTAGGACTCACCAGCCTCAGGAGGGAATTTTTTGACAAGCAAAGTAATGACGAATAATTAAAGCTAAACCTAGATTGTTTGGACGAAGTCAGAGACCCAACCTCCCAGAGAATGAAGAAGTACCAATAGAAAATGGCTAAATACTACAACCAAAGGGTGAAGCTGAGAAGATTCAACATCAAAGACCTCGTCCATCGAAAGGTGACTCCTATGACAAATGATCCAACACAAGGCAAACTAGGCCTAACCTGGAAAGGACCTTACAAGGTCGTCCATTACTCACGACAAGCAAGTTACCACCTGGAGGACATGGACGGGAATAGGTTACCTCGTCTGTGGAATATTGAGCATCTAAAGCGGTATTACGAGTAGAAAATCTTAACCCAAGTATAAGCAATGTCTTAGATTATCCTCCATTATACAAAGTGAAATAAAAGTATCATTCAGTGATTGATGTGCTGTGTTTATCTCCTCTATTTTCAAACTAAAATCGTCATCCAAATGTAAAAAAAAAAAAAAAAAAACAAAAAACAAAATCCCTTTGAACGGTAAATCGTTTCAACGACACAAGGGAAGACGATAATATTCTTTAAATGGATGTAGATCGACCAAAAGCTTAAAAAGACGATAAGATTCCTTAAATGGATGTACATCATCCAAAAATTTAAAAAAATGATAAGATTCCTTAAACGGATGTACATCGTCCAAAAGCTTAAAAAGATGATAAGATTTCTTAATTAGATGTACATCACCCAAAAGCTTAAAAAGACGATAAGATTCCTTAAATGGATGTACATCGTCCTAAGCTTAAAAAGATGATGAGATTCCTCAAACGGATGTACATCGTCCAAAATTTGAAAACACGATAAGATTTCTTAAATGGATGTACATCGTCCAAGGTCCAAAGAGATGAAGAAATTCCTTAATCCCTAAAATGGACGGTGGGAACACTTCATTAAAATCCACTAAGTCCCTAGATGGATGAAGGGAATACTCCAATGAGAATTCACTAAGTCCCTAGATGGACGAAGAAAATGTTCCTGAGTCCCTGGACGAACGAAAAGAATACTTCAACAAAAACCCTCTAAGAGAATAGTTTTGCCTTCAAGAATACTCAAACAAAAGTTTTTCTAAGTCCCTAGATGGATGAAAAGAAGACTTCAAGAAAAAATTATCTAAGTCCAAAAGACGGACGAAAAGAGCAGGGCAACAAAATTTTTCTAAAGTCTCTAAAGAGACAAGGAAGTACGTCTAAACAAAACTAGCAAGAAGGTAAACATGCAATAGATATATATATATATATATATACATATATAAAGCTGTTCAAAAGCCCCAAAACAAGTAGGGCATCCCAAAACATAAAAAGGTGTCCAAAGGCCCTAAAACATACAGGGCATTTTCAGAAAAGAAAAGAAAAAAAGAAAAGAAAAGAAAACAACATAACAAAATAAAACTTTTTCTTTCTTCAAAGAGCAATAGGGTTAAGATAGGGGAACATTTTCATCATCCTTGTTGGCCTCAAGAGGATCCTCAGTAGCAACAGCAACCAGGGCAACCTCATCTGCCTCAATCTCTTTATCTACTGCCTCAAAATCCAGTCCGTCCAGATCAACGCTCGGGCCGTGCTTCACCAAGTACCTCCTCAGCAACTCGAAGCCTTTGAAGTACCACTAGAACAAGATGGTGTTATATTCGTCAGTGGATTGGAAGGCAAGGACGGCTTTGGCCATGACTGCTTTCATCCTTTGGGTGGACGATGTAAGAAGCTCATCCTTCTGCTTCACCAACAACCTCTCAACCTCCAGCTCCTTGGTCAGAGCCTTGACCTGCTCCTTAGAGGTATTATGGGCATCCATGGATTCGATCAAGTCCTTTCGTAGCCTTGATGTCTCAGCCTCCAGAGCCTCTACCTTTGAAGTGGCCACGACGGCCTTCTCCTCATTCGCCAGATATTGGGAAGTGATATGCATCGTCTCTCCCAGCACCTGGCAATAAAAAATGTCCTCAAAACCAGAAACAACCATACACTTAATGACAAAACAAAAGGAGCAAAAGCAAAAACTGAATACCTGCACGAGTTTATGAACATGCTAGCTCACCATTTCGTGGGAAGGTATGCTGGAAATCTCCCTTATCTCTTCGGGAGTTAAGAAATTGTTGGCCTGAGCCATGGCCACTCCAGCATTTGCCCATGTACTAGAACCCACCTTCTCCTTCCCTTTACCCTCCGTCTTTCTCTTTTTTAAAGGAGGAGCGAGCTCCTCCATGAAAAGAGCTGGAGAAGCAGATCGTCCTTCGTTTAAGGTAGGGGTGGAAGTAGGGGTGGATGAACCCCTCTTAGCAGCAACTTTCTCTTTTTCTCTATTAACAATTTTCAACATCTTTTGATTGATGCTAGAAAGGGGCTCATTCTTCTTCCCCTTTATCTTGTCGTACATTTCTTTGTTAAATTTGCTCGTCATCCTTGCACAAAAAATGTTCCCAAGTTAAAATTTGAAAACCAGGAGAAGGACGATCAAATGTGTCAAGAGGACTTACTTTTTCTCTCTTCCCTGTCAATCACGTGAAGCACGTAGGGCAAAGGCTTTGGTCCTAAACAATGATGAGCTAACGTGCGTGGATCAACCAGCTCGTCAAAATCTTCAATTGTCCTCATGTACTTAATTGCCTCCTGATCTCTCTCTTCAAACCTGCTCTCGAACTCAAAACGCTCTTTCACTACAAAACAAAAATTTACACAAGGTTAGAAGGACGATTATTATAGACAAAACATTAAGAGAAAGAAACCTGAAGACAAATGCACCAAGACGAGAGGTCTCCCACCGGCGCAGCAACCTAAGGACATCCCCTCAAAAGTCATCCGACAAGGTCTCCCAGCCATCGCCTGACACGAAGAAATACCTACACTTCCAATATCGAAAGGAAGAAGGAAGGTCAGCAACAAGGTGGGATTTACTATCCCAAGGCACAAGTTCATAATACCTGAATTCCCTAGACTCTTTTAGACGATAGAGATGGATGAGCTTATTAAGGGTAATCATGTCCCCCTCCGCTATGGTCGTCCAAATCACTATACAGCTTATGAAGATCCTCCAAGAGTTCAACATAAGCTGTCCAAGGGCAATGCCAAAGTGATTAAGGAGTTCCATAATGAACGGATGGACGGGGAATATGAGGCCACACAAAAACGCAACCTCATAGAAGCAGACTTCACCATGGGCAAAGGCGCAAGCCTTTTCGCCCTTCTTGGGAAGATGAGCCCTAGTCTTGGGAGGAAATTGGAACCTATCCCTAAAATTGTCAAAAACAACTGCCTTCAAGGTACACTTCTCCTTGAGAGCATGAAAACGACGAGGCGAGACAGACACGGTATGGAGAGAGGACGAAGGTACAGAGGATGGCCCAGAGGTAGTTGTATTTGCTCCAATCCCCTCCGCGCCTGCACCAGAAGACGATCCTCTCTCATGATCACCCTCAGACCCCATGTTTTCCCTCCTAAAAAACGCTTGAACTGATTTGAACCAAGACTGAGACTGGTACAACAATGGGTGGAGGTCACTCAATGCTAAATTGAGACCGCTAGAACCCACGGCAAAATCCCCATTAGGTGGGTATTGATTACTAAAGTGATGAGAGGGCACACCTAATAGGTCACTAGAGGAGTCCAATAATGCACCTAACCAAGCAAAAAGAAAGGCAATGGAGCTAGATGTGTTCCTAATTTCAGAATAATCCGCCATTTAGGAAAATTTTGAAATTCAAAACAAATGCACAAAAACAGAAGAGCACGGCAAAAAAAAAAAAAAGGAAAGAAGTGTAGACAAAAGGCGTACCCTGAAAATAAGGTAAAAATCTGAGGAAACAGAGGAGCAAAATACGCAGTGGCCACCGTAACACTCAGAGGAACCACGCACAGAGATGAAGTGAGAAAGGGAGTTAAGAAAAACGAAGGGTCAGATAAATCGCAAACAAAGTAAAGAACTGAGAAGAGAAAGACAAAGAGGTTAAAAAGGTTGTGCTTTGAAAATTGCGGGAAACTGAAAAGGCACTCACTGGAAACCAGACGGGCTAACCAACCAATACAGGACACATGGCCACATCGCGTGCCACGCCGCCACAAAGCAATTAATACAGGGAACAGAACCCCAAGCGCCTAAAAAAAATCCTCATATTCCTAAGACCGTCCAAAATAGGGACGACCTTGGAATGGGGGGGCAGCTGATAGTCCCGATCATACCTTTGTCCTCAGAAGGAGGGATGGAGAAGATCTCTCCAAGCTCCGCCTGACCTCTAGTAACTAGCTGGCAAGGACGAGGACATAATCCCGTAATCAAGGACAAGGCGATACGAGAACCTTAATGAACCACTGTACCATTGGAAGGATATCTCCCCATTAACACCACTCAGAGACGTTACATGCTCAGGAATAATACCACCATTAATACAACACCAATGGCTAGAAGGAAGAAGGAGCACCTATATATATCCACCGATTGGGACCTGACCAAAGGTACAAGAATTCTAGCTCACAAATAATCTGATTCGATTGCTTTATTTTTTACTCCAAGCTAAACTGGCTTTGGCATTGGAGGATCTGTGGCAGGCACCACACCGGTGACCATGCTCTTCTAGTTCTTCAGCCATTGTCTTTTTAGGATCAAAGTTAGCTGTGGACGACCCCAAGCTGGACGAGCACTCTGACTGACGATTGAGCATCATCACTTAATATATAAAATAAGGCTAAAACTGTAAATCTAACTAAAATTCATTTAAAAAAAAAAAAAAAAAAACTTCCCACTTCATAGCTCCAAGAAGGGCCAGAACTTCCCACTACCCCATGTACTTTGAAAAAAAATTAAAACTAAAACAAAAACTACTCACGGGACAAAGTCAAAAAATTAAATAAAATACCCGCAGTTCCCAAAAATAAAAATAAAAATAAAAAACTTCCATGAAAAATAAAAATAAAAACTACTCACATTTACATCACATAAGGAATGGGAAAAAACTTCCTAAAAAAATTCTCCTTTTTTTGTTGCTCTTTTCCCCTTTTCAAGATTGTGGAATGTATAAGGAAAAATTTTAATAACATTAGATTCCATAAACTTCAAATTTACAATATTCTTTCAGTTTCTTCTTCATTATTTCATCCTATTTCTAACTGACACTATTTTCTTCCATACTCATTGTTTCATATGCTGAATTCTTCTAAATAGTCATGCGTTTTCCTGTCAAAATTGGTTAGTCTTTGAACAAAATTTATATATTACTTTCTTAATTGAATCATATATTATGTATCGTACTTCCTCAACTACATATATTGTAAATTGGTAACTCTTTGATCTTCTGTGATACTTGAACTATATGAAAGGTGTTATAGAAAATTTGGTTATGAATGAAAAATTATGATACTAAACCCAAATGTATAATGTTAAATGCGTATACCATACCCACCTTGCTTTTTATTTTAGAAAATATGGTCATTAGAAGGGGCACTTTTCATTAACTTGACATTCGGAGGGTATTTGGCCGGCACCACACTGGTACTCTCTGTTAGGTCTTCTCCTTTTGTGTTGTGCAGGAATTGTTTCGAGCGCGTGAGGACCGCGTGGCTTACTGGTGATTTCTTGGCAACATCAGTTGGCGCCATCTATGGGAAACACGTTATTAAGATAAGCCATACTTATCGCTTCTCAGACAAAAAGTTGCATGGTACTTACTCGTTCGATGGCGACAACTACTAATAATCAGGGCGACGAACCGTGCACCACGGCCCTGGAAAGACAAGTTCAAACCCTCACAGCATCAGTAGAATGCCTCACCAAGCAAAATCATGACTTGGAGGAATAGTTGCGCCAAAAGAACGCGGCGCAGAACACTCAGGAGGAAGACCAAGAAGGAACCAGCGCAGAAAGAAGGAACCAAAAGGGGACAAAAGGTAGACATGCCCCAAGTAGGCAAGGGCGACAGGATACCAGCTGTTCGACAAGAATGGATACGGTTCCCCCTCAGATAGTCGTAGAGATGCAGAGGATGAAAGAACGGATGGACTTCATGATGAACGCGCTCAGAGGACGGGTATCCAATGACCTCGACGACTTAGTCCATCAAACTGATTCACCATTCACCGCATTCGTTTCATCGTTCCCCCTACCACCGAAATTTTGAATGCCTCAGGTAGAAAGCTATGACAGAGCTAAGGACCCCTTTGATCACCTGGAGACCTTCAAGACTCTGATGCACCTGCAGGGAGGGGCACCAAGTTGAAGGGCCCCGCAAGAATTTGGTTCAGCAGGTTGACGCCCAATTCTATTAATACCTTTAAGGAGTTGAGCGCCCAGTTTGCCTCGCACTTTATCAGGGGGCACATGTACAAGAAGTCCACTACATGCTTAATGAGCATTAAGCAACGGGAAGATGAGACACTGAGATCTTACATAGCCCACTTTAATAAGGAGGCGCTCTCGATCGATGAAGCAGATGACAAGATACTCGTGGCAACATTCACGAATAGGCTGCGAAAGGGTAAGTTTTTATTTTCCTTGTACAAGAATGACTCGAAAACTATGTCAAATGTACTTTATAGGGCTACCAAGTACATGAATGTAGAAGATGCATTGCTTGCTCGCGAGGAGAAGCCTAAGAAGAGAGAAAGATATGAGGAAGCCTGACAGGATAGGGGGCGAAAGATGGCTAGAACGGGAAACAAAAGGGAGGACAGACATTCCAAACCCCCTACAGGAAGGTTCACAAACTTTACCCCTCTGAATATCCTGATCGATCAAGTCCTAATGCAAATCAAAGACGAAGGGGCCTTGACATTCCCCGGCAAGTTGAAAGGAGATCCTAGCAAGAGGTCCAGGGATAAATATTGCCGATTCCACCGCGATCACGGCCACGACACGTCCGAATGCTATGACTTGAAGCAGCAGATAGAAGCTCTCATCAGCAAGGGAAGCTGCAAAGATTCGTCGGTAAGGAAGGGATAGAATAGCCCCAAGGACTGCCTACCTGAAGAGAAAACAAGCGCCCTAGGCTACCCTTAGGAGACATAGGATGATTGCAGGGGGCAACATGGTTTCCAGCTCTTCCAAGAAGGCACGTAAGACATATCTACGGATGGTTCAGAACGTTCAACTAATGGGGTACGCCCTGAAGATGGCACAGATCGACAACCCTGTAATTGGGTTCATGGAGGAAGATGCCCGACGTCTACACCACCCACAAGATGACACACTTGTAGTCAGCATACGGGTCGGAGACTATAACACCCATCAGGTTCTGGTGGACAACAGGAGCTCAACGGATATCTTATACTATCCGACATTTTCGCAGATGAGAATGAAGAAAGAATGGTTGATTCTGACCAACTCACCACTCGTAGGATTTGGAGGAATAAGGGTGTATCTCCTAAGAGCAGTCACACTGCCCGTGACGGTCGAAGACTACCCTCAGCAGATCACCAAGGATGTCACCTTCCTAGTCATTGATTGCTCGTCTGCATACAATGCCATATTAGGACGTCCTACTTTGAATTCATGGAAAGCTGTGACCTTAACCTACCATCTGATGATCAAATTTTCCACCGAGTATGGAGTTGGAGAAGTAAGAGGTGATTAAGTAGAGGCATGCGAATGCTATGTTGCCATGCTGGAGATGGATGATCATTTGCAGACCATGTGCATAGAGGAACAGAGAACAACAACAGAACCGGTGGAAGAGTTGGAAGAAGTACCTCTTGACGATTCTAGACCTGAGCGGACGACGAGGATAGGTACTTTGGCTAGCTAGCCAGTACGTTAAGCGCTAACAACATTCCTGAGAGAAAACCAGGACGTATTCACCTGGAGTCATGAGGACATGTCAGGGATTGATCCGTCGATCATAGTCCACAAGTTGAATGTGTCGCCCTCATTCTCTCCCGTTTGGCAGAAAAATGAGTGTTCGCACAAGAACGAGACGAAGCCATAGCTGAGAAGGTTCAAAAATTATAGGTAGCAGACTTCATAAGGGAAGTATACTACCCCGACTGGTTGGCAAATGTGGTTATGGTCAAGAAGGCTAATGGAAAGTGAAGGATGTGCGTAGATTTCACGGACCTAAATTGGGCCTGCCCTAACGATAGTTATTCGCTCCCACGAATTGACACCTTGGTAGACTCAACCGCAAGACATCAACTACTAAACTTCATGGATGCATTCTCTGGCTACAACCAGAGAATATAAAGTCCATAAAGTGGACAGGTTCATCCAAAAGGATATAATTATAAGTCCATAAAGTGGACGGATCCAACAACACGTTGGATTAAGTTCATAAAGTGGACAGGTTCATCCAATAGGACATAATTATAAGTCCATAAAGTGGATGGATCCAACAACACGTTGGATTAAGTCCATAAAGTGGACGGGTTCATCCAATAGGATATAATTATAAGTTCATAAAGTAGACAGATCCAACAATATGTTGAATTAAGTCCATAAAGTGGACGGGATCATCCAATAGGATGATGATTAAAAGTCCATAAAGTGGACGGTTTCAACAACACATTGAATTAAGTCCATAGAGGGGACAGGTTCATCTAATAGGATGATAATTATAAGTCCATAAGGCGGACGGTTTCAACAACATGTTGAATTAAGTCCACATAGTGGACGGGTTCATCAAATAAGATGACCATTATAAGTCCGTAATGCGAATGGGATCAACGACACGTTGAAACAAGATTGAGTGGACAGGTTCCACAGCTTGGTAAAATTAAAACTACAAGTTCACATTGTGGACGGGGTCATCGACATGATAAATTAAGATTACGTCCATACGTGACGGGTTTTAACAGCATGTTAAACTAAAATGACAAGTCTATAAATGGACGAGTTCAACTAAATGGATTCATCCTATGTTATAAGTTATATATAACCATAGATAGAACGGATTTATCCACACACATAAGAATAGACAGATAAAAGGGTAAGTAAATCAAATATTACTTAGTCCTATGAAGGGAGATGTCTACGAATAGAAAAAAATGGTTAAATTAAAATTTAAAATGTTCTTTAAATCCTTACAATTTTGCCAAAAAAAAAAAAAAAACTACTATTGGGGAGGAGTACTTTCAATCTTCACTGTTGCAACAATGACATCAGACTGACAAGCACCATCCTCGACGGTCTTAATTTGAGCTAACTCTCTGTCTCCACGAGGCTCATCGTCAGCAAGCAAATCATTCGTGCTCTTAGAGTGGACGGGTTGAACTGAAGTCTAGGCCTGGGCGTCAATGTTAACATGAGACACGTCCAGCTTTGGATAGGAAGCCTTAACCTGATGGAGGGCATTGTCAAAACCTTCTACAAACGAGCCTCCAAGTTCAGCAAGGAGGGCGTCGGAGTCACAATACTCACGTATCGCCTCCTCCTTTGCTTGACAAAGTCGGTCCTTAGAGTCCGTGATCTCCTTTTCCTTATCTTCTAGGACCTTCCAAAAAAGCTCTGTCTGCTTTTCAAGCTCTCCACTGACTTTCCAGTTGGAGATGAGCAGCAAAAAGGTGTAGATGGTGGATGCACCAAGTGAACGGTATGTTTGTCTGACAAGGGTGACGATAACGCTCTGATCGTAAAATTTATGAGGAAAGTGGAAAATTAGTGAGGAGGAGGCAGGTTTAGATAGAGGGAACGGCACGGAAGACGAAGGGAAGCTTCGTTCCAAGAGATTGACCACGAAGTAGATGCCACGTGTCCCTACGACATTAATGACCCTAGGCCAGCCTGTCAGGCTAGGTATGTTCCTTAGGAGACAAATCGAACTGTCACTCCTCGGGTCCATCCACTCAGAGATCACGGACCCATAGAGTGAGGGGACAACTAAAGAGGGTAAAATTAGGGATGACGGATCCATTTAAATAAACCTGACAGCTCTAGATCAGTGGGCTGATAGTGGATAGATCCAAAATGCATGGACGCAAGGTGGACGGGTCTAGAAGCCACGCGGCATCCACCTGGTTTAAGTGGTCTCTAAGGAATTCTGAATGAAAACAACTTGCATCTCACAATTAACCCTAGCTCATAGAGTCCCAATATGAATAGAATCCTAATATGAGGAGGATTCCGTAATATTCACCCATTAATGATGACCTTACCTCAAAATCCCATACTCCATACATTTGGATCATTTTTGTCACTCCATACATAAGTGTGGGCTTGTAACTTCTCAGAACTATCCTGCAAAAAGTAAATCACTTTCCTTTTTAGCGTTGTTTTAGAAAGCAGGAATTTTTCAAAAATTATTATCAAGACTAAATAGCAACACTTTTCTAAGTTGTTATCAGGTATAATGAATGATAAGCCTGATTTAAACCCTCCCCCTTGAAATTGATCATGCACTTCCAACAAGTAAAAATACCTAATGAATTTAATTTCAGTTTTCAATTTTCATTCCTATTTGGGAGTAAACGAATTGGTAGCTTAGCTTATGTCAGGCAGGTTAGATGCCAAAAAACCTACTGGTATACCTCTCCATGTCAGGCAGGGTACCTAAGGGAATGAGGTTTCCAAAGCCTGGTAGGAAAATAAACCTTTATAATGAGTTTTTTTCTTTGTGACCCTATGTGAATTAAAGGGACAAACTATGATAGGATGCCACCCATTATAATTGAGAGAACATCACCCACTTTTACATAAAACAATCAGATTCTATTACAGTGTAAACTATTCAATAGAGTATGGAGGTCATATAAAAGAAACTAATGCAAAAAATACGAAATTTAATGCTTTTCCACGAAGGTGTACTTTGTGACCTATTCATGTAATGTTATTCATCATTCAATTATAATCACATATATGCAAAACGCGAAAAATGATCCTACCAAATTTTTTTAAAATGAGTGATGCCCTTGCAAGATTGATAGGACACCATCATAGTTTATTGTAGGATTAAAAGCATTACAAGCTAGTACCAAAATATTCTCCAAAAAAATAGAAACACTAGTGCAAAAGTACACCTAACCATGCTGTTAGAGGAAACCGCTATTTTAAGGCCTTGCAGCGTCTTATGCCCACCTTGCTTTTTGTTTTTAGAAAATGTGGTCATTAGAAGAGGCACTTTTAAATTTGTACATCAACCTCCCCTTGGGATCTCCTAATATGCAGGTATGTTTGTTAATCTGTAAATGATGCACAGAAAGCAATCAAGTGGATTTCCATTACACTCACCATCAAGGAAACCTCAACAGTTCTCTCTCTCTCGCTCTTTTTTTTTTTTTTTTTTTTTTTTTTTTTGAGAGGAAATCAAATTCTATTAAATCAAAATAAAAAATAAAAATGTTGATATGGAAAATTGTGAAGATATCAACCAAAAGTTAAAGGTTTCAGTTATATATATATATATATATGAAGAAAAAACGATTTTGTGAATATATAATTTATTAATACTATATAGATACCTATTTGGAGTTTTTTTTTTTTTTTTTCTTGTACTTCGGCCTCTCTAACTTGAAATCCTAAGTCCGTCCCTATATGAAAATAGCCTAGTGTCTCCAATAATAGTATCATTAATTTGTTAAAAACTGGCAATTTTTAAAAGGTTATCCATCACCGTCGGAACACGTCTATTTGTCAACAATTTTGGTCAACTTAATTTATAAACTTTGAAAACAATGCATTTATCATGTTTCGTTTCTAGCTTGACTGATGCATGTGATATTTTCATGAACCAAATCAATTCGTGTAAATTTACATGGTAGGACACTTGTAGTGTTTGTAGGTGTAGTTTTGTTATTCATTGTGCGCACTTCTGAGTTCTGAGTACATAGGTTTGTTTCCTAATTATAAAATCTTAATGATTAGCTAATAGTTTGTGATCTTGATAAGTTGATAACACTAATTATCCATATGCTTTAAAAACTGATGAAGTCAAATCTGTCAGTCACTGGATTTGTCCAGACAGAGTACGACCAAGAAGGCAAGAAGCTCTAGAACCCTGCACAAGAACAAAGAGTTGTTTTTCTTCTCGAAAAGGTCATCAACGTGGTGCCAGCCAATGAGCCTCCAATGGCGAAGTCAAATATCGAATGAGAAGTAATATGAGGATTTAGAGAGAGATGTGTTAGGTGTTTTTCGTGTGTGTGTGTGTACCTTTGCTTGAGATCTGGTGCTGTTTATATAGGGTTTTACCCTTCTAGCTATTTGAGGCATTCAAGGGTGGCTCAAATGCCCTTTCGTAACATTTTCTAGTGACTTAATGAGGTAACATGAAGGCTCCTCCCAACAGACACATCTTCCACATTCATTTGTGTATAACGGCTTCGCATTAAATGTTCGTTTTATGGCACTTTTGGTCGTCTAGCATCTCATTCTGGACGACAAGAACTATTTGGTCCATCAAAACCAGAAAATTTGACTATTATAGGGATGAATATATTGCCTATGATATTATTTGGACCATTTGTTATAAAAGAAAAAATCAAGATTAAAGTAATTGTACGTGATAAAGTTTTCAAATAATTTGAGAAAATTTTGATCCAGCTAAATTTATGTGATTTTTTTTTAATGAACAAAAATGGGTCTCACGCCTATGATTATTGACCCATCCCACTTGAACCCAAAAACTCATGTTGTGAGGCAACTCTAGGTGCGTTAAGGTAATCTGCTAGAAGAACTCATGGTGTGGGACACCCCTAGGTGCGTTAAGGCTATTCACATTGTGGCACAGTATTTTTGTGAAATACACGACTCGAACCAAGCAAATCTTGTATCCTCAGGTGTGACCTAGTCCAAGACTCCTACCGATGCACCACGCCTGAGCAGCTAAATTTACATGATATGTTCTCCAACTAATAAACCTTTTATAGTTCATGTTAGGCTGCTTATATTGAATATGGTTGCCTAACCAATTCTTAGCCTTGAATGAAAATATTGCCTTTTGCTCTTTTCAAAAATTGAGAATTCTAGTGTTCATTTTATAATTAAAAAATTATTAACTAAATTAATTACACTCCTAATATTTCTATTAGAAAACTTGGAATAACTCCCTTTTTTTGGTTGTTGATGCTGCAAAACTAAATTTTGAAAGGCTAACCAATAAGGCAAAAAAAAAAAAAAAACCTATTGCACACTTTTAAGTTTAGTGTACCCATAGTAACTAGAACAGGGATGTTTTTTGTTAGGTTCTAAGGTCTTAGGATTTTATGTATTTAGAACTTTAATTTGTAATGTTGGCAAACCATGATCAAAACATTGTATGGTGTCTTCTTTAGACTTGCTCAAAGTTGGTTTAATATTGTAAAGTCGGAATCGAGTGGCTGCAGAAGTACTTGGGACTCTCGGCCTGGCTCGATCGATCGAAGAATAGACTCGATCGATCGAAAATCGCACAGGTTGAATTTTCTGCAGAATTTCCAACTCAGCCCTACTTCATTAAACGTTTGGGGTTTTATGTTTTTACCCTAGGTATATAAATAAAACCCTAGCCACGTTTTTGAAGGTTGTCCATATTGTATTGTTGCTCATACATTGCTGTTTTGTGTGAATCTCGTGTGAGATCTTTGAGGAGCCTTCCTTTACACAAAACTTAGGGTTTTCATGGTGGAGATTGTTTCAACATCTTGAAGATCATTACTGTTGCAACCATTGGAACTTAAAAGAAAAGCAAGCGGGGAGCTTGTAGCTGATTGAGGAATTCAAGAAAGAAGTAGTCCGTGGATTCGGAGCCTGCGCGTGGTCGTGTCAGGAAGTTCTACTGGTGGGTAGCATTAGGAAGTCGAGCGGGGAACTTGTAGTCCTTTTGTACGAACTTCAATTCTTTCATAGTGAATTCAGGTTAGCCTTGAGGATCGGTGGGTCAAATCCTCCCCAGGTTTTTACCGTGTGGTTTCCTGGGTGATCATATCTTGTGTTATTTATTTTCCGCTGCATTATTATTCTTGATATGATTGTTAGATTGTTTTAACCTAGAATTGCTTAATTTGACTAAGTAACAACTTGGCTAATTAATCTAGGCTACGCAATCTGTGTGTGTTTAAGGGTCTAAAACCGTTCATTTTCCTTGTCCACGAGTCCCCACTCCCCTCCAATGTAAAAGCATCTCCAATAGTGTAACTAAACCCAAAATTCTCTCTATAATAGAGAATGAAACTAGGGATAACAATTTATTCCGACCCGCGGATACCTGGCCCAGTCCGACCCTAGTGGGTCGGATTTTACCCGGCCCAATAAATTATAGGGTCGGGTATGGGTTAAAAAAAAAACCCGAAGCGGGTCCGGGTCAAGTTCAGGTTTTTGCAAAAACCTGGCCCGAACCCGGACCCGGACCCGACCTGTTTATGTATATAAGTGAAAATACTAAAATACCCCCCATATCTATATAAGTTAAAAAAAAAAAAAAAAAAAGAAAAAGAAAAGAAAAAAGCCCTAATCCCATACCATTTCACACGATCCTCAGCCGCCTCCCTGCTCTCTTTCTCCTCTCCCACTCTTCACTCGGTCACTCCCTCTCACGCACCCCCAACCGCCGATCTGTCACCGCCGGCCATCACTTGCACATCCAGCCGCTTCACTTCCTCCATGTTTCTCCACCAGACCACCTCATTCTCTATCTTCTTCTTCTTCTTTTTTTGGGTTCATTTCTTCTTTTTTTTTTTTTTCTGGGTTCATTTTGCCTCTATTATGTGAGTTGTTTGCGTTTGTGTTTTGTGATTTTGAAAGGGAAAATCATAAATCTGAAATTTTATGTTTGTGTTTGTGATTTTGAATGGGAAAATCATAAATCTAAATTTGTGTTTGTGTTTGTGATTTTGAATAGGAAAATTATAAATTTGAAATTTTCGTGTTTGTGTTTGTGTTAGGATTTGTGTTTCTTTTTGTGATTTTGATAGGGAAAATCATAAATCTTTATTCATTGTTCATCCATAATTTTTTGATGGGTCTTTTTATTTTTCAAATTTTCAATTTCATTCTTTGATTTTCTCTGCCGATCCTCAAATCTTTATTATTTTTCAACAATTTTTGTATGTGGGTATTTCAATTTTCATTCTTTGATTTCTTTGATTTTCTCTACCTTAGTATACTCCTGCTAGTATTAAAAAAAAAAAAATGTTTGCCCAGATGCCTTGAATCTGGGCAAACACATTTTCAAAAATAATGATTATGATTCTGGCCAAACAATTTTTTTTTTTTTTTCATTATTGGGCCACGGTATATGCTTTAGGCAAAAATAAAAAAAAAATTTGGGTACTAGGCCATGGTTTAAGCCCAAATCGTAACAGGGCGGGCGGGGCCGGCGGGGCCCGTGGGTACCCTACGGGTCGGGTTTGGGGTTAAGGAAAAAACCTGTTTAATAAACGGGTCGGGTTTGAGTTTTTGGGATAGACCTGTGGTTCGAGTCTGGGTATGAAAAAACCCGGCCTGAACCCGACCCGTTGCCATTCTTAAATGAAACCCAAAAAAAGATCTCCAGTTGATTCTCTAAATCCAGATTTTTTTTTTGGATTATGAACAATAGCTCATCAACTCTAATGGGCTATTGTAATTAGCAATTGAATTTTTTTTATTAAAAAATTATACCAGCTACTATTATATCAATTCTTTCTCTCTCCTCTGGATTTTTTTTTCTCTCATATGCTCTCTCTGTTGTTTCTCACAAGACAAGCAAATATGAAAGAAAAAAAAAGAAAAAGAAAAAAGAAAAGAAAAGAAAAGAACAAACCGATCTGGTAGTGCTACATGATGGGGAAAAGGTCGTGCAGTGATGGGGCGGCAGATGTGGTAGTGCTACATGGTGAACGTTGATCTCCACCAGCTTTGTCCTTTTGGCGATCTGACCCAGCTCTCTCTCTCTCTCTCTCTCTCTCTCTCTCTGATGTAAAGTAAATGAGGTTGCTGGAATGTTCTTGAGGAGAAAAAGAAATAAAAGAAGGGGGATAGAGATCACTGGACAGTGGACACATGTGTGGAGGAGAATGAAATGAAAGAAAGAAAAATAATATAAAGAATAAAAAATCATAATTGAGAAATTCTACTACAATATCTTCACAATATTTTCACAATAAATTTTAAGTAACAGATTGTTATTAGTTAATATTGGCTAGTAAAAAAATAATTTCAGTGGTGGGTTCAAATTAGAATTAGTAACAATTTTTCACATAAATTTTGTTGTAAAAATATTTCGTAAAATATTGTAAACGTAACATTTCTCATTTAAAAATATAGTTGTTAAAAAAAGAATAAATGATGATAAAAAAAGAATAATGAATGAATAAAGAAATAATATTTAAATAAGATGGAGAAAGAGATAAAGAATCTATTGAAAGTATATTTAAAAAAATAAATAAGTAAAAACTAAATATCACTGTTCATTATCTAAATAGTACAAAAATGAGATGAATATGTTGAAGATGCTAACATCGTATCATACGTATGCATGACGTGGAACTAAAAAAGGAAAAAGAAAAAAAAAAAAAAGGTGGTAATTAAATAAAAGTCAGCAAAGGCAGCAAGGGCTTGATTTGGCTATATTTAAGGTCAAACTAAGCAACAACTATTGCCCATTCCCAAATTTCATCACCATTGAAGTTGAAGACCTAAAACCCACCAGCAAATAATTGCCAAATCTCACCGCACAACAAAGCTTCTCTAATCTTTACAGAAAAAAGCCATGTCCACCACCGAGTCCAAGACCAACCTCCACATCGTTGCTTATCCTTACCCAACCGCAGGACACATCATCCCCCTCCTAGACCTCACCCACCTGTTACTCACCCGCGGCCTAAACGTCACCGTTTTGGTCACCCCCAACAACGTCCATTTACTTGAACCATATTCTCCACCCACCCATCTTCTCTCAAACACTTGGTTCTCCCGGCCCCAGATATCACTCCACCTCCACATAAGAGACTCATCGCTAACGTGCGCGCCTTGCGTGACCTTCACTATCCTATCCTACTCCAATGGTTCCGGTCTCACCCTTCACCACCTGTGGCTATCATATCTGATTTTTTCCTCGGCTGGACCCACCACCTTGCCTGTGAGCTTAAAGTGCCACATCTCTGCTTCTCACCCTCCGGTGCTTTTGGGATGTCTGTAGCTTTTTCTATGAGCCGTGACCCACCCAAAAACAATGATCCCGGTGAGGATATCAATTTCCTAATTTCATTACCTAAGGTCCCGAATTCCCCGACGTACCCTTGGTGGCAGATCCCTCCACATCATAGAAACGATCTTGAAGCTGACCCAGATTGGGAATTTCACAGAAACAGCAAGCTGGCTAATTTCGAAAGTTGGGGAATTGTGTTCAACTCGTTCGCCAGTTTGGAGAGTGTGTACTTTGACCATCTGAAGAGAGAGGTTGGACACAATCGAGTGTGGGCGGTAGGACCTGTATTGCCACTTGAAGGTGATTTGATTGGATCGGCTACTAGAGGTGGGGCCAGCTCTGTGCCATGTCACGAGCTTATGACGTGGCTGGATGTTCGTCTTGACAACTCTGTTGTTTACGTGTGCTTTGGAAGCCGTGATGTGTTGACAAGTAAGCAATTGAAGGTTCTTGCATCAGCGTTGGAGTGTAGTGGGGTCCATTTTATTTTGTACGCAAGGGTGCCTGATGATCAAGATTCGATTCTTGATGGGTTCAGAGATCGTGTGAGCGATAGGGGATTAGTGATCAAGGGGTGGGCCCCACAAGTGACTATATTAAGGCATCGAGCTGTGGGTTCATTCTTGACTCATTGTGGGTGGAACTCCGTGTTGGAAGGACTTATCTCAGGAGTTGTGATGTTGACATGACCAATGGGTGCAGATCAGTTTACGAATGCCTTATTGTTAGTCGACCAATTAGGCGTGGCAATTAGAGCTGGCGAGGGCACTCAGAATATTCCTGACTCTAATGAGTTGGCTCGGTTATTGGTACTTTCACTTGACAGAATTAAGCCCCAAAATGTTCGAGCCAAAGAGTTGAGTAATGCGGCCCTAAGTGCAGTCAAGGGAGGAAGTTCTGACAAAGATTTGGATGAATTGATCAAACAATTAGCTAACATCAAAAAATTAGAGTGAATATAAATTATATAATCATAGTAGCATTTTATATGGTTTTACTCACTCGCACATGTCTATTTAGGATTTTTGCCTTTGGTTGCATTAATGATTAAGATCACTGATCATATATATGATAAAATCTTAGTGATTAAATTGATTCTTATCATTTGATCGTTAAGACTTAGGGTGCGTTTGTTTTGGGTGAAAATGGTTTCAAGAAATCATTTACACCCCTCAACTTGTTTAGTAAGCTCAGAAAATTTGGTCAAACGGAAATCAGATTTCGTGTTGACTGTAAAATAACTCTGTTTTGGCGTAAAACGATTTCAACTTTTATTTTACCTTCAAACCAATTACACTCCTTACATTCCCTCGAAGCTCTTCACAGACACACTCCAAGCTCAATTCACAATCTCCACAGAGCAAGATAGTACCGGATGCACTACACTCCCACAAATCAATTTCTGCTTCTCACACACATTACACTCCCACACAGCTCTTCTCACACGCACCCATAGTCCGACGATCCAGTCCTCCAGCCTGACAACCCACGGTGAGTTTCCACCACGCCCTTGTACAAATCAATCTTCGACACTCACCGTTTCCGTCCAATCCACCCTCCATTTTGTCCGATCTACCCTCCATTTTAACCCGACAATCTCACCTCACCTCACCTCTAATCCACACACCTCCGACCCACCCTCTACAAAAGCCGATCCACATCCCCTCAAACCCATAAACAACCCAAATGCCCAAGTTGATATCTCGGATCCGATCTATATATATATATATATATATATTTATTTATTTATTTATTTATACAATTATTTATTTAAATACATATATTTATTTATTTACTTTTTATAATTATCCATTTATTTAGATTTTTTTTTAACCAAAACAAAAAAACAAAAAAAAAAAAAACAAAAAAAAAAAAAACAAATTAAACCGTCAAAGTCGGCTAATTGGTAGCTGAAACAAATTTAGATTTGTACTCATTGATTGTGCGGCAAAGAAGTTATCATGTCCCATCTTTTATAAAAGTTTCATGTTCTAATATTTTGAGATCTTGTAAGCCAAGTGAGAAAGAAGCTATTCGGTTGGAAGGTTGCCCTCAATTTTCTTTCTCATGGTAGACAATGAGATTTCTTGAAATATATATTTTTTTTCCATCATTTCCTAAAAACGGAGACAAAAAAAATAGTGTCATCAACACTGTCCAAAAGGCTTATGCTGACTTAGAGCATCCACATTGGTAGTACTAAAAATTTAGCTATTTGACACCACAAAAAGTTATTTTATCTATTTTACCTTTTCACTTTACAAAATATCCAACATCAGTAGTTTTATTTTAGCTTTCAACACAATAAAATAATATAAACACTACAATAAAATAATATGAGATTAAATTCAATAAGGACGGAGTGTAAACCCTTTGATTTACACCAGCCAATAAGGACATGCCACATCATATTTTTACTTAAACTCATTGTAAAATCAATGCATCCTAATACACTTAATAACATCTCAACAAACAAAAAAACAAAACCTATTTCACATTTCCCTAAAATCTCAATCCCTTTTCAGCTCCTGCGTCTCCATCGATTTGTGATGTCTTTTACTTTCACAATGATGTCCGATATATCTCAAGGAGTATATAAAGAATGTCACACCTGAATGAGACATTACTAATTCTAGTTAGCAGTACTAGAACAACCAAAAACTAAATGGTTTTTCTCTTGTAACTTCTAATTCTATATTATTTTGCCTTTACACACCTCATAATCTCAATCCTCGAGCCAAATTGACGGCCCTTCAGAGGACATTGTAAAATATGCTATATGAAATAATGATAAAAGTAAGAATAATGTTACTACTAATGATGATTATCAGGAAGAAGGGCTTAGATATAGGTATTGGGTCGTGGGCCATGTCCGAGGACGTTAGATAGCTCGAGGACAGGTAAATACTAACGAAGGCATACCGGTTAATGGGTTACGAAAGAAGTTTGTCATAAAGAACTGGAAACGTTGTCTGAGGAGAAGTGTCTCCCCGACTAGACAAAGTAGAGGTCAAAGGTCTGACCCTTCATCAAGGACAAGGCAACAAAAAATCATGCTGGTAAGGATAAACATCAGATAAGGATAAAACAAAAGAGAGTTGGGAAATATCTAAGAAGAAAGCTGCTACCACCATATTAAATGATTTGCATCTAATTCCCTGACTACATTAATGTGAATGTAATATTTGAACAGTAATCTTTAGCCTTACAACTACCTCCAAAAACTTTAGGAAGGTGCTGATGAGACAAGTATTAAGGCCAGTAATCTGATCTACAAGTAGAGGGTTGAGATGAAAGAAGGAAAGAGAATATAAAGGAGAAAAACCTCATTATAGAAGGATCATTAGATAATCTGTAGAAAAATCACTGTACACTCAAGAACTGTAATTTTAGTTAAGTCTAAGAGAAATATATAAGAACAAATCATCCTTAAACTTGATCGAGGAGAGCTTTTCTTGCTTAAACTGTTTGTTATATTCTTCCCAACCACAACTAACTTATTGTGATTACTATCTACTTATCTCATTGAAAGTTCATCTTCAAGCCCACTCTCTAATAAATTTATTGTTTTGGGCTCATTGGGCCATTGACCCTTCATTTAGGCTTTAAAAGCAAATCGTGTCCTTACAGTTGGCGTCGTCTATGAGGTACTTGAACATTCTTGAGCTCATTCAATCATGGTAGGATCAGGACCAAATCATGAAGAATCTATAGGATCCTAACGTCAAGATCAATTTCTTAATCTTGAACGAATGAGGGACCGTAAAGTTAGTGTGCACACCACTCATACAAGTATTAGTCATTCTAGAAGTGGAAGCCATGTGTCCTGATGAACCAAAAATTTATGGTCGTCAACACACACAGATCGTCATTCACCCAGAGAAGACATTACACATTTATTATGCACATTGATGACGAAATGTAACAAATGGAGCAACGGTCACAGAATGAGCTGTGATCTCCAGACAAAAATTCTATAATACACTAGTAATTGAGCATAAATGCAGCACATCATTACCCATTAATGGGGCATATAAATATAAAAGAGAAGACAACAAAAGTTACAGGTACACACAAATACTCTACGAAATCACTCTCAACTTATTTTCTCTCTAGAATCATTCTCCCTTACTGATTTAAGCATCGAAGGCAGTTTGGCTGACACCACATCGATGTGTTACTCTTCCCCTCAGTTCATTTTATAGGCTTCTCAACTACAAAGACGACCCCATTCACAGCATCGTCCACTCGCTACGATGAGGAGCTCAACTGTTAGTTTTTACATCATCAGTTTGGTGCCGTCTGTGGGAACGCTAATCATTCAAGCCATCTTTCCTAGTGACAAAAGAATTCCTCAAGCGTGAGATGGAAATAAAGGCCACACCTTAGCCAGATGCTGTGCAACAACAACAAATCCAAGACTTCTTGGCCAATGTGGAAGAGTTAACTCATCAGAATGAAGAACTACGAAAGACAATGGAATCCCAAAATGCAAAAAGTCGGCGAACGGGTGAAAACCAAAATGAAGAAGAATCAAACTCTCAAGCCAACAGGCAAAATAGAACTTCAGGAGAAGATTCCACTAGGGTGGAGAATGAGCTTCGTACCATGAGGAAATAGATGGACGAACTAAAAAGTGCTATGAAGGACAAGGCAAAGAGAATTTGGATGGGATGATTCCATAGCTAATTTTCTATCACATTATTGGTCATAATGTGAGGTTCCGTGTAATTGGTAGTCGGTTCCATAGATCGACTGAGACTGTTCATAGATACTTTAAGGTCGTCCTTAGGGGGGTCCTAAAATTATATAGAGCTCTAATAAGACTGCCTAGCGAAGATACACCCCCAGAGAAAAGAAATAGCAGAAGGTTCTACCCATATTTGAAGGTAAAAATTGCGACTTATGTATTTTTGTAAATTGTGAAGATTTGTGTAATTTTAAACCATTATGTCTGTCAAAAATTAGGATTGTGTTGAAGCAATCGATGGTACACATGTTCGTGCATCTGTGCCACCCGAAATACAAGAAGGTTTCGTGGTCGCAAAGATGGAACCGTGCAAAATGTGTTAGTTGCTATTAGTTTTGACTTAAAGTTCACTTATGTACTGGCTGGATGGGAAGGTAGTACACACGATTCACGTGTGTTAAATGATGCGTTTGCTAGGCTAGGGGGATTTTCAATTCCCAAAGGTATTATAGGATTACTTCACCTTTTTCGTTTATTAGTTTAATAAATATTGTGCGTTTTCCTAAGCATAGTAGTGATTTGATTTTATTTTTGAATATATGTAGGTAAATATTATCTTGGTGATGCTGAGTATGGTAATAAAAATGGAATTTTGTCACTTTATCGGAGTGTGAGATATCACTTGAAAGAATTTAGTGATCATCCTCCTAAGAATGAGCAAGAATTGTTCAACCTCTAACATTCTTCATTGAGAACTACCATTGAGCGAGGGTTTGGAGTGTTGAAGAAATGTTTTCGAGTGTTGGATGCAGAACCATTATGGGGGTTGAACCAAATGACCATATTATGGAAGCTGCAATGAATCAAGTAGAGTCTAGTGGCCCCCAACAAGAAATACAGTCACGTCGGGACTCCATTGAAGACAGTAGAGTGTGGAATACTTGAGAGATCAGATATGCCAAGCTATGTAGTCTGATTATACTAGGAGTAAAGAGTAGTACTTTATTTAGATTTCTATGATTGTAATATGTGCTGTATTTTTTTTTTTTCTGTAAGAATAATGTATTTACTATAGACTTCTGGTGGTGAAAGGAAAAAGTATTTTCAGCATTAAAAAGTATTTCCAGCATTATATTGTTATTTCTAGTGTTAGCATGTTTCATTTTGTTGTGCACATCTATAAGCGTGGTTGTATGTGTGTTTGATTTGTTGTTCATATTTCGAGCGTAATTACTAAATGTTACTCTCATTTTTAAATGCTACTCTCACTATACAATTTTCATATGTAGTAATGTCGAAGGGAATAGAGAAGGTGAGCGGCACTAAACAATTCAGGTGGCTGCCCCCCATGCACACGACTCTACTTAGGCTACTGGCCGAGAAGGCTGTGAAGGGCAATAAGCCTTCTAACACCTTCGAGGCCAACTCCTTTGCTTTTGTAGCGAAGGAGATGTCTACACAATTTAGGGTTGAGTGCCACCCCTTTTATGTAGAGAATTGGCTGAGGACTCTGGGGACTATGTGGACCACTATTCAAACTATTAGGAAGAAGAGTGGTTTCGGCTGGGACGATAACTTAAAGATGATAACATGAGATGCGAAAACATATCAAGAAGAAGTCATGGTATGACTTCCAACTATATTTTCTTAATATAAATGATAATATATGTTTTTGGCTTTTATAATCTATGAATTGAAAACAAGACAAGGCTGCTTAAGTACCCTTTTTATATGAAATTTATAGTGTCATTCTTTTTAAGATTCCATTACTTTTACAAATTTTCAAATATAACTGTCATGTGTGGATCTATTGACAAATCTGGTCTTAGCATTTGTACATTGTATTTTCTGTTGTACTTATCTTCAAAATCATGGGTTATGTCTCCTGTTCCCTAACAGATTTTTTTGTTTATCATTGACCTAAATCATCTAATGGCATCTATATTGAACTGAATATTGAATTTATAAATGAAGTGATTATTGCATTGTTATTAAACATTCTCTTCTCCCTTACAGGTGCATTGAAAGCATGCAGAGTATCTAAACAAAAAGATTGAGATGTACAATGAATTAGCTATTGTAATGAGGAAGGATACAGCCACGGGTAGGTTTTCTAAGTCGTATGTGGATATTGAGAATGAGCCAGACAATGGGGACAGTACTGAGTTTGTGGCAGACAATGCGGAGGAATGTGTGGTGGACAAAGGGAAGAATGCGGTAGAGTCATCCGCCACTGGGTCGAGAATTTCCAAGTCTCGCAAAAGAGGGCGTGCACCTCCCTCTGAAGATAGTGTGCTGACTGACCTGTCTAATCAGCTGAAGGAAATTGTTGTGGCTTTGAAAGAAATCAACCAAGGGCCTGTTGATTACACAGCTCTTTACTCTGAGGTCATGGCTATGATGGCGGATGGGTATAGCGAAAACATACTCGCAACTGCCTTTGACCATCTATGTGAAAATAAGAAGGCAGCACGGGGATTTCTAGCCAAGAATGCTAAGCTAAGAAAGCTGTGGATGGATAATTTTTTGTGCACACACCTCTGACTTGTCTGTTTCATGTGATCTGTGACGGTAGCTTTAGGGATTAACTTTTGTTGTAGTTCCAGCAATTAGCTAAAGGGATTAACTATTGTATTATATATATAAGTCTTTTGTATTATTGGGACGATACAATTGCCCAAATTATGTATTTGTACTATTCAAATACCACGTGTAGGTCTCATTTTTGTACACCATGGAGGTGTAATGCCAATGGTGAAACACTGATGTGGCTATTTTGATATAAATATTATGGGTATATTCAGATGATTATTTTTTATGTTGAAGTGGATGATTATTTTTGTACTATTATAGGTTTGTAATGCAAGAATTTGTAAGGCATTTTATATTTTCCGTAAAATGATCCACAAACCAAACATGGGAATTGATTTTCCGTAAAACGATCACCATTTTTCGTAAAACATTTGAACAAACCAAACACCAGGATTGATTTTCCGTAAAACTGGAAACATTTTCCGTAAAATGTTTGAACAAACCAAACACCGGAATTGATTCTTCGTAAAATGAATTCTGAGGCAGCCAAACAACCTGAATAGATTTTCCTTTACCGGAAAACAATTTCCCCTAAAATGATTTTATGCTCGGAAAAGCATTTCCGTTGAACCAAACGCAGCCTTACTTACAAAATAACCGAGTACTTGCTTCATATGCTTTATTTTCTAGTAATAGTATAATGTTCTTCATTTTGTTTAATTTTGTTATGACACATGGCTAGTATTGGGGAGAGAAGAAGAAAGGGGTGCATAATTTTGCTGGAGCAAGCTCAAGATATGAGCTCTCCTCTGTTTTCCTCTTTCGTTCAATAAAGTCTTTATTCAATTTTTTTTTTTTTTTAAAAAGCACTCAGTTATTAAACCCATCAAAGTCGGCTAATTGGTAGCTGAAACAAATTTGGATTTGTACTCCTTGATTGTGCGGCAAAGAAGTTATCATGTCCCATCTTTTATAGAAGTTTCATGTTCTCATATTTTGAGATCTTGTAAGCCAGGTGAGAAAGAAGCTATTCGGTTGGAAGGTTACTCTCATTTTTCTTTCTCATGGCAGACAGTGAGATTTTTTGAAATAAATTTTTTTTTTCCATCATTTCCTTAAAAGGGGAACAAAAAAAAAGTGTCATTAACACAGTCCAAAAGGCCTATGCGGCGTTATGCCTACTTATACCTAACATAACTTTTTGCACCTTCTTTCATGAGCTGCGGCAAATCAAAACAAAGAAAAATGTTTGTTTCAGTACACTTGATTCTCAAAAAACAAAGAAAAATAAAAAATAAAAAAGGTAGGGATATGCCCACATGCCTGTGCCCAATACAAGATATCCTTGTCCTCAAGCCCAACCCAAATTTGAGCCTTTCGGAGATACCAAGTACTACTAGTTCTAACTTCTAAGCCCTTCTGTAAATTATTTTTGGACTACATCAGATCGAAAACAAAATGAAATCGCACTGATCCAAATAAAAGTATTCCATCATATAATATGTTTATGTCTAGCTTTAAATTTTAACTTTTTTTTTTTAGGGTCAAGCCAATGAACTTTATTTAAGGTAAACCAGCAATGTCTGACAATACAATTGAAAAAAAACGGTGGTGGAACATCCTTCATGCACACAACAAAATCTAAAATAATTAAAGCGTAATAAACTAAACTATGAGCGACCATATTACCTTCCCTCTTAACATGAGAGTAATGTAATTTTGTAAAAAAGACTACGTTGAATCTAACATCATCAATCAGTGAACCAAGCGTGGATAAGAAGGGTAAATCATCAGCCAAGGCGTGCATAAGCACTTTTGAGTCACCTTCAAGAACAATCCGATTGAATCCCATTTCTGTAGCAAGTTGTAAAGCTGAGGATGCGGCTCTTGCCTCAATCTCCAATAGGCTATGCAGCTTAAGTAACATTTTTAAGAGTGAAGCCATAACACTGCCGTGAGTGTCTCAGATAACCACCCCAATTCTGGACTTATGTTCCTTCGTGAAAATTGCACCGTCGAAATTCACCTTTACCATATCCAATGGTGGTGCACACCACCGAGTCCGTGTGGTATAGGTCTGCACACCAGGGGGTGACTAGACTGCATTGAACTCCTCTAGAAGTTCTTGCGCCAAGGGTGCTATCTGGTGTGGACTACAGCTCGGTTGGTTGAGTCAGAACCGATTTCTGTGTGACCATATTAACCATGCCGTGGTAGGGAACAACTCCAAATTTTGATGGTGTTTGATGAGCCACGAAAGCAACTCCTTGAAGTTTATGAAGCTGATGATTTCTCTGCAAGCCCATGCCGATACATCTTCCCAAACCACATCCAGATCCTTACATGTCTAGAGTGCATGTAGAGTTGTTTCTAATTCCAGCTTGCATCGGTCACAAATTGGACTTTCAATGATGGTTTGGCATGCTCTCCATATATGGTTTTTCATTTTTTTTTTTTGGTGTTCGCAGGGCCCAAATGGCCTTTTAGAGTGCTTTTTCTTGTTCCATAGTAGCTTCAATACCTCTATGATCCTCCTTTGCTTTTAAGAACCGGTAACCCGACTTGCAATTGTATATCCCATTCTGTGCAAATGACCAAAACAAGCTGTCTTCACTCACCTCCCTTGCGAGAGGTAAATGTTTGATCAAGTCTGCTTCATCTTGGGTAAAGATTCGATCAATTACCTCATGATTCCATCGCCTTGTCTCTTCATCTATTCACATTTCCACCTTTGTATCAGTTAATGACTCAATACAAGGAGATTGGACCTGCGATGCTTGCTACCTTGGCAGCCAGAAATCTTCCCATATGCTCACTAATTTCCCATTCCCAGTCCTCCATCTATATATATATATGAAATCGTAGGCCAACCATGATGATTGATGAGGATCTATTTAGACAACAAACGTAAACAATATTTTTGAGGACCTAATTTGAGCTAGTTGCCCACTACATGGAGGGAATTAAGCCCAAAAGAATAAATTTATAGAGAATGGGTTTGAAAACTGAGCTATCGTTGACCAAACAAACATTGGAATAGATTCAGATCATAGGAGAATGAAAAGAAATAGGGTTATATTGAAGAAAAATTGTCCTCAGCAAGGTCCGAAGTGCACTGTTCTTGTATATTATTCTCAAATTTGGTTACAAGTTTGATTCCTCAATACTATAGTGCTTATTCTCCCATTTTTCGATCCCCCCTTTTATGAAGGGTCTCCCAGCTTATATAGGTCATTCTAAAGCATCTTGATTCTACATTTGTTAAGCACCTGAGTCACCACTTGAGTGTCTGTCCCATCAGACACCCTCTTGTCTTGAGGTAACCAATTTTACACTGTTCAGGGGTCTTCTCCACATTAATGCAGCCAGGAAGTTTAGCTGCAGAACATTAAATGCGGTGGTGATAGCTTTCTTCCTAAAATATCTTAAGCCTTCTACTGGTCTAATGCCTCCGCAACGTCTATTCGTACAGATAGAACTTCCTGGGAGGTTCTCTTGCAATAGCAAGCCATTTATTCTAACCTTGACTTTAGTCAGCCGAGGAGACATTTATCCTCGACTTGTCTCGCTGAGCTTTTGTGGCCCAAACTAACTCTTTTATTTGCTAACACGGTTTCCTATGACAGAGATTCTTCTTGCTCAGATTAGGCCTTATCCTCGACTTGGGCCATAGGCCCACTGTACAAATATATAATGAACATCTAGACCTAATATTCCTACAATATTATAATAATAATAATTGTAGGGACCGGGTTTGAACACTATGGGTAATGGATAAGTAAACTCAAGCCCAGCAAGCCTAATACAATAAATTTGTAGAGAGTGGATAGAAGAACTGGGCTTTGATGAGTGTAACAACAGCTGAAAATGATTTAGAGAATGAGTAAGTAAAACGAATATAGACTTAGGCAAGTGATTCAATCCTCGGCACTAGTCCGAGGAGCTTCAACTTATTATTTCTTGAGTGACAGTGACAATGGTTACAAAGTTAACTTAGAATGCTCTAGTGTTTTCTCTGATAAAATCACGATCCCTCTTTCTTAGAGCTTCTTCTTCCTTATATATTATTTTCCTCCTTCATCTCCACCATACACGTGCTGGTCAGATCTACTGTTGCTGGTTTTTGTCATGTCAACCTCCTCCCAAAGCTCTTAGATAGTAGCTATGAATATGAAAAGCCATTGCTCAGCTAGCATTTTCACATTAATGCGGCTAGAGGGTTAGTTGTGGAGCATTTAATGTGGAGGCAGCAGCTTTTCTTGGAATTGCTCTACCGCCATGCTTTAGTGTGCTTACTTGTTGTATTTATCATTTTCCTTTGGAGTGCTTTGGAAGGTTGTCTTTGTCAGTAAATCACTTTTCTTCTATCTCGGCTTTGGCTAGCCTAGGATAGAGTTGTCCTCTGCAAGGTTTCCAAGGTTGTCATGATCACTGCTGCCTTCTTCATATGTGATTATGGGCCTCAGCCTGGCCCAGTACAAGAGGTGGATGTATATTGCTGGGCTTTATGACCCCACAATAATAATAATAATAATAATAATATAAATTAATTAGATATTTAATCTAAAACATGCAACAATCTTCTTCATTCTTGGAATGCGCAAGCGAAAAAAAATTAAAAGATTATAAATTTTTTTTTAAAACCCTAAAAATTTTTGTGGAAAAAAAAATCGAAAACCCTAACATTTTTGGGGGAAAAAGAAAACATTTGAAATAAAAGAAAGGAAATATATGGAGAATCGGCGATCGAAACCATAAAAAATCAAAAAGAGAGAGAGAGAGAGAGAGAAACCTATGACTGTGTGCAAGTTTTAGGGTATGAAAAATCGGAGAGAGAGAGTTGAGAAGAAATAAACACAGAGAGAGAGAGTTGAGAAGAAATAAACACAGAGAGAGAGAGAGAGAGAGAGAGAGAGAGAGAGAGAGAGAGCAGATCAATGGCTAGGGGTGGCGGTGTGAGGGGAGAGAGAAGTGGGAAATGAAAAGAAAGAAGGAAAAGAAACACATTGAATGAGAAAAAAAAAGTGGGAAATGAAAAATTGGGGGAAAATTTGTGTGGGAAGAAAAAAAATTGGGGGGAAAGCTTGTCCTATAGAGTTTTTTTTTTTTTTTGATAAGGCTATATGATTAGAGTTGTCTTTAATAATAATAAAAGCTTAAGTAATAAAAAAAAAAAAAATAATTTAGGGAGTACAAGTTGAAGAATCTAAAGGCCATGGCGATGTAAAGTCAAAGGAGCAAGAGCTTCGAATGAAAATTTTGGGAAAAAAAAGTTTATGTGTGGGAATTTGTGTGTGAAGGATAAAAAGAAATATTGGGAAAATTTAACTTTTAGGATAAAAAAATGTTTTGTCTAATAACTATTGTAGTGGGTTATAAAAATATTGCTATAGCCTATGAAAAAGTTCACATCAACATCTAAATAAATAATAAAGCACATAAAAATTTTAAAAAAAAAATTCATTTTCTAAAATTTTTAAAAATAAAATAAGATAATTAAATTAATTTTTTATTCCTTTTATTATTATTAGTTTTTTGGAAGAACATGTTTGTGTTCTTTGTGTTCTTCCCAAAATATAACTTATATTCTTAAATCAATAACAATTAATCAAAATAACATTTTACTAAGCATTTTCTCACACAATCACACACTTAAAAGAAAAACTTCAACCCCAAAACCTTCTTCTAAAACCGATTCTCCAACTCTTCTAAGACATTCACAATTCTCTCTCTCTCTCTCCAAAAATATCAAATCTCTCTCTAACTTCATGACTGAGCACTACAATATTTGCTCATCACACTACCACCACTGGATCTCTCTTTAACTCCATGACCAAGCACTGCCATCTTTGCACATTGCTCATTGCCCATCGATCCGCTTTCTCTAACTCTCAATTTTGCTTAAAATCAAACCCAAATGTCTCAAACTCCTCCTCTCTCAAGGCGGTTTCTCTCTCTCTCAAACTGGTGGCTCTCTCTTTCTCTCTCACTCAAATTGATGTCTCTCTCTCAAAGATTGGTGCTTCACTCTCTCTTTCGCTCAAATCAATGTCTCTCTTTTAATGGGTCTCTCTCTCAATGGATCTCTCTCTTTCTACCTTGTCCCTCTATGGTGTGACGGTTAGTGGTTGTGGAAGTGGTGGTCAGTTAGGTCCGATGGTGAGTCGTGGTTGTGGAAGTGGTAGTCAGTTAGGTGGTGAGTCGTGGGGTGTGTTTGTTGATTGCTTGGTTTTGGTTTCAATGGGTTTTGGAGTTTTGGATTTGAGATATTTTGGTGTTTTGGTGTTTCTTGGGCTTTGTTCTCACGCGTTAAAAAAATTAAAAATAAAATAGAGAGAGAGAGAGAGAGAGAGAGAGAGAGAGAGAGAGATAGTCATGCCTTTTATGTTCTTTGCTAAGGAAAATATCTACAACATTTAATATGAAAATTTTGCAAGACTTAATTTTAATTAAATAAATTTTGAAATCAAAATGTAGCGTGCACATATGAAGTGATGAATTAATTCATATATATATATATATATATATTAATGCTTGGATTTCACCCTCATATTTACATGTGTATTTATAGTAATTATGATCTATGTACCATCCATTTTCAAAATGTAATTGGACATTTTGGAAACTAGTGTGTAACCATGTGCATATATATATATATGAATACAATTAAAAATAATTACGATTATACATTTTTTTAGAAGAGATTCAAATTATACATAATATTAGCTTACACTTATTTTAAACCATATATTTCTAAAATATGTAACGATTTCTCATTATATGAAAATATGGTGATCAATGGTTAATATGAAAATATGTTATGGTCAACAGCTTTTACACATCTTATAACTTGGAAGCTTTGTACGTCAACAGCAAAAGTTTATGGTGGTCGTTGGTCAATGTTCACTGATAATATGTTATGGTCAATTTCGTAGAATTTAAAATTATCAGAATTTTTATTAAATACCTCAATGAGTAAACAAATGTATATAACAGTGTACCTGTTATGAAAATGTGTACATTTTATGCAAATGTGTACAATATTGTATGCACTTATTTAGTCTATAATGTAAATTTTAAACGAATAGTGTCATATAATCCAATAATTCTCATAATTACAAAATAATAAAATTAACACACTTGAATTCTCAATTTATGAAAAGAGGAAAATTTTTCATTTAAGGAGATATATTAGCTAAAAATTTAGCTGGATCAAAATTCTCTCAAATTCTTTGAAAATTTTACCACATAGATCCAGTAAAAATATATCATGATTCTTCTCTATAATTTATATATGGTAAAATTCTATGGTTTTTAAAGCATACAGATATATAGATCCATTAAAAATGGTCTTTAAAGCATGCTAAATTCACAATTGAAAATTATACAAAAATCACGATGAAACATGTTTGTCATATCATCCACAATAGCACATTACCACCCAAACATATGTACTCAGTAGAGTACTCAATCAATACAAAAATTACACCTACGAACACTTTTAAGTGTCCTGCCTTGTAATCTACATGAATTGGTTTGGTTCGCGAACACATCACATGGAGTCAAGCTAAAATCGAATCATGATAAATGCATTGTATTAAAAGTCAATAAATTAAGTTGACCAGAATTGCCGTGCATGGATAGAATAGACTTTCCATCTAAACGCAAAGAATAAAAATTCAATAACATTGATTATAACATATTAGCAAAATGATCAATAAACTTTTGTTCAGCGACAGACTCAAGATTTCAAACTAGCAAGGCCGAAGTACTAAGAAAAAAAATTATTTAAAAATAAATAAATAAATAAACTCCAAATAAGCATCCATATAGTATTAAAAAATTATGAATATTCAAAATCGTTATTTCGAAATACATTAAGATGCAATCATTTACTAATAAATACAAAAACAAAAACAAAATAATGTTTTTTTATAATATTAGACTAGTTAGGATTTTTTTTTTTTTGGTTGTTGACATAGTTGTCAGTATCGTATGATGCGCGATACGTATCGTATTGTGTGTAAAAAGTTCTATATTGTATCGGTGTATCGTAAATGATCATGAATCGTATAATACAGTGTGTGTATCGTATGAATCGTATCGTATCGTAAAATTATACATATTGTACGATACATATACAAATGCTTTAAAATTAGATTTTTTTGTTAAAATTTTTGCTTTTATTTGAATATAACAAGTTGTTAGATTTGTTTTAAACACAAAATTATTAGGTTACTTAATTTAACCTAATAAAATAACATATTAATAATTTTTTTTTCCTTCTCTTTCTTCTACAAAATTTGGACTACATAGTACACACTATACTTCACTTTAATATTTACAAATTTATTTGGGTAAAATACTATTTTGGTCCCTAAACTTTGTCAAAAGTTTGTTTCTCATCCCTAAACTTTAAAAAGTTTTTTTTTCATCCCTAAACTTTGTAAAGAATTTTTTCAATAGTTTAGAGACAAAAATAGGGATGCAAAAATAACTTTTTTCAATAGTTTAGGGATGAAAAACAAACTTTTGATAAAGTTTAAGGATATAAATAAAAAAATTTCAGTAGTTTAGAGACAAAAAATGAACTTTTAATAGTGTAGGGATGAAAAATGAACTTCTTAAAGTTTAAGGATGAAAACCAAACTTTTGGTAAAATTTAGGGATCAAAATAATATTTTACCCAATTTGTTTTCTATACTATGAAAAAGATATTAATTGAAAATATAATTATTTTTTATTTTGTTTTCATTATTGTTATAAGTCCAAGAAACTAGAATGCCAAGAAGAATTTTTTTTTTTTTAATTATTAAAATAAAAAGAACAAGAAGAGATAGTAAATGTTAATGATGATGAAGAAAATTTTATGAAGAAATAAATTTGTAAAATGATAAACGTGATGATAACATTGACTTAGATATTATATCGTACGATACATATACAAATGCTTTAAAATTAGATTTTTTGTTAAAATTTTTGCTTTTATTTGAATATAACAAGTTGTTAGATTTGTTTTAAACACAAAATTATTAGGTTACTTAATTTAACCTAATAAAATAACATATTCATATTTTTTTTTTCCTTCTCTTTCTTCTACAAAATTTGGACTACATAGTACACACTATACTTCACTTTAATATTTACAAATTTATTTGGGTAAAATACTATTTTGGTCCCTAAACTTTGTCAAAAGTTTGTTTCTCATCCCTAAACTTTAAAAAGTTTTTTTTTTTCATCCCTAAACTTTGTAAAGAATTTTTTCAATAGTTTAGAGACAAAAATAGGGATGCAAAAATAACTTTTTTCAATAGTTTAGGGATGAAAAAACAAACTTTTGGTAAAGTTTAAGGATATAAATAAAAAAAATTCAGTAGTTTAGAGACAAAAAATGAACTTTTAATAGTTTAGGGATAAAAAATGAACTTCTTAAAGTTTAAGGATGAAAACCAAACTTTTGGTAAAATTTAGGGATCAAAATAATATTTTACCCAATTTGTTTTCTATACTATGAAAAAGATATTAATTGAAAATATAATTATTTTTTATTTTGTTTTCATTATTGTTATAAGTCCAAGAAACTAGAATGCCAAGAAGAATTTTTTTTTTTTTAATTATTAAAATAAAAAGAACAAGAAGAGATAGTAAATGTTAATGATGATGAAAAAAAATTTATGAAGAAATAAATTTGTAAAATAATAAACGTGATGATAACATTGACTTAGATATGGTTGATTATCCAATATGATGAATATGATGAAAATAAATTAATCTTTGGGCCATTTGTAATATATTTGCACTTTTGAATTTAAGCAATTTGAATGTATATGTTATAAACATTTGCTAGTTTGATTTATTTAGTTAGCTTGTTAAATATTATGACATAAGTGATGAATAAATTAGTCATTAGCTGAATATATTCAAAATTTATAATGAATACACCATTTATATATATATATATATATTTATAATTTTTTATAAATTTTATTAAGAGCCCGTTCGTTTAGGCGTGTTGAGAGACAAAAAATGGGCGTTTAGCAAATTGTGAAAATCTTGATATGTTTGGCTAGGCGAAATATATGGGATTGCGTTTTTGACTTTGTAGATTTTCACGTTTCAGGAAAGGCAATTTCCCGTTGTGATTTCAATATTGCGTGATTTGCAAATCTTGATACCGCTAATTTTTTTGGCTGAAAACCAAAAATATCCTCTGGCTCCATGCTTATCCTCAGTCCTCTGCCTCTAAACTCATCAGTTTCACAAGGATTGGTTCTCTCTTCTTTGTTTTTGTTCTACTCCGTTAATCGTCGTTCTTTATCGCAATTCTAGGTAACTATTCTCCATTACCCATCTTTGAATTTATGATATAGATTTGGGCTTTAGGTATGTTGGTTTACACTATTTGAACTAAAAATATTAAAACTTAGAGATTTGTTGTTGTTACTGCTACTGGTACTCTCTCTGTCTCACAGATAGCCCTCCATGAGTAAACAAGCTCTTACCTATAATTGGGTGGGGTTATATGAGGAGATGAAATTTGTTTTAGCTACTGTTGTAATTGTTAATTATAATATGATTATATGACATTGTTAGAAGGTTTTGTACAAGGATTGGTATTTAAAGTAGCTGGGTTCTGCAGAAAAATCATGGCACCATGAGTAATATATCCAAGAACAGCTTTTTTTTCTTCCACTGTATGATTACATTTAAATATAGGAATTCTTGTTCGATTCTTTTATTGAATCTGTTTGATTCATTGTAGTTGTAGAACTTACCTAGGAAACTTACTCCTACTATGCAATTTTCTCATGGGTTTGGTTGTAGAACTTGTTGTATTTGGCTGAACATTAATATTAACAAGCTTATGTTTTTTTTTTTTAGATGGGTAAGCCATCCCAAAATAGCTCAAATGTTAGAGCTCAATGGCCATCAAGAGTAACAACCATCTTTTGTGAAGCTTGTGTGGATGAGGTATTTAAGGGTTATCAACCTAATACCCACTTTAGTAAAAAGGGTTGGACAAATATTATAGCAGCTTTTGAAAAGAAAACTGGAAAGGAATATCCTAGGGTGAAGTATAAGCATAAATGGGATGGATTGAAGAAAGATTGGGTGCTTTGGAATAAGTTGTAGGGAAGTGAAACCGGATTAGGATGGGATGCAGCCAAAGGAACAATAGTTGCAACTGATGAGTGGTGGGAGTAGAAGCTAATGGTATGTTTTGTACAACCCATTGTATGTATGTTGTATTAGTAGATAAATCATGCAAATTTGAGTTATTAATTAAAATATTCAAACTTGTAGGAGGCACCTGAAACTGCAAAATCTCGAAAGAAAGGTCTAGAGAATGTTGACTTATTAGACATTACGTTAAGGACATTGCAGCCACGAGAGATTTAGCATGGGCTGCCACTTCAGGTGTGTTACTTGATGGTCTTGAGACACCTAAGGAGGGGTTAGGTAATACTTCTGTAGACCCACAATGATGATGATGATTTTCATGAAGATGAGACTCATAACCTCACACAACCACCTAACCCAACACAAAACAAAGGAAAGAAGCAAGCTTTACCGTCATCCACACAAAGTAAATTAAAGAAAGGAGGAACAACATTACAAAAGCTTAGTCGTATTTGTGATGTTATGGAGTTAAGGAACTCAGCTTGTTCAATTAAGTCAAGTAGTACTATTCGTAATGTCATGGAACGTGTGTGCACCTTAGATGGCATTGAGAAGGGTTCCGAACTCTACTTCATGGCAACACGTATTTTTCAAAAATGAGAAAAGAGAGAGATGTTTGTCGTGATGGAAGAACCATATTTACAACTCCAGTTTCTGCAAGAGGAGGCAAGATTGTTAGGAGGGCACTACTTTGGCACTTAGGGTGTTTTATGTTTTATCCTTTGAATAATGTTTTATGGAAGAGAGAGATGTTTTTAATGTTTTATTATTTTATCCTTTGAATAATGTGGCTGTTAGGGTGTTTTAACTTGTTGGGCTGTTAGGGTGTTTGAATTACAAAAATAGAAGCTTGGTAATATCTTTGAACAGAAAGCTATTAAATCAAGAGTTGGGACCTCTTTTCATTGTTTTCACAATTTTTTGCCAATACATCAACTTTATTTTTTCACCAATGTTGAATTTGTTAGGTTTCTTGATAAAAATAAATAAATAAATAAATAAATAAAAACTTAAATTAGTTTTGTGTTAGGATCATATTGTGTAGTGTTTGAGTAGTGCAATGGCACCATATTGTATCAGAGTGTTAGAATCTTTGTGGACTAATTGAGTATTGCAGTGGCAGCTATAATTAGTGAATTTGCTGCATTACTGGTGCAAGGAAGCATATTACTGCTGCAAGTAATCATTGCTACATTACTGCTGTAATTAGTGAGTGTCATAGCCAATTACAAGGTTCAATCTTAGGAATAACTAAATAATCACTTAGCTGTTATAAGTGGTTGCTTGCTAGGCTCAGAGTGAAAACAAATGGTTCTTGTACAACTCGTAATAAATTTTATTATGCTCCTTCGAGCTACAATTTAATTACTACATCCTCTTGTGATGTCTTGCATTGCAAGGTATGAAGCACCAAATTTAAGGTACAATTAATAACTTCTATCTTTTTCTGGATCAAGTATTGTAACCTACTAAATCACTCAAAATTGAAGAGTTCAATTGTGCTATATAGAGGAAACTAATTACATATTTGGTTGCTTGAAAATACTAGCTAACTTAACATGTAAACATGAAGCTTGCAGTAGTATTGAAAATTTAAAGCCAATAATGCTATGAATTAGACAAAGATCCGTACTAATTTATCTCTAAGCATAAAATGGATCTAAGCTTGAGTGGAGAATGTGGCTTGTAAAGTTGAATTTATTCAACTATGTGTTGGCTTTATTCTGTGTCAAATTTGCTTGTAATTCAGCCTTTAAAAACCCTATATTTAGGTAGGAATAATGTAGGGGTTGTGTGTGAGAAAGTGTGAAGATTTGATCAAGAGTGTACAACATGAAGGTGACTCGCAATTGACTCGCGAATGGTGACTTACCAAAATGAAGCACACGTGTGAAACATGCAAGAAGATGAAGAGCCAAGCTAGCTAGATCAGTACAAGACAAAAAGTACAGTTTGGCCTAGTCTAGTAACTGGTGACTGGAACTCGTAGCTCATTCTAGTCGCGAGTGACTCGCTAGTGCACCCTATTTTGCTGAAAAGTGTCTTTCACATTCATCTCATACCCTACTATAAACACTCTTATACACACAAAATGTTGAGAGTTTTTAGAGAGAATTTTGAGAGAGAAACCCTAAAAAAAAATAAGATTAATTCATCCACAATCTTATACACTTGATTCTCCAAATTCCTCTACTCTCATCCTCTCCATTGTCATACCCATGAGAGGATCATAAACCGAATCCTTATCTCACCAAATTCAGAGTAGTGAAAAGGTTCTTGGTGTTTGGAAAGCAGTTCAAGAGAGAACCAATTCATATTGGTTGATGCAATGGGCTAATTGCGGGATCGGAAAGCTAGAGAAGACACAGTTCGGCGTAACCTTGTTGGAGCAAGAAGCTTGGAGGGCTTAGGTGCATTGGGTAAATTAGGTCTATTGCTATTCATGTATCCTAACTAATTTTCTAGTGGATCATTTACCACTTAGAGGGCGGCAGAGAGGTTTTTCGCCAAGTTCTTCGGTTTCCTCTTTGATAACACGTGCCGGTATTATCTTGTGTTTACATCTCTCTTTCCCCTACTCTTAGCTTTTAATTTCTACTGGTTGTGATTAATTAATAACTTAGAGTAGTTTTCTAATTTAGGTATTACTTATATTTCATATTCCGCGCATATATTGTTTGAATATAAGCTTGTATTGGAAAATTTGTATTTGGGGGTCTAAACATTCACAAGTGTTTTATACACTAAGTGAGTTTTCATGGCTGATGAATATTAAGAGAATAACGATTCAAGTAAAGTGAATGAAAAGATGAGTGTTTATACTTTCAGATCATAATTTCTTAGATGGATAATGGCAAGTATCTATGAGGGGAGATTATAAAAAATTCTATGTGATTTTCCTGTAAAACATGGCAATTGAATTTTAGGGTAAGGTTGCTTGTAAATCACCTCCCACAGACCTTGCAAAAGTGGGAACCTTGTACACTAGTATAAATGATGCCATAAAGTTTACATAACTACAGGGGGTTATGTGTGACATTTCAAAGTTCAGGCATCTTTGTGTTTTAGTGGCAAATATTATAAGGTTGTTTTTGGTAGTTTTCCTTTACTAATTTAAAAAGGTCTTGTAAACTGAATTTTTCAGTTATTATATATATATATATATGAATTTTTAAGAGAATTTTTCATCACTTCATCTGGCTTGACTGATGCATGTGATATTTTCATGAACCAAATCAATTCATGTAAATTTACATGGCAGGACATTTGAAGTGTTCGTAAATATAATTTTGTTATTCATTGTGTGCACTTCTGAGTTCTAAGTACATAGGTTTGTTTCCTAATTATAAAATCTTAATGATTAGCTAATAGTTTGTGATCTTGATAAGTTGATAACACTTGATGAAATGTGAATTCGTCAGTCAATGAATGTAGACAGAGACGATCTTCGACCTCTTGCAAAGATGTTTTCTCAAGGACGGTCACTGGTGTGGTGCTGGCCACAACGTCTCCGATGCTAAAGTTAGTGTCAAAAATTACTCAAGGGTAAGCAATCAAATAGTACCAATCTCAATATGTTCATACCTTTTCTTTGGGGCATGTGAGGGCTTTATATATGTCGTTGTAGTCTCTAGCCGTTGGGTAATTATAGTGGTTCTTAATATCCTTCTGGGTAACGTTTTCTGGCCTCATCATGTGGCTTTAATTTTGTCCCAATGGTCTGTTCAACTGGTTTTGTAACCGTCCCTGACATTTATTGATGGCATTGAATGAAATGTTCAGAGTCGTTAGTAAAGTGTATGCTCGTCATTGAAGGCTTGCCTCGTCGGTCCAGATTACCTCTTCCATGATCTACTTCGTCAGTCCCATCAGTTGCCCCCGGATTCCGTGGTCGTCATGACATGTCGTGTTGACCAAGGAAGGTGAAAGGTTTCTGGGTTGTAAGCGGTTGGGCTTTTGAGCCGTATTTAATGTGCTGCGGCGGTTCCTTTTGGGTTGTGACCTACATGGCACCTTTTGATTGGTGGAGTTAATGCTTCACATGATGAGTCTCCTTAAATTTCCCGCTAGTTTTTCAGCTTCCCAATCTTTGGTTTTAAACTTCCCCTCTTCTCATCATTTTCTTTTCACTTTTTCGAAAAAGTGCCTCCATTATTGCTCTGGTCCTCATCTTCTCTGCCTCTCTTCTCAGCGATTTTTCCCTGCGCAGTGCAACGGTTTTCTTCTTCGAGGTATGTTCTTCTTTTTGCTTTCTGTTTATCTTGCTTATTCGCGTCGTTGTAAATTTCTAATCTTTTATTTCTTCTTTCCTTGCTGTTTCTCTTTTATTTGGCTTCTTTTTGGCTTTGGGGTACCTTAGATCCTTCTTTATTTTCTACGTTTTTCTAGCTTTCCATGTTTAGTAGCTTTGAGGTTAGGTTAGATTGCCCTTCGATTTCATTTCTTTTTGCTCGATTAAGGGGGGCTTTAGGAACTTTTCCTTATCTTGAAAATTTTGTTTACGAGGGAAATAGTTTGGCCGTTGTGTTGGCTGATTTACTGCCTTTTCTACGTCAATCCGTTGATTGGTTTGAAAAATTAGTGAAGGAAGGGAAGACGATGTCAGAGGTCAAGTCTAGTGAACTCGAGACTGGGTTATCGTCTAGCGGTAACCCAGTAGAGGAAGATACAGCCCATTCTAACCCTCGAGAGGTTAGAGCTATTTATGCTCTGGAGGAGGAGTGTGGGTTGGATGCGGAAACCCTAGGTAGATTTAAGGACAGATTTCAATTTCTAGATAGGGTGAGGGTTCGTCTACCTGATGAGAGGGATCGGGCCTGTCACTTCTTTCCTGGCGAGGTATGCTTTTATGAATCTGCCTTTGTCTATGGATTAAGGTTCCCAGTCCATCCCTTCCTCATGGAGCTTTTAGACCGTTTTGGTATTGCTCCCGGGCAGCTAATGCCCAACTCGTGGAGGATCTTGGTGAGTTGTATGGGGATTTGGCTAGCTGCCAATGACGGGGACATGCTCAGGGTGGACGAGCTTGTCTATCTTTACCGTCTGAAGGCATCCAAGGAGCATGGGTATTATGAACTGGTGCCCTGGGAAAGAAGGACTAGGATCGTCAAGGGTTTGCCATCCTCTTTCAGGTACTGGAAGTCTAGGTTCTTCTTTGTGTCTGGGGACGATTTTGAGACACCCTCGAGCGAGTTATAGGGTGATCTCCCGAGGTTACGTCGGCAGTGGGAAACCCCGACTTTAGGTGCATCAATATTTCTTCGTTGTTTCTTGAATTCTGTTGTGTTTACTATTATCGCTGCTAAACTTTTTTTTTTAGTGAAGAGACGACCAAAGCTTAAAAGCAGGTATAGGGAACGAGTGCAGAAGGCCATTGAATACTCGCAGACCATCGAGAGCTGGGATGATCTCGTTGATCCCAGAACTCTTGCATTCTACTGCCTTGGGCCTTAGCCCTCTGCTTTCGTCTTAAAAAATCTTGAGATAGAAGGAAAAAAGAGTAAGTTTCAGCTTCGTCAGTGTTGGCCCTTTTTTTTTTCTTTATTTCTTGTGTTTTTATTCGGGACTAACGTTCTTCTCTCGATAGAAATGACATCTAAGTTCAACAAGGAGATGTATGTGAAGATGAGGGCAAAGAAGGATGAGCCCTTGTCGAATATAGGAAAAAAGACCGTATGTGTAGTAGGGAGGATTCCTTCTGCCACCCCTCCTGCCTCTGTTACTCCTCTTGTCTCCAGCACTGAGATGACGAGGACTACTTCTCCATCTACTTCAGTGGAGGAGCTTCCTACGCCCATCGCTGAAAGGCCACGCTTGTCGGAGAAGGAGAAGGAGAAAGGGGATGCTTCTCGCTCTGCGATCTGGGGGGATGAAAGGCTGGCTGTTGAAAGGGCCCATAGCATCGTGACAGCTGACGATTTGAAGGCTTTTTCTGGGGTCCCCTTTAACACAGTAGCTGGTGGCCACGTCCACAAGCTTGTCCAGGTGACGTGCTTTTACTTCTTTCATGAGCAATCCTTTTTCTTTTTTCTTTTTCTTTTTCTTTTTTTTTGAAGAACTGAGACATCTTTTCAAGTCCTGGGAGAAAGTTTACATATAGCCTCTGAGTATCTCACTCAAAAGGCTAAGCTGGCATCCCTTTCGTCAAAAGTGCTTGCCTTGGAGAGTGAAAACTCAAAGCTGAAGAAGAACCTCATTGACTCCATGGACGAAGCTACCACTTTAAAGGAGAAGGTCAAGGTTTTGGGCGACGACCTCAGAGTTGAGCGCCAGCTGAACCTGGAGAAGGACAAGCAGCTTCAAAGCTCTAAGGAATCGTTGAAGACCATCGCGGCTAGGTCCGTTGAGGCCTTTCAAACCACTGACGAATACAATATTGTGCTCTTCAGTTGGTACTTTAAAGGCTTTGAACTTCTTCGAAGGTACATGGTCAAGCATCCAACTAGCGTTGATATTGGAAGCCTGGACCTGGAAGAAGTGGACAAAGAGATGGCCGCTGATGAAGCTGCTCTGTCTGTGGTCCCTGCCGATGACGCTCCGAGAAATGCCCTGCTGACGATGATGCGGCCGTTGATGCCCCTCCGACTTCTGAAGCCTGAACCTGTTACTTAAGTTTTTTGTCTATTGATTATTGCCCATTGTGGCCTTTTTTTGTAAATCTTATCTAGAAACATTTTTCTTTTTTCTTGGGGAACAATGTTTAAGCCCAGTGTTTATGGGTTTGTAAAGAAACAATGGTAGTTTTAATTTACTTCTTGCATCTTACCTGTGTTTGCGAGTTATATGCTCTTAATTGCATATGTGATGTGTTTGGTGAAGCATTTTTCGTCTCTATGAGACATACCTTCTTTGGAACGGTGAGCGTCAGTAGTTTATATTTGTCACGGTATGGCTTTGTGATCGTCAGTAGTTTACATCCGTCAATGCAGAATCTTACTACTTAGCCATTTTTTGGCTTTTCAATCACTCTTAGTGACATTATCTACATCAGTAACTTACATCCGTCTACACAGAATCTTGTTACTTAGCCATTTTTTCGGCTTCTTATGACTTACACCTTTTTCAGGGTTTTGTCGTCGTCAGTAGTTTACATCCGTCAATGCGGAATCTTACTACTTAGCCATTTTTTGGCTTTTTAATCACTCTTAGTGATATTATTTACATCAATAACTTACATCCGTCTACGCGGAATCTTGTTACTTAGCCATTTTTGGCTTTTGTTAGTTTCTTCTGGAGCAGGCCTATTTGTACACAAATATTGGCTGAATAATCAATTTATTGATTGTTAATGACGAATACGTCTTTCCATTACATCTACTGATGGTATTTCCTCAAATGTTCAATGTTCCATGGCCTTGGGAGCCTTTGTCCGTCTAGGGTCTCCAGATGGTAGCTGCCTTGTCTGGAGTAGTGAATGACTTTGTATGGTCCTTCCCAAGTGGGGCCGAGCTTTCATTGAGTTGGGTCTTTGGTTGCTTGGGTTACTTTACGCAAGACGAGGTCTCCTATGTTGAGTCGCCTTAGCTTCACCCTTCTGTTGTAGTAGTCTGTCATTTTTTTCTGGTATTCCGTCATCCTGCTGAAGGCTTTGTCTCGTACTTCATCAAGGCAGTCTAGATCAACTCGCAATAGGTCGTCATTCTCTTCTTCGTTGAACGCTTCTCGTCTGGTGCTGGTTATTCCCACTTCGACAGGGATCACCGCTTCTATACCGTAGGTAAGTCTGAAGGGGGTTTCTCCTGTTGGGGTTCTAGTCGTGGTTCTGTAGGCCCACAAGACGTTGGGCAGTTCTTCTGGCCAGGCACCCTTCGGATCATCTAGTTTGGTCTTTATGATCTTGAGCAATGTGCGGTTCATCACTTCCGTCTGTCCATTCGCTTGTGGGTGGCCTGGTGATGAAAATTGGTTCTTGATGCCTAGGCCTGAGCAGAAGTCTCTGAAACCCTAGCAATCGAACTGTCGTCCGTTGTCTGATATGATCGTCCGTGGAATCCCGAATCTACAGATTATATTCTTCCAGACGAAACCCTGGATTCTGGTCTCGGTGATGGTCGCCAATACCTCTGCTTCAACCCAATTAGTAAAATAATCAATAGCAACTAGCAAGAATTTTACCTGACCATTGCCTTGAGGCAGGGGGCCAACGATGTCGATTCCCCATTGTGCAAACGGCCACGAAGATGTTATCGTCGTCAGCTTTTCTGATGGCAGGCGTTGAATATTCCCGAACCTCTGACACTTGTCACATTTCTTGACGAACCTTGATGCGTCATCTTGCATGGTTGGCCAGAAGTACCCTACTCGCATAATCTTTCTCACCAAGGATCTTGGTCCTGCATGGTCTCTGCAAATTCCTTTATGCACCTCTCTCAGGACGTATTCCGCCTCTCCTTCGTCAACGCACCTTAAGTAAGGCCTGGAGAAACCTCTTTTGTATAAGGCGTCATTGAGAATCGTGAATCTGGCGGCTCTCTTCTTGATCTTCCTGGCTTCATCTGCATCCTAAGGTAGGTGTCCATCCTAGAGGAAGGACATGATGGGCGTCATCCAACTACTTTCGCTCTGGACTGTGAATGTTAAAATTTCTTCTATGCTGGGGTTTTTCTATATCTCAATCATCAAGTCTGTCTTTGATTTTGTTTCTTCCGATGAGGCTATCTTTGAAACTTCGTCTGCGGCCCTATTCTGGCTTCTCAAAGTTTGGATGAACTCCACTTTTTCGAATTCTTTCGTCAAGTGCTTCATCAATTTGAGGTATTTCTGCATTCTTTCTTCTTTTGCTTCGTATTCTCCTTTGATCTGCCCAATTACTAACTTTGAGTCGTTCTGGACCAGCAAGTTCCTGGCCCCAAGCTCTTTCCCGAGCCTTAGGCCTGTCAGAATTCCTTCATACTCAACCTCGTTATTGGTGGCTGGGAATTTTAGCTGAACTCCATATCTCAATACTTCTCCGTCAGGGGTGGTTATGACTACCCCTACTCCCCCTCTTTTTTGGGCTGACGAGCTATCAGTTTGCATTATCCATGTTTTGTCCTCGCTGGCATGGTTGGGCTCGTGTGGATAGGTAAACTCAGCGATGAAGTCTACCAACGCTTGTGCTTTAATGGCCGTCCTGGGATGGTACTCCACGTCGAATTGGCTGAGTTCAATTGCCCATTGGACCATCCTCCCAGCTGCTTCGGGCTTGCTCATAAACTTCTTGATAGGTTGGTCCATCATCACTAAGATTGGATTTGCCTGGAAGTATTGCCTGAGCTTGCGTGAGGCTACTATCAATGCGAATGTGATTTTCTCGATCTTTGGGTACTTGAATTCAGCTGCCTGGAAAGCCTGGCTGACGTAGTAAACTGGGAGCTGTTTCCTATCCTCTTTTCGGATTAAGGCTACACTGATTGCTGTAGATGATATTGCTAAGTACAAATACAAGTTTTCACCTTCTTTGGACTGGCTTAGAAGTGGCGGATTGCTAAGGTAACGTTTGAGCTCTTGGAATGCCGCTACGCATTCGTTAGTCCATTCAGAAGCTTGCTTCAGGGTCTTAAAGAATGGCAAGCATTTGTCCGTCACTCTAGAGACGAACCTGTTGAGTGCTGCAATCTGGCCCGTGAGCTTCTGGACCTCCTTGATGGTCTTAGGTGATGCCATATTGATTATGGCCTGTACCTTCTCAGGATTTGCTTCTATTCCTCTCTGAGACACCATGAATCCCAGGAATTTTCCGGAGGCAACACCAAAAACACATTTACCAGGGTTCATCTTCATTTGGTATTGTTTGAGGGTATTGAATGTCTCCCTCAGGTCATCTAGATGTGCAAGCTCTTCCTTGCTCCTGACGAGCATATCGTCAACGTACACCTCCATATTCCTGCCTATCTGCTTAACGAACATTTTATTTACCAATCTCTGATAAGTTGCCCCAGCGTTCTTGACTGGTAATGAAGGCAGTTTTCTCCTGGTCCTCGTCAGCCATTTTTATCTGGTTGTACCCTGAGAACACGTCCATGAATGTCAACAGCTTGTGCCCAGCCGTAGAGTCTACGAGCTGGTCTATTCTTGGAAGAGGAAAGTTGTCCTTCGGGCAGGCCTTGTTTAGGTCCGTGAAGTCTACACACATCCTCCATTTCCCATTTGCTTTCTTTACTAGAACAACGTTTGCAAGCCAATCTGGATAATATACCTCCCTGATGAAGCCTGCCGCCAAGAGTTTGCTCACTTCGTCAGTGACGGCTTGGTCTCTTTCGGGTGCAAAGGTTCTTCGTCTCTGCTTGATGGGCTTCCTCTCTAGGTCCATATTCAACCTGTGTTGGATGATTTCTGGAGATATGCCTGGCTCGTCGTCATGGCTCTAGGCAAAGACGTCTAAGTTCTCCCTAAGAAACTGAATGAGCTTCGTTCTAATCTCAGGACTCAGGGTCGTCCCTATTCTAGTTGTTTTCGTTGCTTCCCCTTTGATCAGCTCCACTGCTTCTAGTGCCTCTGTTTTTTCTTCCTCTTTTTCTTCTATTATCCACGTATGGTTTTCCTTGGCTGCAAACACAGCCTGGTAACACTCCCGAGCTAGAATTTGGTCTCCTTTAACTTCACCAATACCATTTTTCGTTGGGAATTTTACCTTCAGGCAGTAGGTGGATGTGGACGCCTTCCACTTGTTGAGCGCTGGCCTCCTAATAATGACGTTATATGACGAGGGACAATCTACTACCAAGAAGTCTATCTGACGAGTCAACTGCTTCGGGTATGTTCCTATTGTTACAGCCAGCGTCACTATGCCTTTGGGATATACTCTGTCACCGCTGAAGCTAACGAGGGGGGAATCAAACGAGCGTAGTCGTCCTGGATCCAGTTTCAATTGCTGGAATGCAGGAAAGTAGATGATGTCAGCAGAACTACCATTGTCCACGAGGATCCTTTTGGTGTTGAACCCTTCTATGGTAAGCATTACGACCAAAGGGTCCTTATGAGGCTGTTTCACTCCTCTAGCGTCATTCTCGTTAAAGGTCATATCCTGATCAGTTCGTCTGTACTTAGGTGGGGGCTCCATGTAGACGTTATTCACCTATCGTTGATGTGTTTTCTTAAGTGATTTGAATGAGCCTCCTGTGACAGGCCCCCCTGCGATCGTCTGTATTTCCCCGATCACATTTTGGGGAGGCTGGGACTGACGACTTCCGCTCTTGGACGAGGACTCATGTTGGCCTTTGTTTTCATCTCGAAATTTGTTGTACTCTCCCTTCTTTATAAACTTTTGGAACTTCCCTTTTCGTATTAATTCCTTTATTTGCTCTTTGAGATCCCTACAATCTTCGGTGTAATGGCCATGATCTTTGTGGAATCAACAATACTTACTCCTGTCACGGACGCTAGGAGACGAGTGCAATGGCCGTGGCCATTTAAGGTAGTGTTCATCTTGAATCTGCGTCAAAATTCTGTCAGCAAGCATAACAAGAGGGGTGAATTTTACCGTTCGTGGACTTTTATCATCTTTCCTTTTGACTTCATCATTATTCCGATGATCCGGACGGTCTCGCTTTTGTCCTCTACGGTCGTCTTCCCTTCTCCCTTTGTCCCCCGGTCTACCTTCGTCCCTGATAGCAGCCAACGCGTCCTTAGCGTTCATGTATTTATGCGCTTTAAGGAGCATTTCAACCATCGTCTTTGAGGGGTTCTTCGCGAGTGAGGTAACGAGCTCCCTAGACTTCAACCCTGCCTTGAAGGTTGTCAACTGCACCATATCGTCAGCCTCGTCTACTTCCAGTGTCTCCCTGGTAAAGCGTTTCACATATGACCTCAAAGTCTCCTTCTCTCCCTGCTTGATGGTGAGCAAGTGATCCGCGGTTCTCTTTGGTCGTTGTCCTCCAATAAAGTGGCGCAGGAAGGCGTTGCTCAACTGCTCGAATGTGTCGATGGACGATGTTGGCAACTTCGTGAACCACTCCCGAGCAGCCCCCTTGAGTGTTGTTGGGAAGGAACGATACAATATTTCATCTGGGGGCTGCTGAAGTCCCAGGGTTGTTTTGAAAGTATTCAGGTGATCTTGGGGGTCCTTCAGCCCATCAAAGGGCTCGAGCTGAGGTAACCGGAATTTCGACGGCACTGGACAGTCGAGGACTGCTGTTGTGAATGGCGAATCTGTCGCTCGGACCATCTGATCCACACTTCGCTCTGTTTTTTCTTTAATGGCATTCCTTAGTTCGTCCATCTCCCTCCTCATCTCTCGAAGAATGTCTGAATTTTGCTCGGCGGGAGTGTTTGGCCCTCGATGGTCACTTCTTCTGTAGCTATCCCCTTCGTCTTCCAGATTTCCCTTCGAACGATTTTCCTCCTGCTGAAGTTGTAGCCTCATTTCCTGGTTTTTCCTAGTCAGCTCTTCAACTGTGGTTGCAAGGGCCTGAACTTGCTGAGCTAGGGCTGCAGAATCTTGATTGGACTCCATCCTAAAAAGAATAAGAATAAGAAACCACTATTTCGAGTTTGAACACGAAAAATGTCGTTCCCCACAAACGGCACCAAACTGATGAAGTGTGAATTCTTCAGTCAATGAATGTAGACAGAGACAATCTTCAGCCTCTTGCAAAGATGTTTTCTCAAGGACGGTCACCGGTGTGGTGCTTGCCACAACGTCTTCGATGCTAAAGTTAGTGTCAAAAATTACTCAAGGGTAAGCAATCAAATAGTATTAATCTCAATATGTTCATACCTTTTCTTTGGGGCGTGTGAGGGCTTTATATATGTCGTTGTAGTCTCTAGCCGTTGGGTAATTATAGTGGTTCTTAATATCCTTCTGGGTAACGTTTTCTGGCCTCATCATGTGGCTTTAATTTTGTCCCAACGGTCTGTTCGACTGGTTTTGTAACCGTCCCTGACATTTATTGATGGCATTGAATGAAATGTTCAGAGTCGTCAGTAAAGTGTATGCTCGCCATTGAAGGCTTGCCTCGTCGGTCCAGATTACCTCTTCCATGATCTACTTCGTCAGTCCCATCAACACTAATTATCCATATACTTTAAAAACTGATGAAGTCAAATTTGTCAGTCAATGGATTCGTCCAAACAGAGTACGACCAAGAAGCTCAGAACCCTACACAAGAACAAAGAGTTTTTTTTCTTCTTGGAAAGGTCATCGGCGTGGTGCCAACCAATGAGCCTCCGATGGCTAAGTCAAATATCAAAAGAGAAGTAATGTGAGGATTTAGAGAGATATGTGTTAGGTGTTTTTCGTGTGTGTGTGTGTACCTTTGCTTGATATCTGGTGTTGTTTATATAGGGTTTTACCCTTCTAGCTGTTGGAGGCATTCAATGGTGGCTTGAATACCCTTTCGTAACATTTTCTAGTGACTTAATGAGGTAACATGAAGGCTCCTCCCAACAAACACATCTTCTACATTTATTTGTGTATAACGGCTTCACATTAAATGTTCATTTTATGGCACTTTTGGTCGTCCAACATCTCATTCTGGACGACGAGAATTATTTTATGGCACTTTCAAATTAATTTTTTATCATCAATAATACCGTGTAACAACTTACCTCTTAGGATTTATTTTGAAAGTGTTGTGAAAAATGTTGTGAACGTAATTTTTTTTTTTTTTTTTTTCATTTGATAAAAAAATTTTATTTTATTCATTGACTAATATTTGGACTTAATTAATACTATTATAATATATTAAAAAACCTTTATTGATTAAAATTTGGGAGCCTTTTTTCTACTTGGGGCCTTAGGCGACCGCATCGGTTGCTTTATATAGAGANAAAAAAAAAAAAAAAAAAAAAAAAAAAAAAAAAAAAAAAAAAAACTTGTAGGTAAAACCATTAATATTTTTTGTAGATCGCATAAAATATCTTCATTAGAATTGCATTTTCTATCGTAGCAAGTACCAAAATTGCAAAAACATTTCCTAAACATTTTTTTTTATACCCAATATATATATATATATATATATCTATATTATATATAAGAGGATTCTCCTCTTACAACTGGGCTTTTATGTGGTTCAAAAATACTTTCATTAATAAAGAGTAACTTTATTTAGAAATATAATCATAAATGTCAAATAACAAATTTTATTTTGAATTCAAAAAGGGAACTCATAGAAAAGAAATTATAGTTACTGCTAATCTTTGAAGTTTATCATTTTTATTTGTTTGAAAAAATATATATATTTCTAAATTATAATAGATGAAAATTATTAACCTTTACTCCAAAAAATAGAAGAGCCTCTGAGCACGCCAATGAGCACGTGCTCAAAGCCTAGTATATATATAAAAGAATGACCAAATAAAATTTAGTTACAACTGCACAAATCTTTAGGTATAGCTCGTTAGGTTTTTAATTAAATTCAAACATATAAGTACATTAAATTTTAATTATCTTTTCTTAAATTTTTTTTAACTATCTTTGATAAAGATAATATGACTATTTGTATTATATTTATTTATATATATCCGCTAATGTAATTGTGTATTTGAATTTAATTGAACACCTAATATACACTTAAAGATCTCTATCTAAGTTTTTTCTAAAATTATCTCTAAAAAAAGGGTTTTCCTAAAATAAGTAATATCGTAAACCTAATGAGTGTATGGTCTGTTTGGATTGAGGGGGAGGGAGGGGGAGTAGAGTAGAGTAGAATAAATTTAGTACAAAATTAGTTTATTTTTAGCCAACTCTACTCTACTCTCCTCCACTCTCCCTCCTTCCTCCCTCCATCCAAATAAGCCAGTAAGGTTCTTATTAAAAAAAAAAAGAAAAAAAGAAGAAGATAACAATGAGTGTAAGATTCGAACCATTCGACCATGGGTTCACATTTAGGTGCAACTTGAAATTGTTTTAAACTCTACTAAGGTTAAATTGAGACCAGCTCAACTTGTTTCATTTTAAAAATATTATATCTCAAGTTTGATTTTATTATAATATGTTAAAGCAAGTTATTTGATTATAATCATTTCAATATTTGTTGAGTAGTATCACAAATTATTTTACAATTGTTTTGTCACAACTTAAATGTGACAGACTGTAAGTAATTAACCACTACTTACACTGTTACACATGGATCCACTATATTTTATTTACAATCACACTTTGTCATGTCACAATTATGTCAAGAAGTTGCGAAATTTTGATAGTCTAGAATTTTTCATATGTTATCGCAAATAGTGTACTGATCATGTCATAAGCTTGTTCCTTAGGAAAAGATCAACAATCTATTAGCCATTATATATATATATATATATATATTTCTTTTTCTAACTACATCACCCGCTCTTATAGATATATTATTAGGAATTAAATGAGCTCAAGCAAAGATTATGTCTAAAATAAAAAAAAAAAAAAAACTAGGAATTTGATATTGATAGCAAGAAATTACCAAAATCCAAACCCCCCCCCCCCCTACAAATTGTATATAGAGTTTCAATTTGTTATCGAATTATCGGATCTATCAATTTAGTCCAAGGTTTTAGAATGATTCAGAATTATCCTTGTTTGACTTTATTTTATAAGTTGAGTACTTCTTGTGAAATTGAATTTATAGCGTCAAATGATTTGGTGGCTAAAGTATCAAAGTCACTTTCATTGAATTGGAATTGAATTCCGGTGAAAGAGAGAAGTCATTGATTGCCCTAATGATAAAGAATAATCTTCAATCAAATCTTTTGTATGGGTATTTAAGAAGAAGAAAAAAACCCAAATAAATTGACTTGTAATTGGTTTAATCGTATTGGTTAGAGACAAAAAAAAAAAAAAAAAAAATTTGAAGGAGGCACAATTCATATGTCAATGTGCCAAAATCACCACATAAAAGAGAAACAATTTGTTTTTTTTTTTTTTTGAAAAAAAACCCATCATTCCTTTTTTTTTTTTTTTTTGCTAAATAGGAATTATATGGACATAACAAATTCTTTAAAAAAAATCATCACTCCAATTTATTTGCAAAATAGAATATATGGANAGTCCGAGGATCATGCAATACCTTGTATCTGTCTACCACTTCAATTTTTCCTGTAAGCACCTAGTTTCCCCATAGGCAATGCCTTGTTCTGTCTAGTACTCAGGTATAACGGTGTGTGTAGTTTTACCATAGGTTTGGGTCCGAGGACCATGCAATACCTTGGCTCTGTCTACCACTTCAATTTTTGTATGTATTAGATATAATCGGTGGTGTAGTTTTACCATAGGCTTGAGTCCGAGGACCATGCAATACCTTGGTTCTGTCTACCACTTCAATTTTTTGTATGTATTAGATATAATCGGTGTGTAGTTTTACCATAGCTTGAGTCCAGGACCATGTAATACCTTGGTTCTGTCTACCACTTCTATTTTTGTAAGTATGGGTTTGCCCTCAGATCGTTTACTGGAATGATTACCCTTTGCGTCAGATTATGATCTTTACACGTGGCATTTATCTCTCCTCTAACTCGAGGCCTATCTTTTTCATTTAAGAAACGCCCCCTGTCTGTTCGTTATTCCTGCTTAACGCTCCGGTGCGCGGAAACGCGCCTTCATTAATGCCCTCGTAAATTGACACGAGTCCAACCGTCCGTGGCCTCCTTGAAATTGGGCTTCATTACTGATCCAGCTGATAATACCCTTTCGAATTCTGCATGAATTAATTCTCACCAAACTCCCATCCCCTATATAAAGTAAGTAGATGTACTCCACAAACCCATGAACCTCTCAACACAAACAGAACAAAACACTCTCTTCCATCTTCCCACAGCCTTTTAATAACCCCGCTGGAATTGGTACCGGGACTGACAAAAACCGGTATGGCCGCAGCCCCACTGGGCTTTCGGTACGGCAGAGTCTGGCGTAACCCTGATGGTGCCCTTCGAGGTCCCAGAGGATGTTGCTGAAAACCTCACGTCTTTCCTCGGAACACACCCCCGACGAGGAAGGCGCATGAATTCACCTCATGGGCGGTGCTCGAGTGTTGCCCGTCTCCTATGGCCAACACTTGAGAACGGAGAGAGAGGGAACATCATGGGGGAGGGTACCCCCGACCCTCCGTCTGCTCCTCTCTTGTTCCAGCTCTGCCCAGCGAGGAGGGAGTGTTGGGGGCCTGAGGGCATGATGTCCTTCACCTCCTCCACCGTGTGTCAACTCTCCCATTCTTTGATGCCAATAAAAGCACGAGTTGACACTTCCCTCCGGCTAGTTTTCTCCTGGGCGGCTTCACCTGGGGCCTCTGATTGTAGAGTAGCTAGGACTAGCAGGTGCTATTAGCTAGTAAATTACTTGTAAAACAGGCCTACCTGAGCCTCTGATTGTAGTATGTAATTGTTCTATGTACGAATTAATAATATCAAGATCTTTTATTTTCTCTTTTTTTTTTTTTTTTTTTTTTGGCTGCCAAATCTTCTATATTATCTGTTTATTTTATTATTTTTTTTTTGTAAAATGAGTACTTAGAACTTAGAACTCTTATCTTATTCAATCTACTTCAAAACAAATACTTGGAATTTGGAACATTATCTTTTTCAATCGATTGTAAAATAAATACTTAGAACTTGGAACATTATCTTTTTCAATCTATTGTAAAACAAATACTTAGGACTTAGAACAGTTACCTGGTGCACCGGCCAGCACCCTAATCCTCCCCACAGACGGCGCCAATTGTAGGGACCCAATTTGAATTGAGTGTTGGGTTTTCAGCCCAATAAGCCCAAACAATACATTTATAGAGAGTGGGTTGATAGGCTTGGGTGTTGGCCGTCGATCACCACGCACAAACTTTCCCTTACAAAAAAATACTAAGTGTCTCCTTACAAACAGGGGAATGCTCCTCGGCCTGTGGCCGAGGAGGCCTCAATGTCTTCTCTTTCTTTCCCCCCATCTTTTTGGCGTTACTAGCTCTTCTTTTATAGTTTTCATCTTCCTATCTCCTGCTTCCATCTGTTGATCGCCTATTCGCTTTTCTTCTGGTTGTCCGTCCCATTAGAGGCCTTATCGGTACTCAAGTGGCTCGCTCTAACCAACGTTATTCTGCCAAAGGGTTACCTCCCCATTAATGCGGCCAGGGGGGTTAGTTGAGTGCATTCAATGCGATAGTGACAGCTTACTTTGGGGTTAACTTCTCCCCAAAACCACCATTGTCAGGCCGAGGACAAAGTATCCTCGGCATGGACTTAGGAAAATAGGCTTCCTCCCTTTCTCCTCAGAAATAGCTTGCACTCCTCGGCATGAGCCTTGGGCTTGCTATATGATGGGCCGAGGTTATTAGGCCCATGGGCCCCACAGAACTAAAATAAAAGTTTTACATTTTTCTTAAAAAAAAATTAATATATTCCAAAATGTAAAATGGCATAATGCTCAAGGAATAAGCGTGACCTGCTGTCACAGCGCACAATAAAATCGGGTCCAATTGCTACGTACCCACCACTACAATCACGCCACTTGTCAATTCCGTTGCAGTATATGCCACCCGTAAACCCAAGGGCATTTCCGTAATCTCTCAGTAAAACAACTTCCCCTACGTGTCTCATCCAATAAGAGCCTCCACACCTCGCGGAGCCACCAATCCAAATCCGCCACGTCAAAGCAATGACAAGCATTTCCACGCGTCAGACAGATGATCTTCCACGTCATCAACTTATTTCCACCTCAGCAATTACTAAATACAAATTTACTATTTTAACCCGGCCAAATATGGCAAAAACATGGATTTCAACCCCTATATTAGTCCATCACAGAGCTCTCTCTCTCTGTAGCTCTCTCTGTATCTCTCTCTCTCTCTCGCTCTCTAGCTTTGAGTGGCACAGCAATGGCGTTTAAGGGCCGAAGAAACCCTAGCTTTCTCTCTCTACTCCTCCTCCTCTCTCTCCTCTCCATCGCCTCCGCTAAAGTCTTCTTCGAAGAACGCTTCGACGGTACCTCTCTCTCTCTCTCTCTCTCTCTAGCTCTATCTATACAGTTCACTGCTCACATTTTCTCTATCTAGATTTCGATACTCGCTCTCAATTTCGGTGCGATCCGATCTAGTGGTTTTGCATTCGAATTTGCTTAAATGTGATTGTTTAGATTAGTATTTTTGACTAGATCTGTGAAAAAAATTCCACATTTTCGCTTTCCAATTTTGAAATGGTCAAAATGCGGTAATTTCGGTCAACATCAGGATCATGATCTTGGAAATGAAATGATTGAGAATGATTATGAGTATATCTAAAGCTAGATTTGCGTGTACATTGTTTTGTACATTGTTTTCTGTAACTTAATATGTATATTTGAAATGATTGAGATTGATTTTGAGTGCGTGCGTGCGTGCGTGTGTGTGTGTGTGTTTTAATTGAAAATTGAGTGTGCTTAATTGATAATTATATCTATAAATACACAGATATAGATTGTGTATGTCCGAGTGTATTATAAGAGGCAGAAAATTCATAAACATAGAAAAGCCTTGCATTTTGATGAAATGTGGGTTCGAGATCCATAGGTTGCGTATGTGATTTGCCAAAAATGAACAAATAATCGGTAGATTTACAAGAAAAGAGAACGAAGCTATTGAATCTTTGATATTTTTCAATGAGCTCTAGCTCAATTATCGTGTCTACCATAAGAATCAAGCCTTAGTCAATCTCCCTCAATCCAAACGGACCATACACTCATTGTTAATGAATGAGATTGTTTTAGAGTTGGTTTACGAGATTACTTATTTTAGGAAAAACCTTTTTATAGAGATAATTTTAGAAAAAACTTAGATAGAGATCTTAAGTGTATATTAGGCGTTCAATTAAATTCAAATACACAATTACATTAACGGATATATATAATAAATATAATACAAATAGTCATATTATCTTTATCAAAGATAGTTAAAAAAATTTTAAGAAAAGATAATTAAAATTTAATGTACTATATGTTTGAATTTAATTAAGAAACCTAACAAGCTATACCTAAAGATTTGTACAGTTATAACTAAATTTTATTTGGTCATTCTTTTATACATATACTAGGCTTTGAGCACGTGCTCATTGGCGTGCTCAAAGGCTTTTGTATTTTTTGGAGTAACTGTTAATAATTTTCATCTATTATAATTTAGAATATATATATTTTTTTTCAAACAAAAAAAAATGATAAACTTCAAAGATTAGCAGTAACTGTAATTTCTTTTCTATGAGTTCCCTTTTTGAATTCAAAATAAATTTGTTATTTGACATTTATGATCATATTTCTAAATGAAATTACTCTTTATTAATGAGAGTATTTTTGAACCACATAAAAGCCCAGTTGTAAGAGGAGAATCCTCTTATATATAATATATATATATATTGGGTATAAAAAAAAAACGTTTAGAATGTTTTTGCAATTTTGGTACTTGCTACGATAGAAAATGCAATTCTAATGAAGATATTTTATGTGATCTACAAAAAATATTATTGGTTTTACCTACAAGTTAATTAGTAAAGATTATTTTCTTACTCATTTGCATAATGGTATTCCTCCTTTGTTTCACATAAAATGTTGTTTGAGTGATTTATCCCAAATTATTTGGTCTGTATCCTATTTTGGTTGTCTCAAAATTAAAACTTGTTTATTTACATTCTCATCAAGGGGGGGGGGGGGGGGGGGGGGGGACTTTCAAATGTTTTACCCCCCCACCCCTCTCCTACACAAAGACAAAAAAAAAAAAAAAATTCTCAATTAGTGAATTCACGTTACCTTTTCAACTTTTTTAGTAGTAGTAGTAGACTTTACTCCTAGTACAATTCTATATATAAATTAATGAATCACACTTAGTAAATTTGATGGACTAGACAAACCACTTGTAGAATTTTTTTATGTGTCAAGTTTTTTCTTGGATAGCCAACTTGAGACATACATCCATGACATGCAGTCCACTGAAGAGTTTTCAGCAGTTAAAAGAATTGGATAGCTTGCTAAAAAGATGGTAGAAATGAAAAGAATGTTTCATATCCATTGGTTTACTCATTAGTGACTTTGGCATTGATCTTACCAGTTACAATAGCTACTATTGAAAGAACTTTTTCAGTAATGAACATAATTAAAAATCAATTACACAATCGAATAGGAGATCAGTGATGAATGATTGCTTAGTCACATATATTGAGAAAGATATATTCAAGACTATTGAGTGTGAATAAATCATGCAGCGGTTTCAAAATATAAAAAATCGCTAAGGGCAATTGAGTAAAATAAGCTAGATGTGAAAAAAATAATTTAAGTTTACATTTTATGTTAGATTCTGTATAACAATTACGTAATCATATAGTTGTTTACTTATTTTGTTATTAATACCGATTAATTTTTTTAGATTAATTTTTTGCTTCCAATCTTGTCTTTTAATCTTGCCCCCCCGGACCTAAATTCCTGGCTCCGCCACTGATTCTCATTATGCCCCTATAAAAATTAGAGATAATAGTATTAAATTTGATTAGAAGATAAAGATTGAATTTGGATGAGGCTAGAGGCTATAAATTTTAAATTCGAAAATAAGTTTGTAATCTATAGCCAGCAAAGCTTGTAATTTAGAAGAAATAACCCAACAAAGTTTGTAATTGACAATAACTTTGAAAATTTCTTTCATTTGTCACCAACGCAGGAAAACATTTTTTATTTTTTATATGCATAGGTTTTTTTTTTTTGGAGAAACATGTTTAAAGGTAATTTATGAAAATCATAAATTAAATTGAAAATAGTGGACCACATCAATTTTTCCAAAATTTTCTATCTCTTAAGTTAAGGAGCTTATCTTTATTACAAAAAATTATCACATTTCAAATTTGAAGCTATCATAAAAATAATAATAAAAACATGGGTACATTAGTTTTATTTCCACACTTTAATTTTGAAACTCGTCATTATCCAAAACAAAAGAAATTAATCTACATGTTACTTTATGTAATATATATATATTATATATATATTATAAAAATCTCAAAGTAAAAATGGTCTCCCAAACAGCATTTTTATTTTTTATAGTATTTTGAAAATTGATCTTAAAAGTGCAAGCCAAACACATATAATGTAAAAATTATTCTCTAAAAACTAGTTTCACATTCAATTTTTTGAAAATTATTTTCATATGTTTTGAAAACAAAAACAAAAATTCTCCTACCAAACAGACCCATAATAATATTCTTTGAATAGTTGAGTTTTCTAAGGTAAAGTTTTAGGTCCACAACATTTCACAACAAATTAGAGATGGTAAGTTATTATTGGTTTTAATTTTATCCTACTATTGAAATTACTTTTTCATCCACTAATAACAATTGCCATTTATAATTTATTGTGAAAATATTATAAACATAATATTTCTTTTTTTAAAGCAAGCTAAACAATTTAGGAGGAATGGAGTACAATTTTTCAAGCATAAACTACCAAAAATAATGTCTCCCAAGTACCTCAAATTGGCGGCCTGGTCCACAAAGTGTCCACTAATGTTTTTAATCCCCCGAGGTTGCAACCTCTAGAACTCATATTTTCTTCGACACCCATGACCAGGATTCTTGACTCATCACTTTGACAAAAAAAAAAGGTCAAAGATGGAAATGTCGGTTATAGTAAATAGTAGTAAATATTAATGGTGCGCTTGTAAGCTGTTGTAAAATTGTATTTTGAGTTTAAAATAAGCTTTTGTAAAAACTTATAAGAAGTTGTTGCAAATTAGAGTTTTTGGTTATACAAATGTTTTAGGCTTCTAAAACATCTAACTAAGCATACCCTAAATAATAAATACTAGTAATATTTAGATTTCCCTTATTTCTTTCCTTTCTTTTTCTTTTTCTTTTTTTAATTTTGTTTATTTTTAAGATTCAACACTTGGATCTTTCTACAATTCTAAAAAATGTTCAAAAGAATAACACATATAAAGAATTAGACGGCCCAATCAGATAATGGGCAATCCTGATTTTTAGGTGTTCATTAAAAGTAAAACGTGCTTTTCAGCAACCATGTAGTAGTTGAACAAGAGAGTGGAATCATGATATTGACATTTATAGTGATATGCACTAACTCAAGAAGGCAATATTGTACTAGTACTTTTTTATGGGCTAGTTAATATATGCCTTTAAGGTACACATTAAACTTTTATTTGTGAAAATATTTTTTCGAAAATTGAAAAGACTGTCATTCCTTTTTCAATTCTCGAGAAAACTTTTTCCACACATTAGTAAAATCCCTTTTTTAATGCTATCCAAAGTGGGCCGCATTATTTTTCTCGGTTTGGTTTGCCTGCATGCTTAAATTGCAAGCCACTCGAGGCCTCATTACAATAAAGGAAAGTGTCAGCCAGCCTCATTTTTTGTATGTTTCTATGGAGAAGGATTATATCTAGAATTGTTATTATTAATTTTTTAGATATCATTCAAACAATTGATATTGGGTGCTATGAACAGATTTGGTAGTAGATCAGTATTATGTTAATCACTTTATTTTAAATCAGTTTTTTAATATGTTAATCACTTTATATCAATTAAGAATGGAAATAAATAGTCCAGAGTTATGGGACTTGCTGTTTGGGCCTTGTGGTAGAGAAACTGGATTCAGATTCCCTCTCTCACTCATTGTAAGAAGAAATTAAAATTGAGATTGGAAAAAAAAAAAGTTATATGAAATAAGGCTAAATTGTAAAGATCTTTCATGACAATTTTACTGGATCAAAAGTGCACTTTTGTTGAATGTAAGAATATGATGGATCAATTCTATCGAATTATCAATAATAATAATGATGGATCAATTTGGAAGGCCGAAAAAAAGAATTTTTAAAATGTAATTGTTGTGGTAATTATTTGTGTGGTTAGGATAATGGTAGTCTTGATTCAACGTTCATGTAATGCAGAAAAACATATATGATAAAATAAGCCTTGTAGTAGGACGCCCTGTGTTTGATGGAGAGGGACGAGAGAGTAGAAAAAAGGTGAATAAATATAACTAGTAGATATTAAATAAAAGCATATTTGGACCTCTTCTCTTGTACTCTCGGAAAATTATTGATTATTCCGAAAATACCATAAATGTATACTCCTCCCTTTCACAAGAATTGTGAGTCCTACCATAATTTAATTAGTGTGACTCACAGTTATGTAAGAGGAAGAAGTACGCATTTATGGTACTCCAAGAGTACTCAATAATTATCCTATATTATACTTTCTATTCTTTCTGAACATACAATAAATTCTACAAGCAACATTAGACCACCTCTATTTAATTCTGTTGTGCCCCTTCTATAGACTGTATTATTGGAGGAGCTTGAGCTAAGTAAGCCATCTCTCTAGGCTTCTCGGCCCACCAGCCTAGGCTGAGCAGGTCCATATGGGCTACCAAACCAAGCCTATGGGGCATGATCCTAATTAAAAATGGCTCACTTGAGCAAAGCCACTACAATCATAGATGGATCAAGCAAAACGTTACCATAAGAACTGTACCCCATATAAGAAACATTTTTGAGTTTGAACTTTGATATAAATTAAGAGTTTAATTTATTAATTTCTTATTTTTAAAATTATATATCTTTTTTTTTAAGAAAAAGGTAAGTAAAAATTAGGCTAATGGCATGCCAAGTGGCAAGTAGGTCTTCCATAGGGTTTGACTCACGTTTCAAAATAAATACAATAGCTTGACCCATTTGAACCAGCTTACAATTCTACCAATTTTTAGGTTGAACCCTAGTTTACACGGTTCTCTCAAATTTCTTAAATGTCCAGTTCTTCCATATAAAAAATGGGTTTCATAATCAATTCACAGTTAACCTGGTCAGGTCGACTGATCTGGTCCGAGTTTGAAAACCACGGGTTGAGGTCCATATGGGCTACCAAACCAAGCCTATGGGGCATGATCCTCATTAAAAATGGTTCACTCGAGCAAAGCCACTACAATCATAGATGGATTGAGTAGAGCGCTAGCATAAGAACCGTACCCTTATATAATAAACGTTTTTAAGGTTGGAATTTGATATAAATTAAGAGTTTAACTTATTAATTTATTAATTTGTTACTTTTAAAATTATATAGTTTTTTTAAAGAAAAAGGTAAGTACAAATAAGGCTAATGGCCTACTATGTGGCAAGTAGTCTCCTAACGAGTTGGACTCACACTCTATCAGATTTTCAATTTATTAGTTTGGAGCTAGTATTGGAAGAAACCCTATACTATAAAAAAGGAATTTTCAGTGGATGATCATTTGTGAATTTCATTTCTTTGGTTCTTTTAAGCTTTCTTGTTACCCGTGTTAGCATTCTCACTTATGACACCTTTAGGTGTTATCCAAAAACCTCCTTGATTGACAAAACATTCATAATCCTATTTTTTATCTATTAATAAAACTAGTTTTTAACTCCATGTATATGCATAGATACACTTAAAGATATACAATAAGATGCATAATATAATTCATATTTATATAATTTAAATACTATTGATAGTCATTTTTATATTTGTTAACTTTTTAAAAAAATTTGTAAGGATATTGTTAGGTAAAAAATGTAAATTGTCTATTTTTTATATTTGTTGTGAAACACCTTTTTTTTTTTTGATTCATTTATTCTAGACTTTTTGATGTTTGTACTTAATAACTTACTTGGATGAATATATATGAATGTGGTCCCACATTTGATTCNGTGTATGGTCCGTTTGGATTGAGGGAGAGGGAGGGGGAGTAGAGTAGAGTAGAGTAAATTTAGTACAAAATTAGTTTATTTTTAGCCAACTCTACTCTACTCTTCTCTACTCTCCCTCCTTCCTCCCTCCATCCAAACAAGCCAGTAAGGTTCTTATAAAAAAAAGAAAAAAAGAAAAAAGAAAAAGATAACAATGAGTGTAAGATTCGAACCATTCCATCATGGGTTCACATTTAGGTGCAACTTGAAATTGTTTTAAACTCTACTAAGGTTAAATTGAGACCAGCTCAATTTGTTTTATTTTAAAAATATTATATCTCAAGTTTGATTTTATTATAATATGTTAAAGCAAGTTATTCGATTATAATCATTTCAATATTTGTTGAGTAGTATTACAAATTATTTTACAATTTTTTTGTCACAACTTTAATGTGGCAGACTGTAAGTAATTAACCACTACTTACAATGTTACACATGGATCCACTATATTTTATTTACCAATCACATTTTGTCATGTCACAATTATGACAAGAAGTTGCGAAAATTTTGATAGTCCTAGAATTTTTCATATTTGTATCGTCAAATAGTTGTACTGATCATGTCATAAGCTTGGTCCTTAGGAAAAGATCAACAATCTATTAGCCACATATATATATATATATATATATTATTTTCTTTTTTCTAACTACATCACCCGCTCTTATAGATATATTATTAGGAATACAAATGAGCTCAAGCAAAGATTATGTCTAAAATAAAAAAACTAGGAATTTGATATTGATAGCAAGAAATTACCAAAATCCAACTCCCCCCTCCCCTCCTACAAATTTGTATTAGAGTTTCAATTTGTTATCGAATTATCGGATCTATCAATTTAGTCCAAAAGGTTTTAGAATGATTCAGAATTATCCTTGTTTGACTTTATTTTATAAGTTGAGTACTTCTTGTGAAATTGAATTTATAGGTCAAATGATTTGGTGGCTAAAGTATCAAAGTCACTTTCATTGAATTGGAATTGAATTCCGGTGAAAGAGAGAGAGTCATTGATTGCCCTAATGATAAAGAATAATCTTCAATCAAATCTTATTGTTTTTTTATTTGCTAAATAGGAATTATATGGACATAACAAATTCTTTTAAAAAAATCATCACTCCAATTTATTTGCAAAATAGAAATTATATGGACATATTTAAGTCTTTAATGATAAAATTAAACCCCACATGATTTAGGAAGTAAAATAAAAGTTTTACCTTTTCTAATTATGTACTAATATTCCAAAAAAATTCAATTTAGGAACTAAAATAAAAGTTTTACCTTTTTCTTAAAAAAAAATTAATATATTCCAAAATGTAAAATGGCATAATGCTCAAGGAATAAGCGTGACCTGCTGTCACAGCGCACAATAAAATCGGGTCCAATTGCTACGTACCCACCACTACAATCACGCCACTTGTCAATTCCGTTGCAGTATATGCCACCCGTAAACCCAAGGGCATTTCCGTAATCTCTCAGTAAAACAACTTCCCCTACGTGTCTCATCCAATAAGAGCCTCCACACCTCGCGGAGCCACCAATCCAAATCCGCCACGTCAAAGCAATGACAAGCATTTCCACGCGTCAGACAGATGATCTTCCACGTCATCAACTTATTTCCACCTCAGCAATTACTAAATACAAATTTACTATTTTAACCCGGCCAAATATGGCAAAAACATGGATTTCAACCCCTATATTAGTCCATCACAGAGCTCTCTCTCTCTGTAGCTCTCTCTGTATCTCTCTCTCTCTCTCGCTCTCTAGCTTTGAGTGGCACAGCAATGGCGTTTAAGGGCCGAAGAAACCCTAGCTTTCTCTCTCTACTCCTCCTGCTCTCTCTCCTCTCCATCGCCTCCGCTAAAGTCTTCTTCGAAGAACGCTTCGACGGTACCTCTCTCTCTCTCTCTCTCTCTCTTTCTCTCTCTCTAGCTCTATCTATACAGTTCACTGCTCACATTTTCTCTATCTAGATTTCGATACTCGCTCTCAATTTCGGTGCGATCCGATCTAGTGGTTTTGCATTCGAATTTGCTTAAATGTGATTGTTTAGATTAGTATTTTTGACTAGATCTGTGAAAAAAATTCCACATTTTCGCTTTCCAATTTTGAAATGGTCAAAATGCGGTAATTTCGGTCAACATCAGGATCATGATCTTGGAAATGAAATGATTGAGAATGATTATGAGTATATCTAAAGCTAGATTTGCGTGTACATTGTTTTGTACATTGTTTTCTGTAACTTAATATGTATATTTGAAATGATTGAGATTGATTTTGAGTGCGTGCGTGCGTGCGTGTGTGTGTGTGTGTTTTAATTGAAAATTGAGTGTGCTTAATTGATAATTATATCTATAAATACACAGATATAGATTGTGTATGTCCGAGTGTATTATAAGAGGCAGAAAATTCATAAACATAGAAAAGCCTTGCATTTTGATGAAATGTGGGTTCGAGATCCATAGGTTGCGTATGTGATTTGCCAAAAATGAACAAATAATCGGTAGATTTACAAGAAAAGAGAACGAAGCTATTGAATCTTTGATATTTTTCAATGAGCTCTAGCTCAATTATCGTGTCTACCATAAGAATCAAGCCTTAGTCAATGTCGATAAAAAAAAAGGTATAAAGAATCTTAGATATTCCATTGTTAGGGATATGAGAAAATTGGTATCTTGTGTATAATTGTATATTCTTCCTCATCCGCATATATGTGGGGGCCATACTGAAAACTTGGAATATGACTAATGAAAACTATTTGCTTTGGTGTCGTTGAGTTTTCATTTTGCTCTTGTATGTTGAGATTTCTTGTTACTGATTTCCATGTGTTGAATGTGCAATGTATACACTAAAGACGGATGGGAAAGTCGGTGGGTTAAATCTGATTGGAAGAAAGATGAGAACATGGCTGGAGAATGGAACTACACCGCCGGGAAGTGGACTGGAAACCCTGATATCAAAGGTACCCTTTCAAATTTAAATGATGTTTGTGTGTGTTGGAGTAAAATTTGATGCGTTAAGTTGATCTTTAGCGTTTTCAATATACTGTCACATGCTAAGATTTCTAAACATCTTTACAGGTATCCAGACAAGCGAAGACTATAGATTCTTTGCTATTTCAGCTGAGTTCCCCGAATTCAGCAACAAGGATAAGACTCTAGTCTTCCAATTTGCCGTCAAGCATGAACAAAAGCTTGACTGTGGTGGTGGGTACATGAAACTACTCAGCGATGGGATTGACCAAAAGAAATTCGGTGGTGACACCCCATACAGGTCGATAATAAAATTCGCATTTTGGCATTTCTTTTGGACTAAGGCTTGTTGATTTTTGTTGAAATTTGCTGATTTGGTATACTATGATTGTTTGTTCTGCAGTATCATGTTTGGCCCGGATATCTGTGGCTACAGCACCAAGAAAGTGCATGCTATTCTCAACTACAATGAAACAAACCACTTGATCAAGAAGGATGTTCCATGTGAAACCGACCAACTCACTCACGTCTATACATTTATCCTCAAGCCAGATGCCACCTACACCATCCTAATTGACAATGTAGAGAAGCAATCCGGCAGTCTCTACTCTGATTGGGATCTTCTCCCTGCAAAGAAAATCAAGGATCCCGAGGCCAAGAAAGTAATTACTCATTCATGCTCAGTCTGACTTTTACTTCAGCTTTTCTTTTTGGGTTTCAGATATTGATGTTGTCCCAACTGTATTAATGTTGACAGCCAGAAGATTGGGATGACAAAGAGTACATTCCTGATCCTGAAGACAAGAAGCCAGAGGTACTGATCCTAAATGCGTAAAAACTCTTAATTTCTATACAAATCACATTCAATCTGACTCATTTGTTGCATTTATAGGGCTATGATGACATCCCAAAGGAAATTCCTGATACCGATGCCAAGAAGGTAGACACTGAATTTCCTGTTATTCAAAATGTCTATGATGTAGTAGTTATTGAGTGCGATTTACTGGGCAAGAAATAGAAGTGTAGTTACTAACAAGATGGTTTGTTTCAGCCTGAAGACTGGGATGATGAGGAAGATGGTGAGTGGACACCCCCAACCATTGCCAACCCTGAGTACAAGGGCCCATGGAAGGCAAAGGTTTGTAGATTTCTAGTACAAGTTTTTATGTGTATTGTGATTTAGAACATGCTTATTGATAACTTTGCCCCTCCATGCAGAAAATTAAGAACCCCAACTACCAGGGGAAATGGAAGGCACCATTGATTGACAACCCAGGTTCGTTACTTATTATATAAATCTATAAATCACATAATGATGTGCTGTGACGCCCAATTAGTTTGTTGTTGTTAATGGCATTCAGGAATACTTATTAGTTTTGTTATTGAGCAGATTTCAAGGATGATCCAGATCTATATGTCTTCCCCAAGTTGAAGTATGTTGGCATTGAACTGTGGCAGGTAATTTATGTTTAAATTATATTTTTTGGGGCAAGGCGGGGGAGGGGGAGGGTTACTATTGTGTTTGCACGCCAGCTTAGTTTCTCACAAGCAAGATGTGTAACTTGGCAGGTGAAATCTGGTACCTTGTTCAGCAATGTCTTGATTACTGATGATGCAGAGTATGCCAAGCAGTTAGCAGAAGACACCTGGGGCAAGTACAAGGATGTAAGTTGCATTTTCCTTCTTATCTTTGAATCTACACTAGAATCTGTTCTGTTGAAGGTGAAATTTGATTGAGATATATTGATTTTGCAGGCTGAGAAGGCAGCATTTGATGAGGCTGAGAAGAAGAGAGAGGAGGAGGTACACTCTTTGCCCATTTATTCTGTCATAAGAAAGCTTTTAAAGTTCAATTTATTTGTCCATGGCAGTTCAAAATGCTGAAGAGTATTTCATCCATACTGCTTGTATTTGTACTTATTTCTTTGCTCCTTCCTAACTCTTGAATTTAATTCTTTACCAGGAAGCAAAGGAAGATCCAGCTGATTCTGATGTGAGTCTACTAGCAAGCTGATTTTTGGAAATTATTGAACTGCAATGTTTACTGTGGTCCTAATTCTGCCAATCTGTTTTTCAGGCTGAGGATGACGATGATGATGCCGAAGATGAAGCAGGTGAAGATTCTGATGTTGAATCCAAGGATGAAAGCAAAGACGATGCTGAGGTTGAAACCAAGGAAGATGAGAAACATGTAGGGTTTCTTTCCTCTTAATGAAATTTTATCATTTTTGTTTTGTTTAACTGTGTATTGATATTTTTTCTTGTGCTCTAATGTTTGCAGGATGAACTGTAAGGGACTTGAGGGTTCTGGACGTAAAGGTTGGGCATGAATTGGTCCAAAAAAAATTTTCCTTGTTTTTTTAAGTAATAGGAGGTTTTTCTTAGAAAACGATTGAAGGCTTAAAGCAAACTTCATGGCTGATTGCTTTTAACTCTTTCAGACTATTTGAGCCATTAGATCAAAGAGGATAATGTCTGTGTTTTATCATCACAATTATGAAGTAGTTTTGGCATTTGATGGCAAAAATGTCCAACTGGATTTTGGCTTCTAGTATTTATGTTACATTTACCATTAAATTTAAATTTCTTTGGATGAATCAACCTGCTAACAAACTTATGCTTTATATTATTGGTAATGCGGCAAGCCATTCCACGAGGGACCCCATTGTTGCCTGCTTGCAATAAAACCCCTTTCTTTCTCAAGAAAAAAAGCTTTGTGATGTTGTTTTGAGTCTTTTGACAATGTGGCTCCAACTATATTGATAAACTCTGGAGTCTGGACTGTCATTATTTACCCCGTCACTTCTGCTATGGGCCCCAAATGGTGGAAGTGGAACTGTTGTAAAATTGAGGCATTTACTTTAGGGTGGTGAAGCTTCATTAGTCTTAAGAGTTCACTGGCGACCACATAATGAATTTGGACCATCATGGGTCTGTTCCGTAAACATGAATCATTCTTATATCCAACCTCAAAACATCAATAGATCCTAGCCAAGTAGATAACTATTGTTAGCGAAAAAGCCTGCAAATACAGTTTTTTAACGTATGATCTACGGTTGAGAATAGAATGATAAACAAAGGTAAATAGTACGCCAATTGTCTCCGTGAACGAATAGTTTCTGCCAAGGCCTGTTGGCTCAAGAAATGGGGCCTTATGACCTAATTTCAGCTCTGACTGCTAGATGTGGCAAAATGGTCAGGTTCAATTGGGTTTGCAGGTTAAATGGGTCATTGTCAAATGGGTCAATTGGGTTGCGGGTCGAGTTAGGTTTACCCATATTTTTCAAACAAGTAATTTTTTTTTTTTAATTACAAAAACAAATCAATGACAACTTGTTTAGAGAGAATGAATAAAATCAATTAAGCAAATGAATTGCACTTAATGCCACTTGTTAATATCTTTTCAATTCTGATAGTTTTGAGCATGACAAAAATTATTTATAGTCATAAATTCATGATGGAAAAAGTCTTTAATGTTAATAGTTCACTGTCAAAATACATATAATTATAAGTTTACATCTTAAAAAAGAGATAAATTTTAAAACAAACAAAACAAGTAAGCCAGCAAAGTAACAAGTTATCGATCTATTTAAGTGCACATATTTATATTGCATTTAAAATAATAGTAAACTTGATTAATTAGAAAGATAAACTAAATAAAAAAAAAATTAGTAAGTATGAAGAAATGGTAGAGGCTAGAGGCGCAACTGCGCAAGAGAAAGACTGAAAGAGTAGAGAATGAGAAACTGGGAAAGGAAGCTTTGTGGGTTTCACTGGTTTGGTTTGACTCAACTTTTAGCTTTATCGTTTGTGGCTCTGTGGCTTTGGTACTTTGGAGTTTGGACAATGCAATACAGCTCAGATGATATCATAAATGATATATATATATATTATAATATATATATTTTAATGGTTGTCTTCACTGGTGAGTTTTTGGTTTGACTCAACTTTTAGCTTTATCGTTTGTGGCTTTGTGGCTTTGGTACTTTGGAGACTGAATCCTAGATGATATATATATATATATATATATATATTTTAATGGTTGTCTTCACTGGTGAGTGATGACTCTTAACAGGCCCTTATCTTGTGTAACTTGTTGTAGGCAATTGGCGAGAAAATATTGGGACCTCCTGGAGGACCACTGATGTGGTCCTCCCAGGTCCTAACACCCAATAAGAAAAGGCCACATAACCATCTTTTCTTACGCAGCTCCACATCACCCTTACCCATTAACTTAACTATAATTAAAAAATCAAACCAAGGTTAACTCTCAGCTCTACTTACAGACTTACTCACTAACCTATAGTCGGAAACCCAAAATCAATTAGCCAAAATCAAAACGTGTTAACCCATTGTGTTAGCCACCCAGCAACCCCAACCTTCTCATTGTGTTAACCCAAAATCATTTGTACGCTTCTAACTTCTAACCCAAGTTCTAACTCAGCAACCTTCTCACCCAATTTCTGAAACCTAAAATACCCATAGCCAGAAACCTAAAATCAAAGCCAAATCAGGTTTAGGTTCAGGTTCTCGACGAAGCCGGCGTCATTCTTCTCTTTCGTGACAAGGTTTACCTTCATCCTGATAAGGTCGAAATCTCTCTTAACCAGCATCTTTGCTGAGAAGCAAAGATAGGACCCAAAGCCCACAAGCTCTGATCGGTTTTGGTATCAAATTTGGTGGTTATGGGAATTTTGGGATTTGGTGGTCATGGGAATTTTGGGTTTTGGTATCATATTTGGTGATTGTGAGTCTTTTAGTTGTTGGGTTTCATGGTTTTGCATTTGAATGTTGTTGTTGATTCTGCAAAATTGATGTCCCAAAGTTTTGAAGAAAGATTGTATTAGTGGCTTTGAAGAATTGGTTTTGATGTCATACAATGCCAAAATACTAAGGCACGTGCTAAGGCAATGGTGTGCATTAAGGTGTGTTAGGTGATGCATAGCTGTGTGCATTGTGCACTGGGGTGCTGTTGTGTTATGCGTGGGGTGCTGCTGTGAGGTGCATGGGCTGTTGCTGTGTAGTACCAAGGAGTTGAGCAGTTGATTGGGATGATCAGGGGTAGTTAGTTAGGCTGCTGTGTTTTGGTATTGTTGTTTAAATTTGGAGTTGTAATTGCTCTTTAGAAGCTCAATTGTCCTAGCATTAGTTTGTATGTTAGGCTATTTTAGCTATGTTAGCTTTTAGTTATTGTATTTGCAAATAATTTTTGTGTTTACAGATGAGGTTGATCTTTGTTTTTGGTGTTTGGATCTCATTGTAAATTTTGTTCATTTTGGCAATAAAATTTCTCAATTGTTAGGCAGCTTGTTGTTGAGTTTGAGCTTGTTCCCAATTATATGAACTGTTTTTGAATAGTGTCTCTCTCATTGAGTATCAGAGCAAATTGTTGGTAATGTTGTTAAAAGGGCAATTTCTCACTGAGAAGTATTTTGTTTTGATGGATGAACTCTTCAAAAAAATAAGGTGCTGATTCATCTTTTTTGATACCATTCAAAGGCAAATACACAAAAAATAAGGTGTTGGTTCACTAATTGAAAAATACAACTTCCATTTTCTTTTTCTACCCCAAAATTCCCTTAGCAGCTATAACATAACCATTTACAAGCCAAACTACTATCCAGAACACCTCTAGGAAATTCATATACAATCATAATTTTTTTTTTTTTTTGATACCATTGAATGAAAGTTCAAAGTTTTACATAGTAGTTGGAACTACCCAAAAGTGATGGATTGACATTAAAGCTGCCCGAAAAGCTAGATTATGTACATCACAAACTATGAGCCTGGGAACAAACATAGAATAGACAAAAAGACCATTATGATACGAAGACAAAAGATCCTCCATCGTGTTCTGCTCCTGCCAGCAAGGACTTCTAATAAAGTTGACCACTTCCATAGTTCTCTTACAATTGGTTAAAACCAAAACACGGCTAAAACCAAGGCTCCTAGCTTTGACAGCTACTTCCACCATCACTTCCTGCACTGCCCGGGTGGTATTTGCTGCTCCACAACTTAAGACACCATTGAAAATGAGATTCCCCTGCCTATCTTTTGCTTCATAGGCATAACCAATCCTTTTGCTCATCCTTAACCTTGCACCTGCTATCTTAATGATCATCTGCCAAGTATCACCTAATCCTTGTTAAGTGTTTTTCTGCCTTGTAGGCTGGTGTTGAGAAGTGTTTTGGTTGTTGAAAGCCACTTGATACTTGCAAATCAAAGATTGAATAGNGCTTATAAGCACATTTGAAGTGAAAATACTTTTCATTTATATTAGTTATATTCAATTGGATGAATAACAATCTTGAATAATACAATTTTTGTCTAGATGATGAGAAGGCATAACAAAAGAAAATAGACAAAAGGAATGTAATATAACATATACTATAAATAAGCCTATTTTCATTGCTTTCAAAATACAAAAACAACATTTCTTGCTGCTTCCTCTCATCATCAATCTATACTTGTTAGTTGAATACTTGTTAAAAATCTTCCAAGTTGAATACTTACAAAAAATCTTTCAAGTCAGATCACTTTTGTCCTAGATTTAGTTGTGTAAAACCATTTAAGAAAGAATTCTGCAAAATTAGATATGGACATTTTCAGTTATTAGTAACAAAGTGATAACTATTGATACAAATAAATAAACATAACTAATGAGGAATAAAAAAAATAAAATAAAATAGCAAGTATATTTAATTTACTTACAATCAAGAGTCAATCAACTGCTTCAAATTGATGGATTTGTAATCTAGGCAAGTTTCCAGTTTATAAGTAGAACACTTGAACTTTTGGAAGTAAGAAGTGAAACAGTGACCAATTATAAGTTTATAACTACTTGTCAACAGTAACACTCAAAATCCATGGGCTGCAGCCCTCCTCAATTACATTAACAGTGCCAATGGTAAATCTTTGAATATTTTTCCATTTTAGAGCGTCCATGTTACAATTTTTTTTTCTTTATTATTTTTTTTTTCCCTTTTTTCCTTTCATTTTACTGCATATGAAGAAATTGAATAACAACTAATTCAATTAAGGGTGAGCATGGGAGGGTGTCCTAAGATCACAGGATGCTAAAATTTGTGCAATTGATGATAGGTTGCAAGACATAATTGTCAATGGCATCCCAAGAAACAGTAATGTTCATAAGTAGTCTATAAAGCTTACATCTAATGGAAAAAGAAGAATGGGTTGAAAGGTGAAATCTTGGGTTCAACACTCACCAGATGCATGTGTAACTTTTTTTATGTTATTTTTTGTTAATTCAAATGTTACAAGTGAGAGGGAGGACTTGAGCCCTAGTTCTCCTCATAAAGGAAACCAGGCAATGCCATCGAGCTACAAAGTTCTTGGCACTAGGGTGCACATGAAACTTAAAATAAAAATAAAATAGCAAGTATATTTACCTGACTTAAATGATTCAAGCAATCGTTACTTTGAAGCATGCTTGTTAAGCTAACATTTGGAGAAGCACCGCTCCAATAAGAAAAAGGGATCTACATTCAAATTATCTCAACATCAAATGGTAGATATTTATAAAAAAGAAATACAAGTGCATAAATCATTTTATTTTATTTTTTTACTTGTACTTGATTTGATAGTTGAAAATGATTTGACCTATTGGTCATTGGCATGCCTAGAGAATGGAATACCTAAAAAATACTATAAGAGATTAAAATGTATGATCATTTAAAAATAAATAAAAAAGAGGATGCAAGGGGCTTAGATCATACTTGATTATTGTAGTTCTCTTTGGCTCAGCCTATGGCATGCCAAAGCTCACTGAGCAATCATAGATGGATCAAGCAAAACGTTACCATAAGAACTGTACCCCCATATAAGAAACATTTTTGAGTTTGAACTTTGATATAAATTAAGAGTTTAATTTATAATTTGTTATTTTTAAAATTATATAGCTTTTTTTAAAAGAAAAAGGTAAGTAAAAATTAGGCTAATGGCATGCCAAGTGGCAAGTAGGTCTTCCATAGGGTTTGACTCACGTTTCAAAATAAATACAATAGCTTGACCCATTTGAACCAGCTTACAATTCTACCAATTTTTTAGGTTGAACCCTAGTTTACACGGTTCTCTCAAATTTCTTAAATGTCCGGTTCTTCCATATAAAAAATGGGTTTCATAATCAATTCACAGTTAACCTGGTCAGGTCAACTGATCTAGTCCGAGTTTGAAAACTATGGGTTGAGGTCCATATGGGCTACCAAAACCAAGTCTATGGGGCATGATCCTCATTAAAAATGGTTCACTCGAGCAAAGCCACTACAATCATAGATGGATTGAGCAGAGCGCTAGCATAAGAACCGTACCCTTATATAATAAACGTTTTTAAGGTTGGAATTTGATATAAATTAAGAGTTTAACTTATTAATTTATTAATTTGTTACTTTTAAAATTATATAGTTTTTTTAAAGAAAAAGGTAAGAACAAATAAGGCTAATGGCCTACTATGTGGCAAGTAGTCTCCCAACGAGTTGGACTCACACTTTATCAGATTTTCAATTTATTAGTTTGGAGCTAGTATTGTAAAGAAACCATATACTATAAAAAAGGAATTTTCAGTGGATGATCATTTGTGATTTTTCATTTCTTTGGTTCTTTTAAGCTTTCTTGTTACCCATGTTAGCATTCTCACTTATGACACCTTTAGGTGTTATCAAACCTCCTTGATTGACAAAACATTCATAATTCTATTTTTTATCTATTAATAAAACTAGTTTTTAACTCCATGTATATGCATAGATACACTTAAAGATATACAATAAAATGCATAATATAATTCATATTTATATAATTTAAATACTATTTATAGTCATTTTTATATTTTGTTAACTTTTTTAAAAAATTTGTAAGGATATTATTAGGTAAAAAAATGTAAATTGTCCATTTTTTATATTTGTTGTGAAACACCTTTTTTTTTTTTTTTCGATTCATTTATTCTAGACTTTTTGATGTTTGTACTTAATAACTTACTTGGATGAATATATATGATGTGGTCCCACATTTGATTCTAAAATTAAGAAATAAAACTCTTTTAGAATAAATAATTTAGGACACATGGCGCAAAATTGGAACTCTAATTTGAAATTTTAATTTAAGTTTTTCTCACATTCACCTATTATTATTACTAGCATGTAGTCCGTGCTTACGCACAGAAATATTAACAATTGTGATGATAAGATGTTTAAAAATCAAATTGGACACATAGCACAAAATTAAACTACAATTAGAAATTAATTTGATTCGATTTGAATTCTAAAATTGAACTTCAACTTAATATAATATATATGATTATATTTTTGTCCACTTTTAACAAATTAACAAAATCTTAATCCAGACACACTAAAAACTATTAAAAAATAAGAACTGATCATTGAGCTTGGAATATTCTTGGAGACGCCAATGAAGCGCTAATGAATGAGAGTGTGAAGCAAGGAAGAGTGGGATTGAACATTGTGTTTGAACCTGGCCTTGCTCTGAGAAATCCGTAAGGAGGAGGAGAGGGCAATGTGTGAATCTAGTTGGTAGAGGTTGAGAGAGAAAAAGACATGGGATGACGATATGGAATTAGGAGAATATGATGTTTTACTTTTATAGTCTTTCTTATTGGACTCCTTGGTTCTGATTGTGGGATTAGAAGAGTTCCAAACTCTATTGAGATTACCCATAAAAGTGTGTAGGTGAGATGTTTTTGCTTAGACCAATGAATATTATCATTGTGGTTTTCTTGGTTTCCGTATTAAATGTTAATGCATCATTTATTTTGGCACAAAAATTAAAAAATTTAGATAAGATACATGACACAAAATTAGAGTCCAATTTATAATCTCTATAAAAGTGTGCAGGTAAGATCTTCTTGCTTAGGCTAATGAGCATTATCATTGTGGTTTTCTTGGCTTCCGTGTTAAATGTTAATGCATCATTTATTTGGGCACAACAATTAGAAAATTTAGATAAGATACATGACACAAAATTGGAGTCAAATTTATAATCTAATTAGATTTTTTTTTTAGTTTTGGTCAGGACAAGTGGCAGAAAATTGAGAATCCAATTGAAATTTAATTGGATTTTCTCTCTACTTCATCTATTATTATATATATAGATTATTATAATGTAGTGGTCATCGGTCGGCCTTGGCCACCATCCAGGTTAATTGTTTTTGTCATATTCGATTGGGAACGTAACAATGTGATTGGTACTAAGAGAAATCACTTTCATGACAAGACCAAGTGCCCGTTAGTTTTAGCTTTTAGAAGCTGAAACACGCCTTTTGAAACCAAATAAATAAAATGTACATTTGGTAAATTTTAAAAGTTGCTTTTTCTAAAAAAGCTACATTTTCATTTGTGAAGGAAAAGCAAGTTTCGCAAAAGCAGCCTTGAGCTCCATTGCAAAAAAGTGCTAGTGCGTTTTATGTTACCATTGCGCAAATTTCCCAAATTGAACACTAGTTTTTCTTTAAAACCCAATTTTATCCCTTTGTTTATAACACAATTTTACAAAGGAACCCAATAATGAAATCAAAACCAAAAACTAAAAAAATAAAACCGATCTGACTCATTTCTATCGCATGTCGTTGGCAGTGGAGAAGAGATCAAGTAGCAGCGGGGAGGAGAACAGACAGTGGTGAAGGCAGAGATCAAGCACCGATCTGACCCATTCCTCCCTTGGCAATATTCTCCTCTATCTTCGTTTGATAAGAATCAAATGGTGTAGTGTGTGTGAGCTTTAAGTTTTGTGTTTTGATGGGATAGAGGGAAAGAAACTTGCAGACAAAGTGGTAAGAGAAAAGAGAGAAAGAAAGAAGAAGAAGAAGAAGAAAAAAAAAAAGAGCTCCACAAAAACTGGAATGTTCTGGAGGAAGTGGTAGGGAAAAAAGGGAAAGAAGGAAAAAAGAAAAGAAAACTGGAATGTTCTGGAGGAAGTGGTAGGGAAAAAGAGGAAAGAAGGAAAAATGGAAAAGAAAAGAGAAAGGTACGTGTGTGGAGGAAAAAAAAGAGGGAAAAAAGAAGAAGAAGAAGGAAATATGGATGAAAAAAAAAGTAAAGAAATAAGGGAAAAATAAAATAAAGAATGAGAAATTAAAATTGAGAAACGCTATCACAATATTTTCACAATAAATCTTAAGTGGTAAGTTATTATTAGTTAATATTGGTGAGAAAAAAAATATTTTTTTTAGAAACTTTGAAAGTTCTTTTTAGAATATTTTTTTAGAAAGTATTTTCACAATACTTTCACAATATTTTATATATACATTGTCTTTTTTGGCAATTTACCATTTAAACCGTCACTTTTATAAATGCTTGCCAAACACTCAATTTTTTCAAAAGTACTTTTTAACAGTTTTTACTAAACACTTAGCTTTTTTCAAAAAACACTTTTTCATACCGCACTTTTTGAAAATCCCATTTTTTCAAAAAACTCAGTTTTAAAAAGCTGAATCAAACTCACCCCAAAGACGCTTTCTAAAAAGCTAAGCCTTTTAGGCATTAACAACCTTCCCACATTAACATACACCTCTAATGTCATTAATTATGTTATAAAATTTGTCCCCAACTTGTGATCCAGTCACCTAAGCGTGTCACCATGAAGATAAATTATTCACTCCTCTTGAAACACCATGTTTTCAATGAATAAATTATGCTAAACATGTGTTGGGTTTTCAGTTTTTAAACAATATTATACATATTTTCACACATTTTTTCACCCACTCGTATTTCCAAAAAATATAAACAACGTTACCAAACGACCCGTAAGTATTAAAAAATTAAAAGATACAAATAATTGTTTTTGATATATTTCAACTTAATAATTTATGATAATCAAAATTTGAACTTGATGTTATTTTGTATCATTAAGTTCACCAATGATTAATTTTGTACTAAATTTCACCATAATTTACGGTAAGGACTAGGATTGTGGCCTAAGTCCACTTAGAGCAGTATAACCTAGTGCAACAAGCCCAAAACAATAGATTTTTAAGAAAATGGGTTTCATGAGCAAACTACAATGCAGAGCAAATACAAACTTGAGAATAATTGGGCTAGTGCTATTAATATAAGTGCCAAAGATGCAAATTTAGCATAATATCTTCCTCGGGCAAGTCCAAGGAGGAGTTGTTCATTAAAGATCAATGCTGATCCTTTTACAATGAGATTCAGTATTCTCTTCCTTTCTCTTTCTTTGTGTCAGATGATCAGTTGGTGTAGTGCATTAAATGTGGAGGTAGCAGTCACCTTCCCAGATATTTCCCCATTCCGTTACTTGCACGACTTTGTTCTCTTCCCTAAAACTTTACTTTCCAGTGTAGGCAGTTACTTAAAGTATTCCTGAGGTATCTTTGCTCATCGGGATCCTCGACCGGCAAACCAATCTACCTTTTCTCCTTAGACCTCTCATTCACAACTTTTGTCTGTTTCTAAATGATCTTGACGTTTTCCCTCTTCAAACTTGGTCCACATGTCAAACTTTGGTTAACATATATGTTAATCTTTAATCATCCTTGAATAGGGCCCAGGCCTAAAAATGTGCTCGGATCATTTACTCTCACATTTACCTTTTGATGTACAAAATCAAATAGTACATTAGAATATGATATTTCTTTTTGTTGTGAAATCTAATTTTGACAATATTTATAATTGAAAATAAAATTCATTCCATAGTTATAATAAATATTAAAAGAATAAGTATAAGTAAATCATTCTCTATACTAACAGGTAAGTTACAAACATTGGCACAATTAAAAAAAAAAAAATTAACAATTTTTTGAATTTAGTGACACCACCTTACTTCACCTTCCCTTGCATGCATACCTAGCCTATTTCCTCTTACATTACACTTAAGCACATTAAATTGATAGACTAATAATATAAATTAATAAGAACTTTCATTTTTCTGTAATCGATTTGAGAATTTCAAATTCGACTAACACACCAACTTCTCACTTATCACATTAAACTTCTATATCTTTTTCAATAAACTTGTCAACTTATTATTCATCAAAATATTAAAATATCAATTTAATAATATAATACTCTAATAGAGAACGGTTTGGCTTGGGACTAATGTCCAATGGCATTGGACTCATTGATATGGTGATACATGTCCACTTTTGGACATATATCACTATCTAATTGGGTCTAGTGCACCTAGTGCACCAGACCTAAACCAAAGTCTAATAGAAACAAACATACAAATATGAGATTATATAACACAAAAGAAACACCACAAACTCTACTCAAAGGGTGTGTTTGTTTGGAGGTGAAATATGGTGGATAAAAACTTTTGACAGAAAATTGGGTGAGAATGCATTTTTTTAAATTGACAAAAATGCCCATGTGCAAGTGCACATGAGCTTTGTCTAGTTGGTTTTTTTTTTTTGGACAGTAATGTTGCCTCTTCTTCTTATTTATTTATTTTTTCTATTTTTTTATCTCGATTTTTTAGGCTTGGCGTGATAGTTGTTTTTTAATAACTAGATGTGATTTTTATTTTTAATAAATTTGGGTGATTGTTCTTTTTTGTGTGTAGTTATTTGTCACTATTTTTTTTTTTGATAGAATATTTGTCACTATTTTTTTTTAAATGGACATTATTCTTTAAGAAGGGTATATGAGTAAATTTATTTAAATTCATTTTTTCTATTTTTCTAATTTTTATCCCCTCACTTTTTCATCATTACATTATTTTCTATCCTTTCACTTTTTCACCATTCTAACCAAACAGACCCAAAAGTCGTGGCCCGTGAGAAGGAAAAAAAAAACCATCTTTACTTGTTATTTTAAAAACTATATAATTTAATTTATTCCAATTTAAATGATTTTTTTTTTTTAAAAAAGTTTCTTTTATACAAATTAAATTAATTTAGGAGTTTAAACTTTAACCCAAAAAAAAAGAAAAAAAGAAAAAAACAACAACAACAGCTACGGTTGTGCACCTGTGTTACAGAGAAAAGCACCGTGTGCCTCTGTCTGGATAGTGTGTGGGTGCGAGGCAGGCAGCCAAGTCAGTCAATCCAACTCTTCATGTATTGACCACCCATCAGTCTCAAAACGAAGCAGGCTCCTTCCTTTGAAGTACTCAACCCACACCGAAATCTAAACCCGACCCGAATTGTTTGCTTCTTTTCCTTCTTCTTCGCGTTCTGCAAAAAAATGGGTACGGCTTCTGCTAAATCAAGAAAATCTCTTGTGTTTATATTCAATCGCTTGATTATTAGAGTAACTGTTCCATTTCATGCTCTAACTTACTATTGTTATTACCATTCCACTCTTGCTCATGCTCAAACTAGTAGTAGTTGTTATAGTAGTAGTGGTAGAGAAAATGTGGATAGTACCCATAATCAGAATCAGAATCAGTTCCTGAAATCTGTGAGACATCAGTGCAAATCTCGAGCCTTTGGGAATCTCGATCACGTTTTAACCTTGTTTGATACAATGCTTCACATGCGCCCTTTGCCTTCCATTGACGATTTTAATCACATGTTAGGTGCAATTGCAAGAATGAAGCATTACTCGGTAGTCGTTGCTCTAATTAAGCAAATGGGGTCATTGGGTGTCTCTCCTGATGTTTATACTGTGAATGTTTTGATTAATTGCTTTTGTTGTTTGAACCGGGTTGATTTCGGGTTCTCTAGTTTAGCAAGAGTTTTGAAACTTGGTTATCAGCCGGACTGTATTACTCTGAACACTCTTGTAAAGGGGCTGTGTCTTCAGGGTAACATTGCTAGAGCCGTGAGGATGGTAGATGAATTGGAGAAGAAAGGTTATGAGCTTGATGTAATTACTTATGGAACGATAGTTAATGGTTTGTGTAAGGCAGGTGAGACTAGTGTGGCTATTGGGTTGCTCAGGAAGATCGAAAAGGGGAATGTTGAACTTAATGTGGTGCTTTATAGCGCAATCATTGATAGTTTGTGTAAGGATAGATTGGTAATTGAGGCTTTGAATCTTTTTTCAGAAATGTTGAGTAAAAGCATTCGGCCAGACCTTGTCACTTACACGTGCTTAATCCAAGGTCTATGCAGTTTTGGCTGGTGGAAGGAGGCTACTTATTTGTTGAATGAGATGACACAAAGGAAAATAACGCCAAATGTGCAAACCTTTAGCATATTGTTGGACACGCTTTGCAAAGAGGGGATGTTGGTAGAGGCAAAAGAAGTTTTTGATTTGATGATTCAAATAGGCATTGAGCCCAACACAATCACTTTTCAGTCTTTGATTGATGGTTATTGTTTGCAAAACAAAATGGATGATGTAGTCAAAATATTTAATCTGATGATTGAGAGGGGTTGTTTGCCGGATGTTGTTAGCTATAACGTATTGATTAATGGATACTGCAAAAATAGAACAATTGATGATGCAATGAGTCTCTTTCATGAAATGTCTAATAAGGGAGTGATTCCTAATGTTGTCACTTACACGACTCTGATAGGTGGGTTTTGCCGACTGCAAAGAACTCAAGATGCACTTGAGCTGTTCTATAAGATGCAAGCTTATGAGATACATCCAAATCTTCAGACTTGTGCTGTTTTGTTAGCTGGTCTTTGTAAGAACAAACAAATTTATGAGGCGATGAAATTGTTTCAGGAGATGGAAGACAAAAAGTTAGACCGTAATATTGTGATTTACAGCATCTTGATTGATAGTTTGTTTAATGCTGGGAAATTTATGACTGCAAGAGAACTCTTTTATAGTCTTGCCACCAAAGGGTTGCAACCTGATGTTTGGACTTACACTATTATGATCAAAGGGCTTTTCAAATATAGAATAATAGATGAAGCATGTGAGCTGTTGGAAAAAATGGATAGGAATGGTTGTTCACCTAATGATCGCACTTATAACACACTCATCCAAGGGCTACTACAACATAATGAGATGTCAAAAGCAATGAAATATCTCCAAATAATGATTAACAAGGGTTTCTCGGCTGATGCAATCACTACAACCATGTTGGTTGAATTGCTAGCATCTAATAAAGTAGATAAGAACATGCAAAAATTGCTTCAGGAGCTTGTTTGAAGGATTTTAAGTTCCTCAAGATGAAGACAAATTTCATATTTTTACCCATCACCAGTCGGTATATTTGCTTCAAGTAAGTTTTATACTTTTACAAGATGATATTTCTTTTGTGTGCTATACTATTTGTTCCTTTAACTGTTTGATCTTTCATTGCAATTTTGTTGTGCTTTCATGTTGCTACTTAAAACCTATTTTCTTAAATGTCTACTTCAAAATTTGGCTGATTTGAAGGTAATGCTAAATGTTATTCTTAGAAGGTCTAGCATTTTTTTTTGCTTACACAGCCAATGGCTGGTTGAATTGAATTTCAAATGTTCCATCAAATTAAATTAAATTGAATTTAGGAGTTGTATGTTAAATGTTTGATGTAGGACAAACTAGATTTGTCTAAGTTTAGTTGTGGTGGGTTTAGGGTTAGGAAAGAAGAAGAATTAGAGAGAAGTTAGGGCTGTTTAGAGGCTGTGTGAACAGTACTTGTGAGCAGTAACCTTAGAAAGAAAGAAGAGAGAGAGAGAGAAGAGAAAGAGAGAAGGAGAAAGAAACAACAAAGGCCAACGTGCCTATTGCTCAAAACACTCAATTTTATTGATCAACTCATCCTATTTTCTTTGAATTCATTGAGCACAATATATATAAAGACTCTTACTTGTACTCCTAGTAATAGGATCATACTACTATTAGGACTACTAATAAAACCTAATAAATACTAACTTGGACCCCCAGTAAATAAACCCTAAGATACTTAAAACCAAGATTCTAGACTCAAGAAAGTTACCAAAATACCCTTAATTTGCATTAATTGCTGAAATTACAGAATTGCCTTTCAATATAAAACTGACCATAACTAATAAAATAAAATCCCAAATTAAAAACTGTTTTAACCCTAAAAGACTCATACTTAGACCAATAAAAGGGCATGACTTTCACTTCAATTGGACTTCATATGAGGACCCAATAAAATAATTCTTGAATAGGTGAATTTGCAAAGTAATAGCATATTAATCTTCCATGACTCAATCAATGTTCTTCAATAAAAATATATGTTATGCTCAAAAGTTTTATATTGCTCTCTATGATAAGATGCAGTGAATATCTTTCTCATGTTTCTAATTTGAATGTGCCATAGTATCATAGGCTGTCTTGAACTTTATTAAGATTGGACTTGGAAATAGTTTGAATAACTTAAATTGCTTCTCCTTTCATTGACTAGAAGATAAGCAACTTAGGTTGTGTTCTGATATTGAAGTAAACTCATTGTTTTGCGATCATGATGTCCAATGTTTTTTTTTAATGTAGCAAATGCTTTAAATGTCGTAATACATCTACTATTTTATAATAGAAGAAAACTAGTTCTGATTTGGTCTGGAACAGAATATGGGGTGATAAGGAGTTTGAATAATGGTAAGATAACATTCACTAAGTTTATTATTTTGTGGAGCAAATGAGTCATCTTGTAATATTGAAATTTAAGGAAGACTAGTCACTTAGTCAGCCTATTGAAAGGGTTGTAACTTATAGCCAGACCTGCCTGTGGGTGTGTAATACATCCCTCTTGGGTTTTATACTTAAGAATACTTGTGTATCTTCTTCTTTCTCACTCTATTCACTTTTACAATGTTCCAACCATTATTCAAAATTCTCGTCATTGTACAACAACAACAAAGCGTTAGTCTTTAATTTTAGGGTCAGTTATGGATCCTCAACAAATTAGTTAAGGTCGAACACATGTATTTTTTTTCCTCCATTCTATTCCATCTGAAGCCATGCTTTTTGTTAGTTCCTTAATTAACATATCCTTTTTTACTACTTCTACTAATGTTATTTTTGGTCTTCCTCAATCCTTTTTCATTCCCTCAACTTGAGCCAATTCACTTTCTCTTACCAGTGCATTAGTATCTCTATTTTAGAACTTGACCAAACCATCTCAAGTGACTTTCCCTCATATTTTCATCAATAGGGGGGCCACTTCTATCTTTAAGTGGATTTCCTCATTTCAAATTTTATCTTTTCCAGCTACACTCATTTTATGAATATGTAAAACCAGTTTTTCAATATAGCCTAAATATCTAACCTGATATAGATAGCACCTAATCTGTTACCACTACCTTAGCTGATCTTAAAAACGTTAATGATTAGATGCTGGACCAAGTAAGATCATCAATGAATTTGTTTCTCATGCTCCTTGTCCTACATCTTGCTTACTTATCCTCATTCATAACAAATGTAGTTTGGTTGCAATTTGCTAAAAATCAAATTTAATGTTAAAGCAAGATACATGTGCTTGCTAGTTAGACCATTGTTTTAAAACCAGAATGGATTGAAACAATGTAGACCTTTATAATGTCAATCAGTCTAAGTTATGTTCTGTTTCAAATCTTTTGATTCTCTTCAGTCAAAACCTAGTATGAATTTTGTAATTGTGTCCATTCTTCACAATTCTGATTCTTGTCTTGTTTGCACTTAGTGCTTTTTGACAGTTACTATGGATGTTTGGACCTTTATTCATTTGATGGTAAATAAGATAGCATTTTTTTTTTTTTAATTTATTTTTCTATATTACACAACTAAATGAGTTTATCTTTGAAACAAATAGTAATTAGTTTTTTCTTTGGTTCCTTCAATCCTCAGCCCCTTCCATTCAGTAGAGGTCTATTGAGTATAGTAGATCTATTATTTTTCTTGTACTATCATATACCAAAAAGACTTATATGTGAAAAATACTATAATATACCAATGTGGTTAGTGCGGGGCTTTCAAAATCTACAATTAGAAATGTTTAAACCCCATGTTGAGGAACCTGATGTGCTCCCACCAACATGTTTCAAATGGACTAGTCATACTTTCTATTTTTTATTTACTTTGAGTTTCTCTCAATTTTAGGCTAGGAAGCATAACCCCATTTGAAGATACCTGGCAATGCAGAGAGTTCAATAAGATCAAAGGAGATTGTTCAGGAGAGATTGTGTTAATTAACGAGTCAATTTGCAAGTACCAGCTATATTTGCTGCAAGTCATTCTTATACTTTTACAAGGTGAAATATCTTTTCATGCATCTGGGTCGTATGTTGCTATTCTAATTTTGCGATCTTTCCTTCCAATTATATTTTGCACTAGTGCCGTTAATTTGAACATATTTTTTAAAATATTTATCTCAAACCTCAGCTTATGCAAAGCTTTTGCAAAATATTTTTTGTAGAGCCTGGGATTGTTGATAATTTTTGTCTGTTTCTTATTGAATTAAAGTTTTGAAGTGTTCAACTCAATTAAACTAAATTTGTGGGTTGTGTGTTTAAGGTTTTGGAATAATGACCCAGATATTATGCTCAAACTAATGTATCGGTGTTTTTTTTTTTTTTTCCTATTTAATAAATTTCTTATGGGTGTTAGTACTGTTAGCTTATATATTTCATATGTTTTCTAGCGTTGTACACATATTGGACTTGGTAACCCATTTGGAATAGCGTAGTTTGGTCAGCTTGTCATCCTAAGGAAGTTGCTGATAGTTTTCTAGGCTTCATTGTCCATTGGCTATGAGATAGGCAACTTAGATTGCTGTGTAGTAGAATGTAACATCATAGTTTAGTGATTGTGGGTCCACTCTCTTAAATGAATAAAATAGATGCTTATTAACCTTACTAATCACAAGCGGTCTGATGTTTGTTCTTGAGTCATGAATCACCCAGATCCAAGGAGATCTAATTTTTTCTTATTAAAAAAAAAAGATCTAATATTAATTTGTAATCAAATTCAGTGCTAATGCTGATCTTGAGTGTTTCAAATGAAGGCAAGCTGAGTAGGGTTATCTGAAGAATCGAAGATATTCCTAGATTAGGCTTGCTACCCTTCCAGATGTAGGGAATTGAAAAAAAATAATAATCAAAAAACAAAATCAAAAGATAGTAGCTGTTTCTCTTGTATATGCTGCCTGAAGTTTTATAAGCCTTGCAATAAATGAAATGCAGCATTACTAATTAATGGGGATGCAAGGTAGGTTTATTAATTTTAAGCAAAAGAATTTTAATGGAAGATATTTTTGCTTGCTGTTTATTTTTCAATTGTTTATGGATAACAAAAATAGTTATATTCAATTATTTTGACAAAATATGTTATCCGTAGAAATTTGCCCTAGATGTTATAATGAAATTTACTTTGGTGACCAATTTTAGGCAGGGAATGGAATGGCACCGTTCTAGGGGAGAATGGGTTCACTGTGGTTGCGAAGGGGGTGACAGTACAGCAGATGGATCTTATGCTGTGGCCGTGAAATGTCACCATTTTGATCCAGGTGAACAAAGTAGGAAATGCAAATGCAGATGTCAGAGTTAGACAGAAAAAAGAGGCACATGGAATGAACACAATTTTGTTGGGCGATTCTCATGGTACTCTTTTTTCTTGGTAGTTTAAAATAACTAATTTTCCATTTCTTCTGTTGATCTTTTTATATTGGTTATTTAAGTCTGAATGTGTATGACAAATGACATTGAATTCATTCTCATTTTGTGTTTAGCCATTGATTGAACTAACTTAAGGACATGTTCATTAAAGCATCTAATTATTTGCTAAACCGCACATGTCAATTCATACTATATAGTTACGCGTAAAATAGGGAAAATACATAGCAGGATGGATGCAATACATATGTTGTACATGCTAATAGCTGAGAATTAGAACCTGACATTACCACCAGAAGATTTTCAGATTGGTATATTGATTTTGAAATCATAGTTCTTTGGTGTCATCAGATGATTTGCTTCTCCACAGTCTATGTTTCTAACAGGATAATTCCCAAATCCACCATCTTGCATATGCAATGTATTGCACCCAATGGATGTGAAACGCTTCTTTTACACGTCTTGTCCAAGAATTGTAAAACGAGGAAAGACATACCAACTACCAAGGGTGACGGAAGTGAGGATTGAGGAGATTAGGAAGAATGGTATCTTCACCATGCTAGAACAGAATCCACACATTGGCCAAAGCAAGGTCGTTTTATCTTTTCCTTCTCTTAGTTTCAAATTTATAACCAATCAATCCATATTTTTTACAAACCAACTTAGATATATGATGCATGCACTTTATTTCAGAATAATTGAATTTAAGGTCCCATACCAATGATATTTTTTTAAGGACTTTGATAAATCATTTTAGGGTGATACTATTTTTGCACCAGAAAGGATTACTTCTGCACCATCTTCCCTCACATGGAGGAATCTGTTAAAACAAATTATGACAGAATTAGTAATTCTCTTCTTTGATGCATAATAATCCTAAAATGCAGTTTAATGTATTTTTTTTTTAATTATAATTTTTATTATTTCAAATGGTAGAAGAACTCCTAATGCCTTCAATCTTAGATCTCCTCTAAAAGAAAAATATGCAGTTAATGCCAGTGGTGTGTTTTAAATTTTTAATAGCTTATCCTTCGTGATGAATTTTACAAAACTATACTTGATGCACTGAAGATACCAAGTGTTCTGTTTCATTGAATAATTACCATTTTGCATCTGTATGGAATAGGTAGGAGAGCTGGCCAGATCATTATTGTGGGATCCATTTTTTCTGGTGCACTTAGGCACTCTTTCATGTGCTTTAGCATCTTTCGAAACATAGTGTGCAATCGCTAGAGTGATCCAATTATAATGGCATTGGTTTTATTATACAGATATGTATCTGAAGACAAATTTGCATTGTAAATTTTTTTTAATAAGTAACTTGCCTTCTAAATTATACTAGAAATTTAGAAAACCTGTGGAGTTTTAGCTGCAATACACAAAATGCAAATCTTTGTGGTTTATCAGATTTGCATATAATCAAATGATCAAGGCAATTGTGAAACAGCATGATCTTCGGATGGTTTAGATTGAAGTCAAATTAATAAGTAAATTCTTCAAGATCTATTGATGCCTGGATGGATAGTTAATTGCTTTTGTGACAGAATGCCGTCATTGCTTCTTCAATCAAGTGGACTAAAGTGGTTTCATTGCATGTTTGAGAATGAAGAGTATGTTGTTCATGTAAATGGAGACCAAAGCATAGTAAAAGCTATTGACACTTTGTGAGAAAGTTGAAATGGTGCCATTGCTGTCATAAATCAAGGAACTAAGAGGCTCATAAGGAGCAGTGACATTCATTTTATTGAAAAGAATGACGATCTCCTTCATAACAAAAAGTTTTCACTTCCATCCATTTTATTTTCCACCATTAGATTCCAAAGTTCAAATCACCTGAGTTTGGTAAAAAGTTTCAGCCCACTAACCCATTAGTCATTGTAGATTATAAATTGTATGTATATGAATATGTTATCAGACCATTGTAAAGCAGATCTTTGTTGCCAGTTAGAACTAATGATTTTTTTATGTAACTGTAGGAACCAAACTGTGGAGGAGTTTGTTCACATGGAGACCACTACTCTGATTCAACAAGTGAACAAGATCTTGCTCATTGCTGTGAACTAGACCTATGATCATGTGAATTGGGATACAATCTTCTAGATCATATGGGTTTTGGGGAGATGGAAGAGGTGGATTAAGGCTTGTATTTCTACTATTCGCTTCTCTATGTTGGTAAATGGTTCCCCTACAGATTTCTTTGGCAGCTCTTAGGGTTTGAGACAGGGCAACCCATTGTCACCTCTCTTATGTCTTCTGGTTATGAAGGTATTAAGTTGGATTTTGATGAGGGGTTTGCCTTTAGCGAATTGGTATTGCATGTGTCAAAGAAATGGGGAAACAATGGAACATCTTTTATTCTATTGTGAAGTTGTTTATGCTTTGTAGGGGAAGGTGCCCAGTTGTTTGGTATTCACTGAGTCATGCTAGCATCTATTGGGAGCTTCTTGTTTAGTTGGAGGAATTGGTTGGGGAAGCATGGCTTGGTTGTGTGGAACTTGGTGCCAGGTTGTTTAATGTAGACAGTTTGGAAGGAACGAAATTACTATTCAATTAAGGACACTGAATGATCTTTGGATCAATTAAATTATTTATTTGTTCGAACTCTTTTTGCTTGGTCTAGGGCTTGGGGTTCTTCACATTGTTGTGATCCTTTTGAGTTTCTAAATTCACTTAGCCATAGCATTTGATTTATTTGTATTTTTACGATCCTTTGTGTTCATCATCATGAGCACAAGGTTTTCTTTCTTTATTAATAACTAGTACGTTATCCAAGCAATGTACGGATAATATTGTAATATTTTATGTAAAATAGTTTTGAAAAATGTTGTATATGTATTATAGTATAATTATTACAGAACTTTATTCGTAATAAGTTTATCATAAAAAACAACAATTATAAATTGCACATGTTTCCATTATAGTTATTCAATTGAAATAATGAGAAGAAAAAAAAGAAAAAAAAAACAACTTTAGAGGAATGTTATAGAATAAAAGTTGATATAGAATGTCTTTTTTTTTTTTTTTTTTTTACACAATACATATCTTAAACATCCATAGTCAATCACATCATTTACAAAATTTACAAATCAACAACGTTCGACCTTTACATCAAAATCGTAATTGTCGTTGTCACTCTATAAAATGCAAGTCCCCCTTCCTTGGTTGTAGCTAATTTATATGGGTTAGGATTAGATGAAACAACAATGTTAGAGTTAGTAAGTGTTGTTGAAAGATTGAAGGTAATTAATATTGTTTTTGGTCTGTTTGTATTTGACATGGGATGACATGAAGGACTATGAGTATGTATATATAAAGAAGTAGAAGTGAAAGAGGTGAAAATAGTGAGTTAAAATGCAAAGAGTTTTGTGTGTATATGTGATGGATGAAGAGTCTTAAAAGTTGAAAAATTGAACTAAATGATACAAAGAATATTTATTTTTTAATTAGAAAAGTTTTGAAACATTGAACCAAATGAAACAAAAAATCAATATTTAATTTGTTCTTATCTCTGATGTGGCACTTGAGAATATTTCAATTTTTTTTAAATAGAATGCGCCACTTGGCAAAATCTCATGCTCAATTATTTTACCCATTATAGCTCAATGGCTAGTTTACTCGTTAATTTCTAATGGCTAGAAAATAAATAATAATTAAAGTATTTGGAATACACACCCACTTCCACATGGTTTGCCAGCAGTTATAGATTGTCACTAATCTTTTTCCATCTCTCTTTGAATTTCCATCTTTGGATTTGTGAAATTTGAACATTTTTTTTGTAGGCCTCTAGGAACAACCTTGGAAGTTCATCTTCTGATAGGATTTTTCCTCGACCTTCTAGCAATGTAGAGAGTCCAAGCGCTCCTTTGCAAGACATATATCCTCATTTCCAGCAATGGAAATATCAAGTGACGAATCTTGATGGAACTACTAGTGACATGGTGCTTGGACAACCTGATCAGGCTTCTAATGTTCCTTAGTTTGACCTAGTATATTTTGAGTCATTGTCATTCCTTTTTCTTTTCTTTTTTTGGTAAAAATTATTCATCTTTGAAATGAGTATGAAAATCATCCTTTAGATTGGAATTGACATTTTGGAGGAAAGCATGAGGATGATCATGAGTTTGCAACATACAAACTCATGTTTATGTTTATTACTATTTTTATTCAATACAATATTTAAATATAGTAATTATTACAAGATTTGCAATGCGGTTACAGTGCTACCACAATTGGTGTGGGGGCAACTGTGGCTGCCATGGACAACATGACTCAAATAGTGGAGTCCTTCTCATTGAGTACCAATGTATCAACATCAAATTTGATCTTTGTCTTGGTTGTATACATGATAGTGTGTTTGTTGTTTGGAAAATTTTCCATGAAATTTGTTTCTAATTTCTTAAAACACAAATAGGTTTCAATGTCTATTTTAGGGCCCATCTAGGCTAGCACTCTGACTTTGACCCATTTGTCCCCTCTTTTCCTTGAACATCAAGAAGAAAGCCTACACATATCTTCTATCTTGATTGACCTATGCGATGAAGGTCAACTTCAATTGAGTCGCAATAGTAGAGTCCTTTTCATTGGTTATCTTCAATCCTAATTGGGTTTTTACATGGAGGTCAACCTTTATTGGCTTCTGTATTTCTAGCTGGTGACTTTTATGATAACTCTATAATTTTATATCAAATTTTGAAAATTTTCATCCCTTTTATTTATTTTTTTCCATATAAAGTGACTATTATTTCTCCACGTTACTAAAAAGAAATGGAATGCTCCGAACCAAGTGATTCGCTAGTGTGCATTTGGCACAAATGTTTTAATTTTTCTTTTCAAATCATTACAATGTTTTCAGTAATTCATATACCATTCTGGGGTCCAAGTATAAAAGTGAGAGTAAAAGGAATGTTGTGTCCCAAGGATACAAGGAAGTTGATGACTTAGCCTCACATTGAGATTGATGGATTGTGTTGAATTTATATTTTGATTTTTCTGCCCAATGATAACATACGTTTGTTGTATATTTGAACGTATATGTATGTGCTTTGAAAAACACTATTTCATAATATCAAGTAGATATGATGTCTAAAAAGAAATTAAAGGGAATCTATAATATAACTCAATTAAAAAAAAAAAAAAAAAAAAAAAAAAAAAAAAAAAAAAACTTCTTAGTATATAAAGATTTTGATTTTTTTTTTAATTGAATGATAAAAAAAAATATACATGATCATGTTAATGTTATAAAAAAAAGTATGTTTATGTTTATTATGCTTTTATTAAAAATGTTATATTTAAAATAATATTAATAACTTTGATGTATTTGTAGCTTTTTCATAATTTTTAAATTATATATATGAAAATAAATAATAAATTAGAATTCAAGGTTTAGTTTAAACATCAAAGGCTGCTTTTTAAGGTTAACTTGTTTTGTATTCTCCTATTAGTTGTTAACCCGTGCTTTTGCACGGTTGTATTTTTGTTTTAGTTCATAAGCTTGTAAATATCAAAAATAAAAATAAATTTTGTTATTGTATAGAGAAGTTTTTTATTATTATTTTGTGTTGGATAATTTTAATCCATAGGTGAAATTGATTATAAAGATTTTTTTAAAAAAATATAAGTTGTAAATATTAGAATGCACCTTGCATTTTTTGTGAAATTATCTGCTGAATTTGAAGATTATGCCAATTGTGTCCAATAGTTCTTCCACTCAAACGTATGATGTCATGTGTGCAAATTAACATCGAGATTCTCCATTATCCTCATTAAATTAGGCACCATCCTCATAAGATTTAGCACATTTATTGCTAGATTGGTTGGCATTCTCATAAGTTTTGTATTTTTTATTTTTCTTTGCTTTCCCTAAAAAAATATGTTCTAAAAAAATTTGGTGTTTGATGGGAATGATAATTGATAAGGCTTGAATTGAAGATTTTTTGTTGCGTGTAGGTATTTACTCTTCAGTCATAAAATACGTTTAGCAACATGATAGTTTCATTTTTATTTTGGTGGGTTCAAACTAAAAGGAACCATCCATCGTGCTCTTTACACGTAATGTGTAGCTTTTGTTTAATTTAATGCAATTTTCATAGTTTAAATCAATTTTATTTTTCTTTTCTTCCATAATATTTTGAATGTAGTGATGGTGGATTTTAATTTTTTATTTAATTAGGGTGGCTTGGTTGGTATTGATTTGCATACATGACATTATAATATTAGGTTGGAGGATCATTGGACTGGATATTGCTAATGTGGTCCTCCAAGTGCATGTAATTCTAAATATAATAATAATAATTTTTGAGATTCTACCTTCCTTTCATGTTATTGTGATATTCAATGGAACATTTTGCTACATATTTTTGCAATGAGTGGTAATAACGGTAAAAGAATTTGGGTGATTTTGGTTCTTCTTCTAGAGACACTAATCTTATGCAACTTTTTTTTTTCGTTGTAGTGCATTATTATATTTAGAAATAGCTCTAAGCCTCTAAGTAATGTCTGTTATAGAGCATTATGGGTTTTAATATTATAATCATTCCATTAGAGATTTACTACTATTAAAATCAAGTGGTAATAGTGCTGATTGACTTTCAATTAGTGTAGTTTGAATTGCTTGTCGACTTAATGAAGTTGCTTCTTTGTCCATTGACTAGAAGATAAGCAACTTTGGTTGCATTGAGGTACAAAAGTAACCTGATGCTTTGGTGATCATGAAATCCAATGTTTTTGTGGATGTTGTGGTGCTTTACAAAGTGTATAAAGGAAGAAAATTGATTTCTATTTGGCATATAATGGAAGAAGGGACGACGTAGGAGCTTAACTTGTGGTAGAATCATATTTACTAAGTTTGTTATCTTGTGGAACAAATAAGATATTTGGTAGTTTTAAAATTTAAGGAAAACTGGTTGCTTAATCAGTAGCTTATTTATCGTAGCAGGTTACTTAGCTGTTTAAGTAACCTCCTCAGTTTGTCTGATATAAAAGGGCTGTAATTTGATATTTCTGGTAATGTAAAAGAGAAGAATTACAGCTACACTAGCCTTCAGATGTGTTATACAGCTCTCTTAGGTGGATAGTCAAGAATTCTTGTGTATGACTAGGTTCATATATCTTCTTTTTCAGACTAGGTTCCAACCATTAATCAAAGTTTACCCATCATAAATGTAAAGTTGTTATTTATAACTATATGTTTTGTTGGCTTATATTCCGTACCAAATTTGATTGTAATTATATTCAATCTGTCGTACCCTGTATTTATTGTGGGATTTCATTGTAAGGGTTGTGTGATAGAGAGAGTGGTGTGAAGACTCAAGCATTTGAAGACTGAAGAAGGTTTCGCGGGTATCTCGCAACTTAGCATCCCGCGAAGTATATCATGTGTCTTGCACGTGCTGAAATGCGAAGAGTTAGACCAGATGGAGACAGCTGTGTCTCGCAAGTATCTCCTGGGTAAGGCCTTCCCGTGAGACACTTGCAAGGCATTTTGTTCTGCTAGCTTGTCCAGTCTGATACACACTTTTTGTGCCTACACTATTTATACCCACGTTACCCACAAATGTAAGAGAGAGCTTCTGAGAGAAAACCCTAGTCAAACACCTTGAAAGTTAGAGATTGTTATACCAAGAATCCTCTACACATTTGTTTTGAGAATTTCCTCATTTTCTACCTCTCCATTTCCATACCATTGAGAGGTTGATAGGTCAAACACTTACCACACCCTTTGAGAGTGTCAAGTGAAGTTTTGGTGTTGTTGGGAAGCATTGGAAGAAGCCTAGAATGGCAAATGCAACATGGAGCTTGTTGCGGGATCCGAAGAACTAGACAAGACACGGTTCCGAGAAGCCTTGTTGGAGTAGGAGCTTAGAGGGCTTAGGTACAGAGGGTAGATTAGTCTTGGAGGGTCTTTTGCTCACCCTTGTATCCCAATTGATTGTCTAGTGGATTGATTTTCGCTTGGAGGGCGGCGGAGAGGTTTTTCGTCAAGTTTTTCGGTTTCCTCTTCGATAAAATGTCTTGGTGTTAGCTGTGTTTGCATCTCTCTTCCCTACTCTTGTTCATTTCATTTTTACTATTAAGTTGCTTTAAATATGGATTAGAGTAGTTGTCTTACTTATACACTTGTGTTTACACTATTCCGCATTTAGTATTAAGTTAGTATAAAATCAACCAAGCCATAACTTTAATTTGGGGGTCTAAATAGCTCGTGTGTTTTCGACACATTTTCGAGCTTTCAATTGATATCAGAGCGGATACACTCGCTGTGGTTTAAATACCTGAGTGTGATCCTAGACCCTTTGGTGTGTTATGAAAAGTAATTTGACAAAGGTCAACATGAAGCATAGTAAAGATGTTTGTGAAAATGACTCTATGAGCATATTTGGAGAATGTTCTAGTAATGAGCTTTTAGAGTTATTCAAATCTAAGAAACATGCTAGAATCTTTATACACATGCTGAAATCTTTAGTTAATAGGAATCATGATATTCATAACAGCTTGTGTGAGTCGAATTGCTTAACTGATGAATATAAGAGAAGGAATATACATTTGTGTGACAAAATAGATTGTTTGAAAAGGAAGTTACAGTCGTGTGAATGAAGAAAAGAAAAATGAGATGTCCTTTGATAGTCAAGAATGTCTCTCACATGCTTGTCTTTTTGTTCATACCGCATTGAAAGTATTTAATTCATGTTTGTGGTATCTTGACAGCGGTTGTTCAAGGCATATGACAGGAAATAAGTCTCTGTTCAAAAATTTTAAAGAGAAGGAAGATGGTTTTGTGACATTTGGAGATGGTAGTCACTCACAAGTTTTTGGCAAGGGAACCGTGGATATACCAAGACTGCATTTGTTAATTGATGTGTTGTAAATTAAGGGACTAAAAGTGAACTTACTGAGTATCACTTAGATTTGTGATGAAGACTTCTTAGTCCAATTTTCAAAGAAAGGATGTCTAATTCTAAATAAAGAAGGTGTTCAAGTTTTGAAAGGACTAAGGACCACCGACAATTGTTATGGAGTTATTCCCAAACCGAGTATAGCATGTAGGAGTGCTCGAGTGAATCTTTTGGAGTTGTGGCATTAACGACTTGGACATGCTAATTACAAATAGGTGGTAAAGTCTCGAAGCTTGAAGCTATGGTCGGTTTACCAAAGTTTGGAAAAGTTGAGAAAAATGTTTATGGTCCATGTCAATTGGGAAAACAAACAAACTCAAGCCATCCTAAAGTAAATGTAGTTGCTACTTCTCGCCCCTTAGAGTTACTACATGTGGATCTAATGGGTCCAACTAGAATAGAAAGCAAGGGTGGAAAGCACTATATAATGGTGGTTGTTGATGATTTCTCTAGATATTCTTGGGTGAACTTTCTTAGGGAGAAGTCGGAAGCATGTGACAAGATGGAAAGACTATGCAAGAGGCTGCAGAATGAAAAAAGAGTTCCTATAGTTAGAATCAGAAGTGATCATGAGAAGGAGTTTGAAAATGCTAAGTTTGAAGCATTCTGCAATGAATACAGCATTAAGAAGGAATTTTCAGCTGCAAAAACTCTACAACAGAATGGGGTGGTTGAAAGAAAGAACTGGGTGATCCAAGAAATGGCAAGAGTAATGTTACTCAATAAAAACATTCCACAGAAGTTCTGGGCTAAAGCTGTGAATACATCGTGTCACATTGGGAATAGAATTTACTTCCGAGCAGGAACTAAGAAGACATCATATGAAATTTGGAGAGAGAAGAAACCAAAAGTGAAATATTTCTGAATATTTGAAAGCAAGTGCTACATTCTCAATGATTGGGAGAACCCTAGAAAATTTGATGCTAAAAGTGATAAAGAGATATTTCTAGGTTACTCCACAAATAGCCGAGTATATAGAGTGTATAATAAGTGCACTAAGATGGTAATGGAATCAATAAATGTGGTCATCGATGACACTATCTTTGAAAAAGGTAATGATAATGATAGTGAAGGACAAACTTTTAAGAAAAATAAGGACGATGACGACATGTCTCAAGGTGAGGATGCTGAGAAAGAATCACTAGAAGGGGAGTCTACACCTCCTATACCAAGAAGGGTGACTAGATCAACTCAAGGATCTCTTAGTCCCCTCACCCTTCCGGAAGTTCAACCTCCAATCTCACGTGATGAGGAACCTTCCACTTCCAAAAGACCATCATCAAAGGTAATCCTCAATCATCCCTCAAGCAATATCATTGGTAATTTAAATGAGGGACTTCGATTGAGAAAAGGAAGAGCTTATAGTGTGAATCATGTGACATACAACTGCTACCTTGCTCAGTTTGAACCAAAGAAAGTGGAGGAAGTATTGAAGGATGAGAATTGGGTAGAGTCCATGCACTAAAAGTTGCACCAATTTATAAGAAATGATGTATGAGAGCTGGTACCAAGGCCTAAAGATACACATGTCATCGACACCAAGTGGATCTTCAAGAACAAAACTGATGAAGATGGTGAAGTTGTCCGAAACAAGTCGAGGTTGGTGGCTCAAGGATATACTCAAGTTGAAGGCATAGACTTTGATGAGTCTTTTGCATCAGTTGCAAGATTAGAGTCAATCCGAATTCTTTTCTCCATAGCATGCATTATGAACTTCAAGTTGTATCAAATGGATGTGAAGAGTGCTTTATTGAATGGATTTTTGAACGAAGAAGTGTTTGTTGAGCAACCAAAGGATTCCAAGACCCTCACTTTCTGACCATGTGTTAAGGCTGAAGAAGGCATTATATAGGCTGAAACAAGCACCAAGAGCTTGGTATGATCGCTTCACCACATACCTCTTAGATCACGGTTTTACGAGAGGCCAAGCCGATCGAACTTTTTTTGTCAAAAGAGATGAGAAGTCTCTCCTTGTTGCTCAAGTATATGTGGATGATATTGTCTTTGGATCCACAATCGATCATCTAGCTCATGAATTTTCAGAAGAAATGAAACAGGAGTTTGAGATGAGCATGGTGGGAGAGATGAACTACTTCCTAGGGCTTCAAGTAAAACAACGAGAAGATGAAATATTTATCTCTCAAAAGAAATATGCCAAGAATCTTGTAAAGTGATTTAGCCTAGACTCCAAGAAGCACACTTCCACTCCCATGAGTTCTTCAGCAAAACTGAGTCGTGATGCAGTAGGTACAGAAGTGGATCCAACACTCTATCGAAACATGATTGGGAGTCTCTTATATCTCACTGCTAGCAGACTAACATTGCTTTCAATGTTGGAGTTTGTGTTAGATTCTAGGTAGCACCCAAAGAATCACACTTAACTGCGGTCAAACGAATTATCTGCTACATTAATGGCACGTCTGATTATGAAATTTGGTATTCAAAAGACTCGAATGAGTACCTAGCTGGATATTCTGATGCTGACTGAGCCGGATGTATTAATGATAGGAAAAGTACTTCCGGTGGGTGTTTTTATCTTGGAAATAACTTGATGTCATGGATGAGCAAAATCCAGAATTCAGTCTTCCTTTCAACGGCTGAAGCTAAATACATTGCAACAGTAAGTTGTTGTGCACAATTATTATGGATGAAAAAGCTTCTACATGATTATAAAATCACTCAAGACACTATGTGTGTGTTCTGTGATAACACAAGTGCCATAAATTTATCAAAAAATTCAGTCCAACACTAGAAATTGAAGCATATCGAGATTTGGTACTACTTCATTCGAGATTTGGTGAAGGAAAAGACTGTGTATTTGGAGTTCATCACCATTGACAACCAGAAGGCAGACATATTCACTAAACCTCTTGATAGTCTGAAGTTTGAGACTTTGCATAAGACCATTGGTGTCGACATCATTCCTTGAACTCTATCTCGTGTGTGAACCTTTTTGTTCTCTGTTGCATACTTGTCTTTTTGGTCTCACATGTTTAGTTTGTTCATGTTTCTTTTTCAAGCTGTTGCTTTGCTTTTGTTTTTGTTCTGTTTTTGAGTGTGTTTAAAAAAATTCAAAAACCCATAAAAAGTTGAAAAATCTTCAAAAAGTTTGATTGCTTGTTTTATGTATATCATATGTGAGTTTGGCTTAGTACTTTCGTACTAATGGCGTAGTGCATTTACGAGCTTAGCTTGTATTTATATGCACATTTATCTGTGTGGAAGATATCTTGAAAATTATGTGTGATTATTGTAAATAGATCTTCAAACTTGTCATGAATGATTGGTCAATTGTCTTGTTGGTTTTGATACTTGCATAGACCTGTACTTATATATCTTCCCACTTTAATTTTATGTTTTTGCAAAAGAGCTCACTAAATGTAAATCTCCAAATGAAAAGAGATATTGAGCTGCAAAAGCCTGTTGCACATACTAGTATTTGACTAGAAAAAAGGGAAAACAACTTTTGTTTTGAAATGTATGGTGTACAAAAAGCCAAATGCTAATTCTCAATGTTGAAATATAAAAAATTTCAAGCACCAATCTCAAAACGAGATGTATTACCCAAAAAGGATCAAATGTTATGATTTATGCAGAAGCCAAATGAAAAGCTTCTAAGTTGTGTAATCATTTTGTGGGAGGTCATATATGTTCATTTCTATAATTGAGATAGACCACTTGACCTAGTATCAGTTATGTATGACTTGATTGAATTGATCATTGAAGCTTCACTCTGGTCTAAGGATTTTTTTTCACACTTGATACTCACCCACAACACATAAGACTTTGATTCAATGAACGCTTATCTCATTTGTGTGATTGTACATGTTCAAATGTGATGTGTATGCTCAAATACTTGTTGATCAAACCCAAAAAGATTTTTGAGTGTTTTATTTGTTTTTGAAAGTGATTTTATACTTTTGTGCTTTTAGTTTTTGTGTTCAAAATGCATTTTTTATGTTTGTCTTCAAAAAATGGTTCAGAGGTTGTCTCGCGAGAAGCTTGCGACTTAGAGCTTCCCGTGAAAAGGGGTTAAGGGAAATAAATTTTTTCATCATGTCACACAAAGACTCTCGCAACTGTATCACGACTACCTTGCGACCAACAACTTCTCGCAAAATGCTGTTTGGCTAAAACTGGATTTTTCCAAAATCAGACAGAAGCTACCGCGACTGTCTTGCGGCTGTTTCGCGACCTAAAACTTCTCGCAAAAGCTGATGTGCTTCAGTGGCCATTCTCGCGACTGTTTCGCTACTCTCTAACTTGCGAAAAACGCGTGTTTTCAGTTTTTAATGTAGCAGATGTGACAGTTTTTCAAAATCTCTCATTTCCCTCACTAAGCCTCTCTTGAACCATTTTCAACCCAAATCACTATTTCATTCAAACCCCATCATTTTCAAGCAAAATTTCTACACAATCCTTTCAAGGTATGTATTTCTTACACGATTCTCATCTTTTATTTTTGGATTATGCAGAATTTATGCTTAGGGTTTTGAAAATTGGGGTTTTTTGAAAATTGGGTTGGGTTTCTTTTTTCGATGAAAATTTTTCAAAATCTTGGATTGGGCTGAATCCCATTTGCTGTTTGTGCGTCTGTGTTGGCCCCTTGTGGCATTTTGAGCATGTATTGAGGCATTTTTCCATATGTTCATGCATTTTTCGTAACTGTTGTGCATTGTTGCATGTCATGTGTTTGACAGATTGTCTAAGTGACATTTCTGTGTTGAATTGGACTCAAATAAGTTCCAATCTTTGGTGTTGGTCATGTTTGATCATATTTTGATCAACTTGTGTGTGTTTTACACACTTTGTTCAGTTTGTGCCTCAATGTCATGCCATGCACACTTTATGCACACTATCATGCATTAGCACATGCATTATCATGCATCAGCACAAGCATACATTTGCACAAACATGCACATGTACTTATCTTCATGCATTGTGTCTTTGTGTTCTTGCTTTAACTGTTTTAGCATGTTGTTTTGAGTCTTTGTGCTTTATGTTGGGTTGTTTAACTTTGTTTTCAGGTTGATTCAACTTGAACTAACTTGAATCTAATCAAGTTCTTGTGTTTTGTGTTTTTGCACATGTTTTTCTATTTGTTTTGTGCTCACTTATGCAAATGTCTCCATTTAAGCACTCAGCTGTGAAAGAAGGTAGCCGCAAATGGAAAGAGCCAATAACTGATGTTGATGGACCATCGCCAAGGTCAAAAAGGACTTGTTTTTCAATAGACGTCTATGACCTTGACCTGTTCAGATCGTATGCTGCATTTCAGACTTATAAGAACTACTTTTGAGACGCCCCATTGGTGGTTGAAAGGGCTGTTGATTAAACATCTCTCTGTGACACAAATATTCCCATATGGTTTGCCATGAAGGATTGGAACTTTCTGTTCTCAACTCTTGAGGGTGCATATGAGAACATGGTAAAAGAGTTCTATGCCAATGCCATTGTTAACGAAGGAGATAAAGTGTTGGGTGAGGGGAAAGAGTTTCTTAGTAACTCCTGTTTATTTGGCGGAAATCCTACACATTAACAGGCCAATACTCTCCATACCGCTGGTTTATAATGAGTTGAATCCAGATGAAGAGGTTCTTAAAGAATCCTTAGGAGCTAATTTGGAATTCTCCTCAAATAGGAAATCAATTAGTGTGGCATCTCTTTCTCCCGAATTACGTCTTCTCTCAATGATCATGTGTAGCAACCTATATTCTTTGTCAAGCATCGGGTATATGAATCTCGGTAGAGCATTATTCTTGCATGATCTGATCATGGATGAAGAGATTGATGTGTGCTCTCATATCTTCCACATCTTGGCCAAAACGGTTGACCGGATTGGTCCAATGAATTGTATTTCTTTCTATCGCCTTATCTCAAGGATCTTAAAGCTCAAAGGTGTCCATCCCTCGGAAGATGAGCACCCATACCCAAGGCCAAGTCTAATTAACATTCGAACTCTCCATGCAAGTATGAGTCACACCAAAAAGGGTACCACACAAGAAAGTCATGCAACTCCGGGAAGCTCAAGTTCTACCCCTCATACCTTTGATGAACAGTTCGGAAACATCATGGCTACACTTCAAGAGATTAATACCAAACTTTCTAGACTATCTACTATCATGTATTCCCAGCACATTCGCTTTGACGCAAAGTTCACATCTCTCCAAACTCAGATGGATGAAATTGAAAGGAAGCTAAAAGAAAATGGGAACTAGCTATTCCATGACAAAAATGGGGAGATAGTGTCATTGATAGGGGGAGTATAGTGATAGGGGAGGAGATGTTAGTAGCTGTTTTCATTTACAGTTTTTATGTTTCTGCTTTTGTTTAAAGCTTTGACACTGTTTTTTAATTTCAGTTTATTATTAGTAATTTGTGTCTTTCTTAATACTTTTGTAGCATTTTTTTTTTGTACTTTTAAGATACTGCTATTATGTCTTAAGTACCTCACTCTTGTGCTCTAGTAGGATATTTTATCCTAGATGCAAGTACTTAGTGTATTTTGCATTGGTTGAGTGTTGGACAGACAATTGATCCTATGAATTGTTCTTAATTGCATTGCGTGTCCGGATGAGCATTTACTTGCTAAATGTTCATTGTAGTCATTCTTTAATGACTGTTTTTTGTTTGATCAAGATATGCTTACATGTTATGATGTGCTTACAAACTTGATCGCACTTTACTTGCTCATATACATACCTTGTGTTTAACTTGTCATAAGCTTAATGAAAATTTTGTTTGTGTGCAAGTGTTTCAGGTAATAGGTATATACTTGCAAGTGCTTCACAGCTTCCAGGTTAGGTGTGAGTGAGTTTTGTCACTGTTCCCAAACTCTCGTTTAAGTCTAGAGTCTGTTTTAGGGGTTTTGACACGGAATAGCCAAAGGAGGAGATTGTAAAGTGTTATTTACAACTATATGTTTTGTTGGCTTATATTCCGTGCCAAATTTGATTGTAATTATATTCAATCTATTGTACCCTGTATTTATTGTGGGATTTTATTGTAAGGGTTGTGTGATAGAGAGAGTGGTGTGAAGACTCAAGCATTTGAAGACTAAAGAAGGTTTCGTGGGTATCTCGCGACTTAGCATCCCGCGAAGTATATCATGTGCCATGCACATGCTAAAATACGAAGAGTCAGGCCAGATGGAGACAGCTGTGTCTCGCGGGTAAGGCCTTCCCGCAAGACACCCGCGAGACATTCTGTTCTGTCAGCCTGTCTAGTCTGATACACACTTTTTGTGCCTACACTATTTATACCCACATTACCCACAAATGTAAGAGAGAGCTTCTGAAAGAAAACTCTAGCCAAACACCTTAAGAGTTAGAGATTGTTATACCTATAATCCTCTACACATTTGTTTTGGGAATTTCCTCATCTCCTACCTTTTCATTTCCATACCATTGAGAGGTTGATAGCCCAAACACTTACCACACCCTTTGAGAGTGTCAAGTGAAGTTTTGGTATTGTTGGGAAGCATTGAAAATAGCCTAGAATGGCAGATGCAACATGGAGCTTGTTGCGGGATCCGGAGAACTAGACAAGATACGGTTTCGAAAAGCCTTGTTGGAGCAGGAGCTTGGAGGGCTTAGGTACAGAGGGTAGATTAGGCTTGGAGGGTCTTTTGCTTACCCTTATATCTCAACTGATTGTCTAGTGGATCGATTTCCTCTTGGCGGGCGACAAAGAGGTTTTTCGCCGAGTTTTTTGGTTTTCTCTTCAATAACACGTCTCGGTGTTATCTGTGTTTGCATCTCTCTTCCCTACTCTTGTTCATTTCATTTTTACTACTGTGTTGCTTTAAATATAAATTAGAGTAGTTGTTTTACTTATACGCTTGTGTTTACACTATTCCGCACTAAGTATTAAGTTAGTGTAAAATCAACTAAACCATAACTTTAATTTGGGTGTCTAAACAGCTTGTGTGTTTTTGACACATTTTCGAGATTTCAATAGAAATTGAGTTTTCCAATTCAAACACAGCCTAAATATCTGACCTTATATATATATATATATATATATCTGCTCTTAATCTGTTACTGCTCCCTAGATCAGCCCCAAAATCAATAAGGTTCTGTTTGGTTAGGAGGATGGAAAATGTTGAGGGGATAGAGAACTAAGAGGATAGAAAATATTTTAGTTTTTTCTTATGTGTATTTGATTCAGAGGATGGAAATATAGAAGGAAAAACAAAATTACCATTATGGCCTTAATTGTAATTTGGAGCAAAGGGAGACTAGGGGTAATTTTATAATTTCATGTTCTTGGCCATTTTCTACACTGGAAGACTTATTGGTGTTACTGTGGGCAATGCTTCAAAAGATTGCACCCTTAGGTTGGAAGGTAATTGCGGTGGGGGAATGACCCATAGAAGTTGGATTAATCTCCTAACCAATTAATATTTTTCCCGTTATTGTGACAGTTTGGTAGAGAGGATAACATAAATAATCATAATCTTTTTACTTTCTAGTTATGATAGAATTTAAGCCAAAGGTGTCCGCTCCATAATGATTGTTTTTTACTTTTAAGCTAAGACACCAATTGGCTTTTCAATAGACCTTACCAACTGAGCTAACTGAAACACAGATAAATAATTCATTCTAAATAATGACTTTCAAAATTTTGTGTAGACATGGAGGATGTATAAAGCGCCGCAGCACATAATTCTGGTTTGTTCAGTTTCTTGGGACTCTGCAATCAATTGATGGTGGACAGAGACTTGGACAATGATGGTCTATTCTAAGGATATAATGCTATTGTGATTGAATCATGGAAGCATCAAACAGAATTCAAGTTGCATGTTTCTTTCATTGAGGACATTCATTATATGGTTAATTTTTCTGCTTAATACCTAGATATGCCCCCAGCCATGTGTTTTAAAACATGTTAGTTCTTTCTGAAGCTACTGATATCCCATTTCAATTTATGTTCAATGGCCCAAAAGAAGTAAAATAGGGAATTCTTAAGCATTCTTAATTTGTAAATGTGCACGAGTTAATAGATTCCAATACTTCTGAAATGCTATTCACATGTCAGTTTACATGGGTCCTTTTGACAAGTCCACTTTTTAACAGTGCATGGATTTGGAAATGTGATGTTTAGGCTAGGTTGTCCATCTCTTTGCTTGTTCCTACAGTTTCTTATATCCTTACTGAAGATTTTCTCAAAGAATTAAGAAGATCAATCTCAGTATTCAAATGTGATTAAACCGAGATTGAGAACTATTTGTGTAAAGAGAAAATCACAGAAAAGAAAAGAGTAACAGAGAAGAGAGAAAAGAGAGAAAGAGAGAGAGAGAAAATGTTAGAGACTGAATTTTCTTACTCAATACATAATCTGAGATTACAATCCTATATTTATAATCATAATATGACTAAGCTATGGAATAACAGAATTAGTTCTAACAGAATAGATCAGTTCCGTGAATTCAGGTAAGTAACCAACTCCTGAAACTGACTAAGATCTTCGCGCCAAATACAGTTGAATTTAATCCCAGCTCTCAGACGACGTCGTTCCACCTACTGAAGTTTAAATATCAAAACATACAAAACGGTGCGTTCTTGGTTTAGTGAAACTGTGCGTTTCAACACCAACGGTCATCCCCAATTTTAGTCTTCTTCAACCTCACGCCTTCAGTACAATTTAAACCAGGGTTGAGAGTGAATCAACCATTTTCAATTTCTTGTATCTTCTCTGAAGTAGAAACTCCATGATTGTTAACATCCCCCTTCAAACTTTTGGGGGAGGTATCCAACAAAAGTTTGCGCCGTTGAAGAATAAATGAAGGAGAAGGCAATGGTTTGGTGAAAATATCAGAGAGGTTGTCCTTCCCAGAAACAAAACGCACACACAAGTCACGGCGCAGCACCTTCTCACGAACGTAGTGGTAGTCAACTTCGATGTGCTTAGTGCGAGAATGGAATACAGGGTTGGCAGAGAGAGCAATGGTAGAAGCATTGTCACACCAAATGACAGGGACATGGGAAAGAAAAATCCTCAATTCCTGGAAAAGAATTTGTAGCCAAGACAATTCTGCAGCAGTAGTGGCCAAGGCACGATATTCTGCCTCCGTGGAAGAACGAGCAACAGTGGTCTGTTTCTTGGAAGACCAAGAAATGGGAGAAGGACCAAGAAACACGAGAAGGCCTGTGGTAGAACGATAGTCAAAAGGATCTCCAGCCCAGTCTGCGTCTGAGAAGGCTGTGAGAGTCAAAGGACCAGGGGAAAAGGAAATGCCATGATAAAGAGTGCCACGAAGATATCTGAGAACTCTCTTAGCAGCTTCAAGATGTATAGTTGTGGGATTGCTCATGAATTGACATAATTGATGCACGCTAAAAGCAAGGTCTGGACGTGTGAAAGTCAAATATTGTAGAGCCCCAACCATGCTCCTATACTCAGTTGGGTCAGAAAGAGCAATACCATCATGAGGGAGCAAACGAATAGAAGGGCAGCAAGGAGTCTTGGTTGGTTTGGAATTTTCCATGTGAAAACGATGAAGAACATCTGATGCATATTTAGACTGTGTGAGATGAAGACCAAATGAAGTTCTGGAAATCTGGACACCCAAGAAGTAATTAAGATCCCCAAGATCCTTAATGTCAAAAACAGAACTTAAAGCAGCAACAAGTGAAGAAACATGCTTCGAATTATTCCTTGTGAGGATAATATCATCTACATAAAGGAGAAGATAGATGATAGAATCCTTGGATTGAAAGATGAACAAAGAACTGTCAGCAAAGGAAGCTTGGAATCCCAGATGAACTAAGTGAAAAGTGAACCTCTCAAACCAAGCCCGTGGTGCTTGTTTGAGGCCATAAAGTGACTTGTGTAACCTGCAAACATAATCAGGGTGAGCTGGATCAACATAGCCTGGAGGTTGCTGCATGTAGACTTCCTCCTTGAGGTGACCATGAAGAAAAGCATTGGACACATCCAGCTGTTTTAAAGGCCAATTGCAACTAACAGCAATGGCAAGGACAAGTCTGACAGTTGCTGGCTTGACCACTGGACTGAAGGTTTCTGAGTAATCAATACCAGCTTGTTGGTGAAATCCCTTTGCAACAAGCCTGGCCTTGTAGCGAGCAATAGTACCATTACTATGAAGTTTGATCTTAAACACCCACTTACAGCCAACCAAGTTAGCATGAGGAGGAGCAGGAACCAAAGACCAGGTTTGTTGTCTTTGTAAGGCTTGGAATTCTGCATCCATGGCTTCACACCACACTGGATACTTGGAAGCAAGCTTGTAAGAAGGTGGTTCAGTGTGTGTGTAATCCAGTACAGCCTTATAACAAAGTTTAGGATTGGGTTTAACAATGCCACTCTTGGACCTGGTCTGCATTGGATGGTGGACAGGAGCAGTAGGTAAAAGGGAGACGTAGATGAAGGGGTGGATGTAGGGATAGGGATAACTGAATCAGTGGAGGAAGTGGTGGAATTTGAAATATTAGGTGGAGTAGGGTCAGATTGTGGAGTGTTTATATGAGTAGAAGGTATAGGAGCATCAGTTGCATTAGAATCAATGGTAGCAGGTGCATGAACATCAGTTGCAATAGAATCAATGGTAGCAGGTGGTGAGGAATTGGTGTGAGAATTATATGGGCCTAATAAGGAGGGTTGATTTGATGCATGAAGATAGAGGAGATTGGATAACCAGAGAGCATGTGAAGTAGTAGAAGCTGGTGAGAGGGACTGGCTGACAGAGATTAGAGGTTTGGATGAAGGAAACCTTGCTTCATTGAACATGACATGCCTAGAGGTGTATATGTGGTGAGAAGAAGGATCAAAACACAAGTATCCTTTTGAACTAGGGGCGTAACCTAAGAAAATACACTCCTTAGTTCTGTGATCCAGCTTATGACTAGAGTAAGGTCTAAGATGTGGGCAGCATGCACAACCAAAAACCTTGAGTTGGGATAGGTCTGGGAAAGTAGAATACAGTCTAGACCAAGGAGAGTCAAAATTAAGGACTGAAGTAGGAAGCAGGTTGATTAAGAAAGTGGCAGTGAGAAGTGCATAGGACCAAAAGGAATTGGACATAGAGGCTTGAGACAGCATTGTAATAGTGGTTTCAATGAGGTGCCTGTGTTTCCTTTCAACTAGGCCATTTTGTTGGGGTGTATATGGACAAGAGACCTGATGGATAATACCATGTTGTGATAGAAAGGACTTAAAAACAGTAGAGGTATATTCCCCACCACCATCAGATCTGAAAGTTTTGATTTTGGCAGAGAATTGAGTTTCAACCAAGGCTTTGAACAATAGAAATTTGGAAAAGACTTCAGACTTGTGTTTAAGAGGATATAACCAAGTAAATCTTGTAAAATGATCTACAAAAACAACATAATACCTAAAACCATTGATAGATGTGATAGGGGCAGGACCCCATACATCAGAATGTACAAGTTCAAAGGGAGAGTAAGCAACAAATTGAGATTTAGGAAAAGGTAAGTTGTGCATTTTACCATGTAAGCAATGAATACAAGTTTGAACCAAAGGTGTACACTTATTCATGACAGAACTAACATGAGGAAACACAGATTTGAGAACTTGATCATGTGGATGACCAAGTCTCATGTGCCAAAGTATCTTATTGAAACTACCAGTCCTAGACACAGTATTACAGATTTGAGAAGCATGATTACAGTGTTTGGAAGACAAATGAAGGTGTGAAGCTTTATGAGGATAGATGGGGTAAACACCATCTTTACTCTTGCCTTGGTATAGAACCTTCCCCGTGGCCAATGCCTGAATGGAGAGAATGTTTTTGTCAAAATAACACCAACAATTGTTATCTTGACAGATTTTATGGACAGAAGCAAGATTGGAAGAGATGGATGGAACTCATATATATATATTTTTTTTAAAATTTATAAATATTAGTCTTTAGACACTAATAGTATTTTTTTTTTATATCTATTTCCTATGAAATATAAAAGGTATTATCAATGGGTTTGAATTTTATAGCATTTTTTTTTTTACCTATGCTACTCCTTTTTATTTTTTTACATATATGTTATGTGCATAACTCCAGTGCAATATGCAGGATTTTTATTAATAAGTAAATTAGACCGTATGATAAAATGTAAAAAGTTAATCTATAATCTACTTATTCAATACTTTGAAACAAAATGGATTGATAGAAATCTTATTTGAGTGGTTATATTTCAACCCATTTATTTTTTTAAGATGCACCGATCAATACTACAAAGACACACCAATTAATTAATATTTTGTATCAACTAAAAAATATTTTGTATAATATACTTGTACTAATTTTTGGCAGGCCTTAAAAAATAACTATGTAATAAAACAAATTAAATTAAAAAAATATCTAAAATAATTTAATTGGTCTTAAAAAGGATAAAGTTTATCTGCACACTTGGTTGTAGCCTAAAGCTACAACTCTCACTAAAAAAATTAACATTACTACATATTTTTAAAATCTAAATTGTTGAATTGTATGTTATTTGTATTCTTAACATATGTCAAATTTCATACCAATCAAATACAATTTACTATTCGATTTATAAATTTATTTTTTATGCATAATTTTAGACTACTAAAAAAACTTGAAATTTAAAAATTTGATTGATAACATAGTTATTGATCTTTTAAAAAATTTGTAAGTATGAAGGATATTAGGAAAAAAAAAATGTAATCTAACAATAGATTTGTCAAAATTTACATTTAATAAAAAAAATATTGAATGGAGTTGTAGCCTTAGACTACAATCAAATTTGTTGCTAAACTTTGTCTCTTAAAAAAAATTATGTAAAAAAATGTAGGACAAAGTTTAGCTACACATTAGTTGTAGCCTGAGGTTACAACATTGTTCAACATAATAGGGTATGTTTAGTACACTGAATGAGGATTACAATATGAATTGTAATATTTATTACTAGTAATAAAATGTGTTGTAATGTAATAACTAAACCTTTTTTTTTTTAGAATCATGTAATAACTAAACCTATTCATTAGTTTGGTTGTAAATTATAATATTAGAATGAAATTTAACATTTATTTTAGGAAATATCTTATTCATATAATTATATTTCCTTAAAAATTGTTATTTTTAAATTTAAGAAAGATATGTGATATTTTTTATGATTTTTTATTTTTATAATTATTAGATGTATATGGAAGGTTTGTTTATTTGGAGATATATTAAGTTTTGAAATTAATGCACTTACTAAGGAATAGCTAATACAACATTTTAAAGAGGAATATTTATTCCTCATTTTGAAGAATAGCTATTCATAAGGGATGACTATTTCTTGTAATAAAAACATAACCAAACTAAAGAATAATTAAACCATAAAAATAACTATTACATTACAACGCTTATTACAGTCTACTAAACATGCCATAACATTATTACATATTTTGAAAATCTAATCGTTAGATTGTATGTTCTTTACGCTTTTAATACACATGTCAAATTTTGTGTCAATCAGGTATTATTTACAATTTACTAAAAAAAGAAGAAGAAGATATTTTTTACAATATAATCTATAAACTTATATTTTATGCATAATTTTAAACTACAAAAATTTATAACTTAAACAATTTATTAATAACATAACAATTAATCTTTAATTTTTTAAAAGTTTTGCAAACATAAAGAATATAATATGAAAATGTAATACAATAGTAAATTTGTCAACATTTATTTCTAATAAAAAAAATTAAATAAAGTTGTAGTTTTAAGATACAACTAATTTTGTAACTAAACTTTTTGAAAAGATAATAAAACAAAATAAATTAAAAATATATACGTAAAACATAATTACTTTGTTTTGATTAGGCTGTTTTACCAGACAATATTTTGCCACTCTATTCTCTCAGACAGTCGCACTCAGCTTCGCTCTCCATCACCACCGGACCACGATTTCTCCTTTTTGAAGTTCCGGAGCTCCGCCGAAACAGAGTTGTTAGCTGAGACTGTCATTTGTGAAAACCTGATTTGCTTATTTGGTCTCCACGAGGAAATGGGTAAATCAAGAAGCTCTCTTGTTTTTATATCTGATAGCTTCATCAACAGACTAATAAGCCTTCCATTTCATGCTTTTGCTTATTCTACTAATAGCAGTAGAGAAAATGCCAAAACCCCAGTTCAGAATCGCAATCAGTTGTTGAAATCTGTGAGAGATAACTGCAAATGTGGAACCTTTAGGAATCTTGATCATGCCTTAGGCCTGTTTGATACAATGCTTCACGTGCACCCTTTGCCTTCCATTGTCGATTTTACTCAATTGTTGGGTGCAATTGCGAGAATGAAGCATTACTCCGTAGTCATTACTCTAATTAGAGATATGGGATCGTTTCAAATTACTCCCAGTGTTTATACTCTCAATGTTTTGAGTAACTGCTATTGCCAATTGAAACGGGTCGATTTTGGTTTCTCTGTCTTGGCAACAGTTTTGAAACTTGGTTATCAGCCTACCCAATCGACTCTAAACACTCTTGTTAAAGGTCTCTGTCTTCAAGGCGATATTTCTGGAGCTGTGAGGTTGGTAGAGGAAATGGAGAAGAAAGGGTATCAACCTGATGTTATTACTTGTGGGACGATAGTAAACGTTCTGTGTAAGATTGGGGAGACTAGTGCGGCTATTAGGTTGCTAAGGAAGCTAGAAAAAGGGGATTTTGAAACTAATGTGGTGCTTTATAACACAATCATTGATGGTTTATGTAAGGACAGATTAGTAACTGAGGCTTTGAACCTTTTATCTGAAATGATGAGTAAAGGCATTCAGCCAGACGTTGTCACTTACAATTCCTTAGTTCAAGGTCTATGCAATTTTGGCCGGTGGAGGGAGGCTACTACCTTGTTGAACGAGATGGGGCAAAGGAAGATCATGCCAGATGTGCGAACCTTCAGTATATTGGTGGACACACTTTGCAAGGAAGGGATGTTGACTGAGGCAGAAGAAGTTTTTGAAGTGATGATTCAAAGAGGCATTGATCCTAGCATAGTCACTTACAATTCTTTAATTGATGGTTATTGTTTGCAAAACAGAATGGATAAGGTAGGTAAGACATTTAATATGATGGTTGAGAAGGGTTGTTCACCCAATGTGTTTAGCTATACCATATTGATAAATAAACATTGCAAAAGTAAAGAAATTGATGAGGCAATGCGTCTCTTTCTTGAAATGTCCAACAAAGGAATGATTCCCAATGTAGTGACTTACACCACTCTTATAGGTGGGTTTTGTCGAGTGGAGAGAGTCCAGGCTGCACTAGAGCTATTCAATACAATGCAAGCTTGTGGCCAACATCCAGATCCCCAAACCTATGCCATCCTGTTAGATGGCCTTTTTAAGAATAAACTAATTGTTGAGGCAATGGCATTGTTTCAAGAGATGGAAGACAAAAGGCTGGGCCATAATATTGTGATTTACAGCATCTTGATTGATGGTTTGTGTAATGCCGGGAAAGTTATAACTGCAAGAGAATTCTTTGATAGTCTTCCTACCAAAGGATTGCAGCCTAATGTGCCAACTTACAATATTATGATCAAAGGGCTTTGCCAAGAGGGACTAATAGATGAAGCATGTGAGTTGCTTGAGACAATGGATGGGAATGGTTGCTCACCTAACGATCGCACGTATAACAAAATCATCCAAGGGTTACTGCAACATAATGAGACATCAAAGGCAACAAAATATCTCCAAATAATGGTTGACAAAGGATTTTCAGCGGATGTGACCACTGCAAGCATGTTAGTTGACATGCTGTCATCTAATCAAGTAGATAAGAATTTCTTCTAGAGTTTGTGTGAAGGTTTTATCGTTTGTCAAGATCAAGGACAACTTTCGTGGTTTACCCATCACAAGTTAATATGTAAGAGACATGCATTTGCTTTGAATAAATTTTATACTTTTTACAAGATAGTATCTCTTTCCATTCATTGTGTGCAAGAATTTTGTTGTGCACTCACTTTGTTGCTTTGAACCTATTTTTATGGATAGTTATTTCAAATACGTTTGATGTAAAGTTAATGCAAAATATTGTTGTTCTAAAATCTGGCATTTTTTGTGGTTATTTGCCCATTAGCTAGTGGAATTAACGTTAATAAATGTTCCCTCCAATTAAATTAAGTTTTGGATTTGTGTGTTAAATTTTCAATAAAATTATATATTATGCTTTAACATAAGGTATTGCAATTACTTTCTATTTCTAGGCTGAATTTATCTTAGTATCATAAACTTTCTTGAACTGTATTCACGCTTTACTTGGGAATCAGATCCAATTAGTGTAGTTTGATTTGCTTGTCAACTTGATGAAGTTGCTTCTTTGTTCATTGACTAGAAGATAAGCAACTTTGGTTGCATTGAGGTACAAAAGTAATCTGATGCTTTGGTGATCATGAAATCCAATGTTTTTGTGGATGTTGTGGTGCTTTAAAAAGTGTATTAAGGAAGAAAATTTATTTCTACTTAGCATAGAATGGAAGAAGGGCAGACGTAGGAGCTTGACTTATGGTACAGTCATATTTACTAAGATTGTTATCTTGTGGAACAAATAAGACATATGGTGGTTTTATAATTTAAGGAAAACTAGTTGCTTAATCAGTAGCTTATTTATTGTAGCAGGTTACTTAGCCATTTAAGTTTCCTCCTCAGCTTGTCTAATATAAAAGGTTGTAATTTGATATTTCTGGTAACGTAAAAGAGGAGAATTACAGCCGCACTAGCCTTCAGGTGTGTTATACAGCCCTCTTAGGTGGATAGTCAAGAATTCTAGTGTGAGACTAGGTTCCAACCATTAATCAAAGTTTAGCAATCATAGAAATTGAGCTTTCCAATTCAAACACAACCTAAATATCTGAACTTATATAGATCTGCTCCTAATCTGTTACTGCTCCCTAGATCAGCCTCAAAATCTTTAAGGTTCTGTTTGGTTGGGAGGATGGAAAATGTTGGGAGGATTGAAAAGTGGGAGGATAGAAAATATTTTAGTTTTTTCATCATGTGTGTTTGGTTTAGAGGATGGAAATATAGGAGGAAAAAAAATAGAATTACCATTATGGCCTTATTGTGATTTGAAGCAACGGGATACTGGGGTAATTTTATAATTTCATGTTCATGGCTATTTTCCCTTTATTGTGACTGTTTGGTAGAGAGGATAACATTAATAATCTTATTCTTTTTGCTTTCTTATTTACGATAGAATTCAAACCAAATGTGTCTATTCTATAATGATTGCTCTTTACTTTTAAGCTAAGACACCTATTGGCTTTTGTTGTAGGCAAAATTTGAACACAAGTCCTTTATTTAACAACAATAGACCTTACCAATTGAGCTAACTGAAACTCACATAAATAATTCATTCTAAATAATGACCTTCAAAATTTTGTGTGGACATAAAGGATCCGTACAAAGCGTTGCAGCACAGAATTCTGGTTTGTTCAGGTTCTTGAGATTCTGCAATCAATTGATAGTGGACAGAGACCTGGACAATGATGGTCTATTCTAATGATATAATGCTATTGTGATTGAATCATGGCAGCATAAAACAGAATTCAAGTTGCATGTTTCTTTCATTGAGGGACATTCGTTATATGGTTCATTTTTCTGCTTAATACCTAGATATGCCCTCAGCTTCTGAAGCTGCTGATATCCCATTTCAATTTATGTTCAATGGCCCAAAAGAAGTAAAATAGGGAAAATTCTTAAGCATTCTTGATTTGTAAATGAGTGCAGAGATAATAGATTCAAACACTTCTGAAATGCTATTCACATGGCAGTTTACATGGGTCCTTTTGACAAGTCCACTTTTTAATAGTGCATGGATTTGGTGAATGTGATGTGGTGGCTAGGTTTGCTTGTTTCTGCAGTTTCTTATATCCTTACTGAGATGTAAATTGAAATGTAACTGTAGCAAGATTGGCTGAAGTCACTAATAGGTATTTTGGTTAATTTCAATATTTGGCAATATGTCAAAGGATAAAATGAAATTAATGTAATATGTTGCCAACATTCTGAAATATATTGTAATGTGACTTCTTAGTTGTGAATTATTCCATGAAAAATATATACCAATATTTTGATGCTTAGGAATATGTGATTGGGTGGAAATGGTGGGCCTTTTCTTTTCGTTTTTAATTTATAGGTCCATATTTACTCTTAAAACTATGATCAATTTTGTGTGCTTATGAGTAAGCATGCTGTTGTGTGGAATATGGCTTCCCTTTTGCCTGATGTGAATTTTGTGGAGGTAGTGAAATGGCCACTCCTCTGAATGTGTGTAAGTATCGGAGTTTCAACTGATAAGTTCCTTTATTGCACAGCTTTGTGTATGGTTGAATGTTATCTTTGTGATAGTAGCACTATACAGAGTTAATAGATTTGCTTTCGTTTACTTGTAAAATTTGGTCTATTTTTAAGCTTTCTTGTGTTGACTTTTATGCATGACATAGTTCTTTTGCAATAAAATCCCTTATTAAAAGGAAAAATAAATGTGAGTAACCATGCTTTAATGTTGTCTATTATTAAATATGCAATGTTTGTTTTTTTTGGTGTGTATGAAACAAGTTTACTCCCAGGACTATTGAGTGGTCCAATCTAGTGAATTTTAATTTAATCACTATTTAAGGCATTGACTGAAATATTTTGAATTCACTCAAACATTATGATTGTTTTTTTTTTTTTTGGTGTGTATGAAACATTATGATTGCTTATTCTTCTTCTTGTTCAGGAAATGGGTACAGCTGCTGCTTCTTGTTCAACAAGATCTATTGTTTTTATATGCAATCATTTGATTATTGGAGTAAGGTTTCCATTTCATGCTTTACTTATTCTACTAAAAGCAGCAGCAGCAGTAGTAGTAGTTAATCAGAATTAGAATCAGTTATATGTAAGAATAACTTATGCAATCAAAATATGCTTGCTAAGCAAGGCTGGCTTCTAATTATAATCCAACCTCTCTTTTAACTCAAGTTACACGGGGATTTTTTTACAGCCAATTTAGGCCACAGCCTGCCTGTTGTTTACATGGGAAGTGTTTTATCAGCCAAACGTATACTTAGCAAGGTCTGAGATGGAGCTTTCGTAAAGGATGTAACTTCAAAATTTGGGGTGATAAGTGGCGATGTACACTCACCACACATAAGGTTATTTCTCCAGTGCAAGTGCTTTATAGGTATGCAAGGGTGTCTGAGTCGATTGATTCTCCAAGAGTTTCAAAACATTTTGTGTGTAATACATTCTGTTGCTTAGTCATCCCTTCACAAAGTCAAGATATTCATGTGGAGAGCTATGAGTAATTCTTTGTCACCAATGCAGGATTTGGCTTGTAATGGAATTCCTGTTGATAACTTGATGCCATATGTCCAGTGTATTGCCAAATGAAGAAACTATTTCCCATGCTCTTTTGTCTTGTAATGCTGCCAATGATGTTTGATCAGCTTGGAAAAATCTTCCTCATAAGCATAACTGGTACGAGACTGATTTTAAGGAGTTGGTTTCCAAGCTAACGTGTAACATCTAAACTTGACAGATCTGATCTCAGTATTTTCACTATTATGGCTTGAAAATATGGCATGGATGGAACTTTTTTTTTTCATGCTAGGAAAGCTGTTGATTCCACCTATTTGATTCAGTCCAGTGGACAGCTTTTCAATGATTTTCAACGTAAGATACGAGTGCAGGGGCAAGTGCAAGGCTTTAACCTCTGCCTGGGATTTCTCAGTACTGGCAACCTCCTTCAGATGGTGTTACAAATTGAATCTGGGATTTGCTTTCTTCTCAGACCTTAATTGTGTTGTTCTTGGTGTTATATTATCCGTGATTGACGAGGTCTGGTTGTAGCATGTTGAAGTTCAAGATTATCACGGGTGGATTCTTGTCAAAGCTTGAAGTTGCTAGGTGCAAGTGATCATCACTCCATCAACTTTGCCCGAGACGTTGGTATTCATGATTTTATCTTTGAATGTGCAAACGAAGGATTGTATGGTTTTTACAAAGAAAATAACTCCTCAAGGACAAATTATGGACATTTGGTTTGTGAAACATTGCAACTCATGAGAAGTACTAGTAGGTGCATGCTCTCCCTGGTGGCTATTGAAGGCAATTATGTGGCTATGGCGTTGGCTTTGTATGCCAAGGAGATTATTGATCCTATTGTTTGGCTTGAGTATTCATCTTTTTCTTTTAATACTATCCGAATGGTTGATGTATTTTTGCTTAAGTTATTATTATCTATAAAATTTCTAATCTTTCTATCCAAAAAAAAAAAAAAAAGAAAAAAGAAAAAACAGAAAACCCTCTTGCGATCATATCCAGTGCAACGCACTCAAGCAGCTGTCAAAGCCTTTTTATTATATCAAGATGTTTTCCAACAATCCAACGTACTCAAGTAACTGCAACATAAAACTGCTCAATATTATTATTTTCGTGTGTGTTTTAATAAATATTATTATTTATTAAAAAAAAAAATAGGGATGTTTATCCTATATTGGTTGTGTGTGTCTAGTGTTCGTTTATAGTCTCAGTTTACAATTATAAAAGTTAGACTCTTTTATAATTGTATTTTGGCTATGTAACGTATTATAAACCTGGTTTAAAACATTAGTATTACTATTTTCGTGTGTGTTTTAATAAGTATTACTGTTAAAAAAAACTGCTCGGTATTACTGGCCATCCGAATTTGGTCCACTTTTCAATTCACTTTGGTTCATTGAATCTATCCAAAAAAAGAAAAGAAACATACACTCTGGTTGAGCTTCATCAACGGTCCACATCAACTATTTGGTTCACTTCAGTCCATTCAATCCATTAAGACCATTGTAGACTGAATATGACAGAATGGGATCAATGTGAACCGAAGAAGACTAAATGGACCAAGTAGGACTATTGTAGACCGAAAAGGACTGAGGTGGATTGAATAGAAACAAAGTGAACAGAATGGACCGAATAAGACCAAAGTGGATTGCATAGAATAAAAAGGACTAAAGTAGACCGAATTTGACCAAAGTAGACAGAATTGGACCAAAGTAGATTGAATGGACTGAATATGACTAAAGTGAACAGAATGTACCGAAGTGGACCGAATAGGACCAAAGTTAACTGAATAGTACAGAATGGACTGAGGTTGACTGAATAGAACCAAAATAGACCGAATGGACCAAAGTGGATTGGATAGGCCTGAATAGACGAATAAGACAAATGTGGACCGAATAGGCCCAAATAAGATCAAATAGACCGAAATGAACCAAAAACAACCGAATCAGACTGAATAACTTGGAATGCTAGGCTGATGTGGCTTAATAAGAGCTTAGCATCAATAAATGCTACTTTTAAGCTTTTAGATATACTAGTTATTGTCTTGAGTGTTGCATGCAATTTTTTTTTTCTAATTTATAAATATTAGTCTTTGGACCGATAGTATTTTTTTTATATCAATTTCCTAAGAAATATAAAAGGTATTATCAACGGGTTTGAATTTTATAGCATTTTTTTTTTTACCTATGCTACTCCTTTTTATTTATTTATTTATTTTATATATATGTTATGTACGTAACTCCAATGTAATATGCAGAATTTTTATTTATAAGTAAATTAGACCATATAATAAAATGTAAAACTTTAATCTATAATCTACTTATTCAATACTCTGAAACGAAATGAATTCATAGATTGAGTGGTTATTTTTCAACCCATTTATTTTTTTAAGATACACCAATCAATACTACAAAGATACACCGATTAATTAATATTTTGTATCTACTAAAAAAATATTTTGTATAATATACTTATACTAATTTTTGGCCGGCCTTAAAAAATAACTATGTAATAAAACAAATTAAATTAAAAAATATATCTAAAATAATTTAATTAGTCTTAGAAAGGATAAAGTTTGTTTACAAACTTGGTTGTAACCTAGGGCTACAACTCTTGTTAAAAAAACTAACATTATTACTTATTTTTGAAATCTAAATTGTTGAATTGTATGTTATTTACATTCTTAACAAATATATCAAATTTCATGCCAATTAAATACAATTTACTATTCAATTTATAAATTTATTTGTAGGGACTCAGTTTGGATTGACCCTGAGTGCGGAGGGGTTTTTCAGCCCAATCAAGCCCAAACAATAAATTTATAGAGAGTGGGTTAAAGGTTTAGTTGCTGGCTGTCGTTCATCAAGCATGAACCTTCTTTATAAAAAATACTTAGAGTTTCTCTACAAATGGGGGGATGCTCCTCGGCCCGTGGCCGAGGAGACCCTTTTCTTCTTTCTTTTTTCCCCCCTCCATTTTACTTTACTTGCTTTTCTTATATAATCTTCATCTTCCTATCTCCTTCTTCCATCTGTTGATCATCCATTTGCCTTTCTTCTGGCCGTCCGTCCCATCAGAGGCCTTATCAGTACTCAAGTTGTTCACTCTGACCAACGTTGCCCTGCTAAGGGGTTACCTCCCCATTAATGCGGCCAGGGGGGTTAGTTGAATGCATTAAATACGAGGGTGACAGCTTACTTTGGGGTTAGTCTTTCCCAAAAATCATCCTTGTCAGGCCGAGGATAAGGAGGTCCTCGGCGTGGATCGGGAAAAGAGGTTTTCCCCAATTTAGCCTTGAATAGTCTGTGTTCCTCGGCATGAGCCTTGGGCCTGCTACCCGATGGGCCGAGGCTATCAGGCCCACGGGCCCCACATTATTTTTTATGCATAATTTTAGACTACTACAAAAACTTGAAATTTAAAAATTTGATTGATAACATAATTATTGATCTTTTAAAAATTTTGTAAGTATGAAGAATATTAGAAAAAAAATGTAATTTAATGGTAGATCTGTCAAAATTTACATTTAATAAAAAAAATTGAATGGAGTTATAGCCTTAGACTACAATCAAATTTGTAGCTAAATTTTGTTTCCTTAAAGAAAATTATGTAAAAAAAAAAAAAGTGTAGGACAAAGTTTGACTACAAATTAGTTGTAGCCTAAGGCTACAACATTATTCAATATTATTAACATTATTACCTATTTTGAAAATTTAACCGTTGGATTGTATGTTTTTTACGGTCTTAATGCACATGTCAAATTTTGTGCAAATTAGATTTTATTTACAATATAATCTATAAGTTTATATTGTATGCATAATTTTAAATTACAAAAACTTGTAATTTAAACAATTTATTAATAATATAGCAATTGACCTTTAATTTTCTAAATTTTTTACAAACATAGAGATATAAGAAAAAAATGTAATCTAATAACAGATTTGTCAAAATTTACACATAATAAAAAATATTAAATAATGTTGTAGTTTCACGCTATATCTAATTTTGTAGTTAACCTTTTTCGAAAATATAATAAGACAAAATAAATTAAAAATATATACCGCAAAACATAATTTACTTTGTTTTGTTTGGGCTGTTTCGCTAGACAATATTTTGTCACTCTTATACTCTCTAGACAGTCTCACTCAGCTCTCCATCAAAATATAATAAGACAAAATAAATTAAAAATATATACCGTAAAACATAATTTACTTTATTTTGTTTGGGCTGTTTTGCTAGACAATATTTTGTCACTCTTACTCTCTAGACAGTCGCACTCAGCTTCGCTCTCCATCACCACCGGACCACGATTTCTCCTTTTTGAAGTTCCGGAGCTCAGCCGAAACAGAGTTGTTAGCTGAGAGACTATCATTTGTGAAAAACTGATTTGCTTATTTGGTCTCCGTGAGGAAATGGGTAAATCAAGAAGCTCTCTTGTTTTTATATCTGATAGCTTCATTAATAGACTAATAAGCCTACCATTTCATGCTTTTGCTTATTCTACTAATAATAGCAGTAGAGAAAATGCGAAAACCCCAGTTCAGAATCGCAATCAGTTGTTGAAATCTGTGAGAGATCACTGCAAATGTGGAAACTTTAGGAATCTGGATCATGCCTTAGGCCTGTTTGATAAAATGCTTCACATGCACCCTTTGCCTTCCGTTGTCGATTTTACTCAATTGTTGGGTGCAATTGCGAGAATGAAGCATTACTCCGTAGTCATTACTCTATTTAGAGATATGGGACCATTACGAATTACTCCCAGTGTTTATACTCTCAATGTTTTGATTAACTGCTATTGCCAATTGAAACGGGTCGATTTTGGTTTCTCTGTCTTGGCAACAGTTTTGAAACTTGGTTATCAGCCTACCCAATCGACTCTAAACACTCTTGTTAAAGGTCTCTGTCTTCAAGGCGATATTTCTGGAGCTGTGAGGCTGGTAGAGGAAAGGGAGAAGAAAGGGTATCAACCTAATGTGATTACTTGTGGGACGATAGTAAACGTTCTGTGTAAGATTGGGGAGACTAGTGGGCTATTAGGTTGCTAAGGAAGCTAGAAAAAGGGGATTTTGAAACTAATGTGGTGCTTTATAACACAATCATTGACGGTTTATGTAAGGACAGATTGGTTACTGAGGCTTTGAACCTTTTATCTGAAATGATGGGTAAAGGCATTTAGCTAGACATTGTCACTTACAATTCCTTAGTTCAAGGTCTATGCAGTTTTGGCCGGTGGAGGGAGGCTGCTACCTTGTTGAACGAGATGGGGCAAAGGAAGATCATGCCAAATGTGCGAACCTTCAGTATATTGGTGGACACACTTTGCAAGGAAGGGATGTTGACTGAGGCAAAAGAAGTTTTTGAAGTGATGATTCAAAGAGGCATTGATCCTAGCATAGTCACTTACAATTCTTTGATTGATGGTTTTTGTTTGCAAAACAAAATGGATAAGGTAGTTAAGACGTTTAATATGATGGTTGACAAGGGTTGTTCACCTGATGTGTTTAGCTATAACATATTGATAAATGGACATTGCAAAAGTAAAGAAATTGATGAGGCAATGCGTCTATTTCTTAAAATGTCCAACGAATGAATGATTCCCAATGTAGTGACTTACACCACTCTTATAGGTGGGTTTTGTCAAGTGGAGAGAGTCCAGGTTGCACTAGAGCTATTCAATACAATGCGAGCTTGTGGCCAACATCCAGATCCCCAAACCTATGCCATCTTGTTAGATGGCCTTTGTAAGAATAAACTAATTGTTGAGGCAATGACATTGTTTTAAGAGATGGAAGAAAAAAGGTTGGGCCATAATATTGTGATTTACAGCATCTTGATTGATGGTTTGTGTAATGTCGGGAAAGTTATAATTGCAAGAGGATTCTTTGATAGTCTTCCCACCAAAGGATTGCAGCCTGATGTGCCAACTTACAATATTATGATCAAAGGGCTTTGCCAAGAGGGACTAATAGATGAAGCCTATGAGTTGCTTGAGACAATGGATGGGAGTGGTTGCTCACCTAACGATCGCACATATAACAAAATCATCCAAGGGTTACTGCAACATAATGAGACATCAAAGGCAACAAAATATCTCCAAATAATGGTTGACAAAGGATTTTTAGTGGATGTGACCACTGCGAGCATGTTAGTTGACATGCTGTCATCTAATCAAGTAGATAAGAAAATTCAAGAATTTCTTCTAGAGTTTGTTTGAAGGTTTTATAGCTTGTCAAGATCAAGGACAACTTTCATACATTTACCCATCACAAGTTAATATGTAAGGGACATGTATTTTCTTTGAGTAAATTTTATACTTTTTTCAAGATAGTATCTCTTTCTGTTCTTGTGTGCAAGAATTTTGTCGTGCACTCATGTTGTTGCTTTGGACCTATTTTTATGGATAGCTATTTCAAATATGTTTGATGTAAAGTTAATGCGAAATGTTGTTGTTCTAAAATCTGGCATTTTTTTGAGGTTATTTGCCCATTAGCTAGGGGAATTAATGTTAATAAATGTTCCCTCCAATTAAATTAAATTTTGGATTTGTATGTTAAATTTTCAATAAAATTATATATTATGCTTTAACATAAGGTATTGTAATTACCTTCTATTTCTAGGCTGAATTTGTCTTAGTATCATAAAAATTTCTTGAACTGTATTCACACTTAACTTGGGAATCAGATCCAATTAGTGTAGTTTGAATTGCTTGTCAACTTAATGAAGTTGCTTCTTTGTTCATTGACTAGAAGATAAGCAACTTTGGTTGCATTGAGGTACAAAAGTGACCTGATGCTTTGGTGATCATGAAATCCAATGTTTTTGTGGATGTTGTGCTGCTTTAAAAAGTGTATAAAGGAAGAAAAATGATTTCTATTTAGCAAAGAATGGAAGGACTGACGTAGGAGCTTGACTTATGGTACAATCATATTTACTAATCTTAGATTGTTATCTTGTGGAGCAAATAAGACATTTGGTGGTTTTAAAATTTAAAGAGGACCAGTTTTTTTTTTTTTTTGGTAAACTAAGAGGACCAGTTGCTTAATCAGTAGCTTATTTATTGTAGCAGGTTACTTAGCCATTTAAGTAACCTCCTCAATTTGTCTAATATGAAGGGCTGTAATTTGATATTTCTGCATAGTTACTTAGCGACTTCAGTTGATCCTGCTACAGTTACATTTTAATATCCATCTCTTACTTGTTTCTGCAGTTTCTTATATCCTTATTAAGATGTATATTGAAATGTAACTGTAGCAGGATCAACTGAAGTCGCTAATAGGTATTTTGGTTAATTTCAATATTTAATAATATGTCAAAGGATAAAATGAAATTAATGTAATATGTAGCAATCATTCTGAAATATATTGTAATGTGACTTCTTAGTTGTGAATTATTCCATGAAAAATATATACCAATATTTTGACGCTTAGGAATATGTGATTGGGTGGAAATGGTGGGCTTTTTCATTTTGTTTTTAATTTATAGGTCCGTATTTACTCTTAAAAATATGATCCATTTTGTGTGCTTATGACTTCAGCAAGGCCTGAGATGGAGCTCTGGTAAAGGATGTAACGTCAAAATTTGGGGTGAATAGTGGCGACCTACACTCACCACACATAAGGTTATTTCTGTGGTTTAAGTGCTTTATAGGGATGCAAGGGTGTCTGAGTCGATTGATCCTCCAAGAGTTTCAAGACATTTTCTGTGGAATACATTCTGTTCCTTAGTCATCCCTTTAAAAAGTCAAGATATTCATGTGGAGAGCTATGAGTAATTATTTGCCCCCAATGCAGGATTTGGCATGTAATGGAATTTTTTGTTGACTTGAGGCCATATGTCCAGCGTGTAATGTGTTGCCAAATGAAGAAACTATTTCCCATGCTCTTTTGTCTTGTAATGCTGCCAATGATGTTTAATCTGCTTGGAAAAATGTTTTTCATTAGCATAACTGGTACAAGACTGATTTTAAGGAGTTGGTTCCCAAGCTAACATGTAACATCTAAATTGGACAGATCTGATCTCAGTATTTTTGCTATTATGGCTTGAAATATATGGTATGGATCAAAAAAAAAAAATTTTCATGCTAGGAGAGTTGTTGATTCCACCCATTTGATTCAGTCCAGTGGACAGCTTTTCCATGATTTTCAACATAAGATAAGAGTGCAGGGGCAAGTGCAAGGTTTTAACCTCTGCCAGAGATTTCTCAGTACTACCAACCTCCTTCAGATGGTGTTACAAATTGAACCTGGGATTTGGTTTCTTCTGAGAACTTAATTGTGTTGGTCTTGGTGTTATTATCCATAATTCACAAGGTCTGGTTATAGCATGTTGAAGTTCAAGATTATCCATGGTGGATTCCTGTCAAAGCTTGAAGTTGATAGGTGCAATTGACTCCAACTTTGCCCGAGACACTGGTATCCATGGTTTTATCTTTGAATGTGCAGACGAAGGATTGTATGGTTTTTAACAAGAAAATAATTCCTCTAAGGCCAATTTGTGGACATTTTGGTTTATGAAACCTTGCAACTCCCGAGAAGTACTAGTAGGTGCATGCTCTCTACCTGGTGGCTATTGATGGCAATAATGTGGCTACGTTGTTAGCTTTGTATGCTAAGGAGATTATTGAGCCTATTGTATGGCTTGAGTATTCACCTTTTTCTTTTAGTGCCATTTGAATGGTTGATGTGTCTTTTGCTTTAGTTATTATTATCTACAAAATTTCTCATCTTTCTATCCAAAAAAGAAAAAGGAAAACCCCTCTTGCGATCATATCTAGTGCAACGTATTCAAGCCACTGTCAAAGCCTTTTTATTATATCAAGATGCTTTCCAACATACTCAGGTAACTACCAAATAAAACTGCTGAGTACTACTGGCCACGTGAATTTATTCCAATACAGTTCATTCGGATTAATTTGGTCCATTAAATCTATTCAGTTCATTTCGGTCCGCTGCGGTCTATTTTGGTCCCCTTCCATGTAAGACTTTGTAACTTTTGAATTTATCCCAAAAAAAATAACATATACTTTTGTTGAGCTATGTCAACGGTCCACATTAGTTCATTAAGTTCCTTTTAATCCATTTGATTTATTTCAGTTCACCGCTCTCTCTCTCTAAGACTGCAGCTGTTGAATCTATCCAAAGAAAATAAAACATACACTCTTGTTGAGTTACATCAATGGTCCATATTAGTTCATTCGATTCACTTCGGTCTATTTCATTTATTTTAGCCCGTTCATCCATTGCGGACTATGCTGATCCCCCCTCTCTAACTTTTGAAGTTATTCAAAGAAAAAGAAAAAACATATATATACTTTCTTGTAAGCTACCTCATCAGTCTACTTTAATTTGTCCGGTCACTTTGGTTAGTTCAATTCATTTTGGTTTATGGGTCTACTTTGGTTCCTCTCTCTCTCTAACTTTTATCCAAAAGAGAGAAAGAAAGAAAAAAATTACCTTACCAATTAATTAAATGTTATTTTTTTGAGATATTTAATTATTTTTCTTAAAAGACCCTGTAACCTGTTAAATTCATAAATTGTTGATGTAAAAACTCGAAGAGGCACACTAAAGGAAAAAAGCTCAAAGTTCAAACCCGGCTTTTGATTCCGGATCCGGTTCTTCTCTCACTGATTCAATTGTGATATCTCTTTCTTGTCCCTCCCCGCCACGACGCCTTCTCCTTTGAAGAGTTTCGGAGCTCCACACAAACCAAACTCGACCCGAGTCTATAACCTGAATACCAGATTTGCTGCTCCTTCTTCTTCTTCAGGAAAATGGGTACTGCTACTCTTAAATCAACAAGCTCTCTTGTTTTTATATTCAATCATTTCATTGTTAGAGCAAGCCTTCCATTTCATGCTCTTACTTATAATTATTCTACTCTTACTCTTACTCATGCTCAAACTAGTACTATTAGTAGTTGTAGTAGTAGTCTTAGAGAAAATGTGGAAAGCCTTAATCAGAATCAGTTATTGGAATCTGTGAGAGATCAGTGCAAATCTGGAACCTTTAGGAATCTTGATCATGCCTTAGACCTGTTTGATGAAATGCTTCACATGGACCCTTTGCCTTCCATTGTCGATTTTACTGTATTGTTGGCCGCCATTGCAAGAATGAAGCATTACCCAGTAGTTATTACTCTATTTAAACAAATGGGGTCATTAGGAATTGCTCCAAATCTTTTTACTTTGAATGTTTTGATCAATTCCTTCTGCCATTTAAACCGTGTAGATTTTGGGTTCTCGATCTTAGCAAGAATTTTTAAACTTGGTTATCAGCCAAGCCAAACTACTCTAAACACGCTTGTTAAGGGGCTGTGTCTTCAGGGTAAAATTAATGGGGCTGTGAGGTTGGTAGATGAAATGGAGAAGAAAGGGTATGAACCTGATAGATTTACTTGTGGGACGATAGTAAACGGTTTGTGTAAGATTGGTGAGACTGAGGTGGCTATTAGCTTGCTCCAGAAGATGGAAAAAGGGAATTTTGTACTTGATCTCACTGCATACAACACAATCATTGATAGTTTGTGTAAGGATAGATTGGTAAATGATGCTTTGAAACTTTTGTCTGAAATGATAAGTAAAGGCATTAAGCCAGACCTTGTCACTTACAATTGCTTAATTCAAGGTGTATGCAATTTTGGTCGGTGGAGGGAGGCTGCTACTTTGTTGAATGAGATGGTGCAAAGGAAGATAATGCTAGATGTGCATACCTATAGCATACTGGTGGACACATTTTGCAAAGAGGGGAAGCTAAAAGAGGCAAAGGATGTTTTTGATGTGATGATTCTAAGAGGCATTGAGCCTAATATAGTCACTTATAATTCTTTGATTGATGGTTACTGTATGCAAAACAGAATTTATGAGGCAATCAAGGCATTTAATATGATGGTTGAGAGGGGTTGTTCACCAGATGTTGTTAGCTATAACATATTGATGAACAGGCATTGCAAAAATAAAAGAGTTGATGATGCAATGAGTCTTTTTCATAAAATGTCCAACAAGGGAGTGACTCCTAGTGTTGTGACTTACAACACTCTTTTAGGTGGGTTTTGCCGGGTGAAGAGACCTCAAGCTGCACTAGAGCTATTCCATAAGATGCAAGCTTGTGGGAAACATCCAGATTTTCAAACTTATGTTGTCTTGTTAGATGGCCTTTGCAAGAACAAACAAATTGCTCAGGCAATGGAATTGTTTAAAGAGATGGAAGACAACAATTTAGACCATAATATTGTGTTTCACAATATCTTAATTGATTGTATGTGCAATGCCAGAGAACTTTCGACTGCAAGAGAACTCTTTGATCACCTTCCTGCCAAAGGATTGCAACCTAATGTCTCAACATACAATGTTATGATCAAAGGGCTTTGCAAAGAAGGACTAATAGATGAGGCAAGTGAACTGCTTGAGAAAATGGATGGGAACAATTGCTCTCCTGACGATCGTACGTATAACAGAATCATCCAAGGGTTCCTAAAACATAACAAGACATCAAGGGCAGTGAAATATCTCCAAATAATGGTGGATAAGGGTTTTTCAGCAAATTCGACCACTGCAACTATGTTGGTTGGCTTACTGTCATCTAATCAAGTAGATAAGAGCATTCAAGAATTTTTTCAAAAGTTCGTTTGAAGGTTTTGCAGTTTCTCAAGATCAAGGACAAATTTCGTACTTTTACCCATTAAAAATCAATCCGTAAGTGATGTGTATTTGCTTCAAATAAATTTTATACGTTCTACAAGATCATATTTCTTTTCATTTATGTGTGTAAGACTATTTGTTCTGTTAAATGTTTGATGATTGTTCATTCCTCTAACTATTTGATCTTTCATTGCAAGTCATCGTGCAATCATGTTGTTTCTTTGAGCCTATTTCATATATATACATTTTTTTAAAAATTTGGCCTAAGTGAAGTTAGTATTATGTGTTCTCATAAAGTGTGGCATTCTTTGTGGTTGTATCTATTTATATATATATATATGTTATATTTGATTATAAAATTAAAAAAAGTAAAAAACCAGATAGTCTCTTGAAGTTAGTTTCGTGTATTTTTATTTATCCATATCTTTTCTTTCCCCTCATTCTTTATTAGTGGGTCATATGGATATCGTATGTGTAACTTTATCCCTACTTGCAGTTAAAAATGAGTGTTGAAATCATATGAATTTTCCTCTTTTGAATGCTTTGACATTGTAGTAGTAATAATTAAAGTTATCTACAAGTCAATTACATGATTTGTAAAATCAATTTCCCCTATATTAGGAACAACACTTCTTCTACCACCCTTCAACACTTTTGGGAATTTGCCTCTTTCAAATTCTTTATAATAACTTTAGTTTATGCATTATTCCAAACTTGAACTTTTTGTTGAAATTAATAACATATATACCCTTGTTCATCTTATAGAATATAAAGGACCTAAATTTTTTTGTTGTGTTACATTGCTAATTGTAAGCAAGTAGCACATTTAGTTACTCACCATGTCAGAGTTTTGTTGAAACTTTCTTGCCCATAATAATATTGCTCATTGAATGCCTAGGTTGGATTGAGGAATGCTATGCTGCTTTGCAAACAAGTAGGATCTTCCAATTGCATGAATTTTGCTGAAATCACTGATACACTTGGTCTTCACCCCCTCTGTCAACAAAACCACTAGCATGTTGACATTCTCTCATGTTTTACCATATATGGAAAATTCAGTATCCAATGATTGAGGCCATTTCTATAGGGTCTATTTCCGTAGCACATGTGCCAGCAAAGGGCTTGTATGAGGGCTAGACTGGCTTTCCAACAATATTGCTAACAAGGTTAAGCTCTAATGTTATGTTTGAACTCATAACTGATAACTTTCTATATCATTATGTGATTGTTATCTAAAATTCTCTCTATTTCTTGGTTCTTGCAGGCTTGGGAGATCAGTAAATCTTCAGTAACCTTTTTATTTATTTATTTATTATATATTATTGTTAAATTTTTAGTAACCTTTTGGAATGTAGTCTATGTCAAAGGGGATATTACTGTTGTTATGTGCATTTATGTTTTGTAAATTAATAGTGTCCCAAGGGCTGAAAATCTGTCTATATGTTTAGATCATTGTCAATATATAATAGAAATTGGCTTTTGGCCATGATTCACAATTTATAGATGATTGATCCAACCCTTTTTATATTGAGTTCCTCTTGTTTTTGGTGCCCCTTCATTGTATATGGTTGAGATATCTTGTCTCCTCCCCTAATTCCCCATTTATGATTAAAAGGTAATTCTCCTTTGTGGTAAATGCTATGAGTACTGGAAGATCAATTGGTGCTTATCTTTTCTAGGTCACCAATATCTTTGGCTGGAATGGTATTTATGGTAGGTAGTAGTGGTACCCCAGTTTCTTGGGCTTCAAAATAGTGCTGTTGGCCTAATTTTTTCTTCCATTGTGGATCATCTTTTAATGCATAAAGACATTCAAAAGATTTTCCATATTAGTTTAGAGTAGTGATTTTTAATCTTTGTACAAGCGACTCACTCTTCTACTTGAATCATTCTTGTGCTTTGAAACCCATTAGGATTTTGGTGAATGCTGAGGGTATTGGCATGCTAGCCTTAATTGACTAATCAGTAGTTGGATAAATCTAAATGGTTAGGGATCTTTATTAAATTTCTGATAAAAAGAATTATCTCCCAAACGTGGGGAGAACATGTTTCCTACAGCACCAACTACCATTTTTTAATACTTGCACTTGCTTTTAGTATTTGATCCCATTGGTGGTTTTCAGTTACATCTAGCATGCATCGCATTAATGTGTTAGCATAGATGTGTTAGCTGCAATTTGGCCTTTTCCTTGATGATGCAATGTTAAGCAAAGTTTTTCTTGAATAGATGGGCCATTATGCCCATGTGAAACAGTAACGCATCTACGAGGGAAGTTTAAGTAAACGGTGCCAACAGTGATCACCCATTTAGAGCTCAAATGGGGTAAAATTGGTCACTTTTATCTCTTATAACTAGAGTTTCACTCCTCTTCTTTGTAGCTCATAGTACAAGAATTTGACAAATATCTAGGTTGAGGCACGAAGATCTGACCATCTGATATTGATGGCTGACACTGTTGAAAATATGATGTTGATAGCCATTGTTTAGCTTATGTGAGACAGTTATTATTCTACTGTTATAAGAATATTTTGATCTAAATTCAATGGGTTGACACCATTGAATTGTAATGATATTTAATAGGATTGATCACCTAATTAGTATCTATGATTCTAAATAACATATGGTGGGTCTCAAGCTTAATTCAATGTTTACTGTTGATATGATTTAAAAATGTACGCACTAATTTTTCAGTTGTGCTTGGAGTTTAAATATCATTCAACAATTTCTTATTCCTTGACATACTTGATGTTAAGCTCTTTTGGAAAGTAAAACATCAAAATTTGATGATTTAGGATGCATTCATTTGTCTTATGCATTTCTAAGTGATAACATAATGTGAAACTTGTATCTGTGACTGTAGGAAAAAGAAACTGGGTTGCTGATTATTTCAAGAAATAACAAAGGCTCCTTGAAGGTTGTTTGGGTATGCCCTGTTCTAAACACTCAGAAAATATATGGTTGCTGTTTTAAATCAATATTCTTTTCTAACTGGGTTACAAACTTATTCATGAATGTTGTTTGCGTATTAGGCTTTAGCAAATGAGAATAGTAACACTTTTCACAGATGGTGCTGCTATTTTTAAATTGATTATCAGTGGCTATTGGTTTAACTTTAGTTTAAATTAATGAACAGTTTGATTGCAGTGAGCGGTAGAAGCCGGTTATAATGAGTTATTGAAGCAAGCCATGGATCTCCCACCATGCCATGGTTTCATAATTTCAAATAGTTAATTGGAACTGACTTGGGGTCATTCAGTAGTATTTAACTTCTGGTATATTCCAAAATGATATCCAAGCTATTTCAATTTCTGTCTCTACAAGAGGCTTTTTTCCTTATTTTATATGTTGTGCCATGATAAGAAACATGCCTAAAAGCAGTTTTGTTTGTGGAAAGAAAATTAGAGTGAATGACAAACATATTAGAATGAGAATCAAGAAGACTATTTTGTGTGACAATGTCTTCAACAAATTGAGGAGTCAAACAAACTAGGAATCACTTTGGACAGACTCGTATGGCCTCATGTTTTGGAGAATTTTATAATTATATTAAAATTGGTTATTAATTGAATTATTGGGATTCAAGTATGAAAATAAGTCTTTATAAAGTAAAATAGCGACAATTAGTAGCATTTTTTTTTTTAATGCTAAATATATCTGAATACTAAAAACTTTGTGTGTTTGGTTAGTATTAGGTGTAATAGCTTTAAAGCACATTATAACTGTAGTTTGGTAAATGCTCCAACTTTCTAGCTCTTTAATACAAAAGTTCTATTATTGCTAAACCTCTGTAGCATAAAGCTCTAATTCCAACAGAAATACCAAATGAGCTCTTCAGGTTAAATGCTACTGGAATGGCTCATTCCTTGATTGCAGGGTTAAACCTTATGAATTCTGGTGCTGGAAGAGTATAGGGCAAGGATATTGATCTTACAGAAGCAACATGGAGAGTTGGTAAGGGTGAAGCCATTGCTAGTAACAGTAGTGCTTGGTGTAAAGTAAGAGGTAAAGGCATATTGAATAATTTTCCTGAATGCTCTGATAGTTCATGCCAGCAAGAGGTGGAGAGTGGATTTAATTAACAGAAACAAACCTCGATGTGTTCAAGAAATCTTGAAGATTTCACTGCCTAGAATGTGGCATTACAAGAGAAGCTGATCTATCCTTTTAAAGCTCATAATAATATGAAGTTTGGAAGAGCTAATTCCTTCTCTGTAGACAGAAATTTTTCTTCTTCTTTTTTAAATTTGAAAGGTTTGTAATCAGGCACTGCTTGTTAGAGTTGAACCGACAGGGAAAATTTCTACAGATACCACTCTTGAACATATCATCATTTCTTGCCCTTAGCTAGAGCTTTATGGTTTGAGTTTGACTTAGATATTAATATCAAAGCTATCACTTATAAAAAGAGAGAAGATATTATTATCAAAGCTATTGTATGAAGTCTATATATCAACGCCATTCATAGAGCAGTGGGTAATAAAACAGGTTACTGGGGTATTGAGAATTGTGAGGAATATATTGATTTTCATTCTTTTTTGCAGGAAACTTGTGAAACCTATGTATGGCATTTCAGGAATATATAGAGGTCTGTTTTGTTATATAATATATATTTTTGAATTATTTTATTAAAAAAATTCTTTTGAAAGTTATTTAGTTAAATAGCCTTATTTGGAACTCAACTTTTGAAAGTCAAGTTTTTCTCACTCTAATTACACCGTTGATGATGCCTTCACTGTTAGCTACTCCTCCTTTTATAGTGTCATCTTAGGGTTTCTGGGGTACATTGATTCCCTCTATTTGCTCTCTTGAGTACCAGAACCAATGTTGTGTCAGCAACATTGTGGCTAGTTCCTTCCTCATTCTTCACTATTTCCTCTTTTGAGATTCCCTTTTCAAAAGCCCCTAACTGACTTTCCATTCTGGGGGTCCTAGAGAGTTGACTTTGATCTTTCTTTTCCAAAGTTTCTAGATTCCACCTTTTCAAACCACCTTTTGGTTGTCTTCCCCTTTGTCATTTTCCCAAATGGGCTGATTCCTTTCTATCAAGCTGAAAGATCCCAGCCACCTTCTTTCATGGTCCATCTTCCTAGGTTCCCCGAGGTACCAAACCTTTATTCATGAGTTTGTTGGTTCCCAAGTCTTCTAATCTTTTCTGCATCATTGAGTGGTTGATGGGACATGTATGCCCTTGTTCTTCGTGTTTCTGGGCATGCCCCTTGAACTGTCTCAGTCTCAACCTGGCCTTGCTACACATCTCGAGGATCCTAGGCTCCTGGAATCCCCAAGTATCCTGGTCTAGTTTTCTTCCCGAGCTCCTCAGCGATTTTCTTACTTTTGTGGGCTAGGCTGGACTTTTTCTTTCCTTTGTTTCGTGAGGTCCAAAGCTTGCCCATTATGGACTTGGGTTCCTTCCTATGGACCTTAATGGATTTGGGTCCCTTCCTCCTTTTTTATTGAAAGCTCTTGGGCTTTGATACAACATTGTGATATTTTGGACCTAACACACATAATCCTATTTTAACATCATATACTAGTCTCATGGCACACACTTCACGAGTGCTTTGAGTTTTTTTTTTTTAAAGTGTCATAATTTTTCATTCTTCTTGCTTACGCATTTGTCCAATAATATTATGCATTTACGAACTTTTGATTCATCCAAGTAGAGATATGATCGTGTTGTAATCCTATTTTGACATCATATATAAACATGTAAATGAGAAAAGCCACCCATGTTTTTAAGTAGGTCTCTTCGTGAGTTATCAAAGCCTCTCACAAATGCCTAAATCAGAGTTTTATGTTTTTTTTTTTTTTTAGTTGTATGGAACTGACTTTGTGAAAATCGAGTTCTAGTTTTTTTTTTTTTTTTTTTTTTTTTGGTTGCAAATTTGATAAGGATTAAAACATGAGAGTCTTTAAACGTAACTTGACTTTCAAAAGTTGAGTTCCAAATAAGGCTATTTAACTAAATAACTTTCAAAAGAATTTTTTTAATAAAATAATTCAAAAATATATATTATATAACAAAACAGACCTCTATATATTCCTGAAATGCCATACATAGGTTTCACAAGTTTCCTGCAAAAAAGAATGAAAATCAATATATTCCTCACAATTATCAATACCCCAGTAACCTGTTTTATTACCCACTGCTCTATGAATGGCGTTGATATATAGACTTCATACAATAGCTTTGATAATAATATCTTCTCTCTTTTTATAAGTGATAGCTTTGATATTAATATCTAAGTCAAACTCAAACCATAAAGCTCTAGCTAAGGGCAAGAAATGATGATATGTTCAAGAGTGGTATCTGTAGAAATTTTCCCTGTCGGTTCAACTCTAACAAGCAGTGCCTGATTACAAACCTTTCAAATTTAAAAAAGAAGAAGAAAAATTTCTGTCTACAGAGAAGGAATTAGCTCTTCCAAACTTCATATTATTATGAGCTTTAAAAGGATAGATCAGCTTCTCTTGTAAAGCCACATTCTAGGCAGTGAAATCTTCAAGATTTCTTGAACACATCGAGGTTTGTTTCTGTTAATTAAATCCACTCTCCACCTCTTGCTGGCATGAACTATCAGAGCATTCAGGAAAATTATTCAATATGCCTTTACCTCTTACTTTACACCAAGCACTACTGTTACTAGCAATGGCTTCACCCTTACCAACTCTCCATGTTGCTTCTGTAAGATCAATATCCTTGCCCTATACTCTTCCAGCACCAGAA
>NW_027069494.1:93266-179524 GCF_002906115.3 Quercus suber | reverse complement strand
GTTTAACACGAAAGAAAAGCTCAATTCCTCCAAGCAGGAGCTTCATCATCATTACTATCCATAACATATATATAACACTTGACCATATTCTTACTCAAACAAAAGCAAACTATCTTGTACTCTTGAATGGAAACATCATATACCAATGAATAGAAGTTCCTTGAACTTGAACTCGTTAGTGGCACATGAGGGATGGTGCTCATCTGGCCAGTGCTATGATTATAGACGCAGAGATTGCCATTATAAATAGATTTTTTAAGCATTATCAGCCTATCATAGGCATCTTCAATATCAAAATAATTGATCCAGAAATTGTCTAACATTTTAAGTAAAAAAATTTGAAGTGATGAATACTTGCTTAGATCTGTATACGAAGTTTGGATCATGAATCATTCTAAACCAACTTTTGCAAACCCTTTCACATTGGATAAGGCTTTCTGCTGACAATCTTGCTAATATCTCCGAGATGACATCTTGATCCAAAGGGCAGTGTTCATCTACTATGTGAGAATGTGATTCATTTTCCATGATCAACTTTACTATTGAAGTTTTCACTGCAAGTTAAAAGTTAAAAAAAAAATTACATGAGTAACAAAGAATGCTCTAATAAAAAAACTAAACACTAGTTCAAACCCTTTTATACACACCCTTACATACACTCAAATTGCACATAAATTGTGACTTCAAGTCAAGATTTGTATGCAGTTTGATTGCGTGTGTGAGAGTGAGAATGTGTGTAATAAAAACCATCTAACTATGGAAATGCCATTACCACTCGGTTATCACTTGAACCTCTAAGAAAGATATGAACCGGTCATTAATTAAGAACTATCCATTTGTAGGCTATAATGAACTCTACATTTTGACATAAAATTTTATGAAAAATTATTTAACTTAAAATAAATATAAGAGAAAATTAACAAGCTTAACAAATATGAGAACCATTTTCTTAGAAGATGGAAAATCTTTAGAATCCCAAAAGAACACTCCCACCAAAGTAAAACATTCTTATAGTGTAAATAACAAATGATCGAACGGAAGTATCCACACACACACACACACACACACACACACACACATATATATATATATATATATAATTTAAAGTAAAAGCAAAACAAACAAAACAAAATATTATATATATGTTTGGTTGAAAATTAATTACCAAGGGAGAGTTGTGTCTAGCACAGGAAAAATGATCTTGGAATCATAAATAATGAAGGGGGCTTTAAATCCTGGTAACGCCATTAAGTTATAAAATCCTTGGCCAGGAACAATCATTGACTCTTTTACTAATTTCCGATTCATCCCCATCACACACAAGACCATCCAAATTTTGATGGAGTTGTGTGTAACGGGGCGTTGAATTGGATGGAAAAATATGAAACAAATAGGATGCAATATGTATCATCATTAGACATATCAAGTGAGAAGCTTAGGGAAAGAATTAAGTTGCCATCCAAACCCAACATGTGCAACAAGGAAAGAATCAACTGCAAGTTATTGGCTTTCAATGGATTTCTTTGTTATGCTAATCCAAGCTCCAAGGATAGGTTTGATTTTTGGGTCTTGAGGGATTGGGTTAAACTTAAACCTATATGGATCAAGCAATATACATTAAGCCTTTCGTCAATGATCTGCAAGCCCAAAACTTTGAAGAGTTTCATTCAAGATAGTTTTTTACCTCTTGCAATATACCAAAATGTCAACTCTTGTTCGGTAGAAATCATGATACTAGTTTGCAGCAAGTTGTTTATATAGAGTGTGAAGAGTAAAGAGTTGAGGGCTGAAGAAGAAGGATTACTGGATTCAAGCTCTCTTCCTTGTTTTTCCAAGTTTACTCATCTTGTACCGGTGATTATAGCTCAGACCATTATAAGAAGATAAGAGACATTTGCTTTCAAGTTTAATTCAAATAAAGTAGATAGGATTAGGATTGCATTCTTAGTTTCAAAGTTGTGTTGCATTTACCATTAAATAAAAGTCCTATTTATGGTAAAATAGGAGGTTGATCTTGGTTGTCATGACTCACGAGGTTACATCTTTGTTAGTATTTAATATTTACTCTTTAACTATTTATATACATAAAATATATGAAAAACCCAAGAGGTCTCTCTTTCTTTTAGTAGATTGGTTGTCTCGAATAAACTAATTAAACTCAATTTATTATTTCTGTCGATAACTATATGTACTCATTTATGGTTTGTGGTAAAAAAAAAAATTCTTCAGATAGATGTGCGTAAAGATAAAGATTTGATTTTTAATTTTTTTTTCTTAGTTTAAATGACTTAATATAGTATGAAATGACTGTTTTTGTTCTTGTTTTTGGTTTTTTCATATATCAAAATAACTATATTTTTTTCATTTCAAATCTATAATATCACAATTTTTTTAATTGTTAGCAAAATCTTTAAAACTCAAATTATCACGTGTTGTTAAATTTAGTAACAATGCTTTGTAGAGTTTCTCTTTAAACTAGTGTAGAGAAAAATCATGTCCCTCTTTCTCTCCTCTCAGATTTAAAAACACCCACATAACTCTCTCGCCTCTCATCCTCTCTCAACCCAAAACCACAGCTTCTCACCTCTCCCTCAACTGCCACTGCTGCTATGCTTATTCCTGTATTCCGGTTCTTTGATGATTTATATGGATTTTGTACTTAGGTTTGATGAGTATGGGATCTAGATTTAAGATAAGTTTGATGAATTTGCAAACGGTTGCTGGGATTCAAGAGGAGATAATGAAGGAAGAGCTAAAGGTAGGAGAAGGGAGAGAATCAGATAGTAGAGATGAGCCAAAAAAAGTAAACATGTATCCAAATTCCAAAACCAAGAAAATTTAAGTGCAATGATACATTGATGCGTATGTACAAAAATATTTTAAGGGAGAAAAAGAAAATATTTAGAGAAGATAAAAGTAAAATCTAATTGATATAAATTTAGTATTTTACAGTAGAGTTTGTAACCTAATAAACTAATAAGATTAGGATCCATAATCACTCTAGGACTCCAATTACAAAATATGTTGTAACAATGAGTTACTATAACATACTCAAACACTAAGCTAACTAAAACACAAATATTGGAGTCCCAATTCGTTCCCATCTCCACTTAACAATGGTATAAATTGCACAATGCACCATGCACTAGCCATTAGACATTAGTACTATACATCAAGGTTTTTAGACCCGGACCGTTCATTGAACCGTAAAAGAGAGAGTTTCAAGGTTTTTGAGGTCGAATTGGGGTCGAACCGTGATGACGTCATAATTAATTTAATAATTATTTAAAAAATATATAAAAACATTAAATTAATAAAAAAATAGAAAAATTAACTAAAATAGTCTAATTTACTTTCAAAACAGCCAACACACATACACAAATGCATTCACAGGCTAAGAAAAAGGCAAGACTTAGTAAATTACTAGTTTGAAGTATCTATATATAATATATTCATCTTCATAGCCCTAGCTAGATCTCAAGAGAGTGGGCTTGCAATGAAATCTTCATCCAAGTACTTTCATGCACATGCATTACAGATATATCCAGATTCCAGCTCAGACATGCACGAGCTACAAAGCACTATTACTGCTTCTATTACAAAAGCACAAAAAGACCTTACTCTTACTAATTAACTATACTAACACAAAGGTAAAACATGCATAACTAATAATTAATTAAGCAACCATAGATAGAGTACTGGTACTAGTACTGCTTCAATTACCCAAATTCACACCCCAATGTAGTCCAAACTAGCCAATGTAGTCCATAAAACTTAAAAGTACAAAGTAAAAATGCATAAACAAGCCTCCAAGTTACAGTAAACAACTACACATTGTTTCTTACAAAAATACATAAAACTTATTTCTAAAAAACAATAATAAAACTTCAAACTTCAAGTTACACACTGTGTCTTACAAATAGACATCGAAATTATCTCTAAAATACAAAATAAAACTTCAAAGTTCAAACATAATTATTATGATCATAAATCATCAATGTCATGAAAGTTATCATGCTCGTCATCATTCCCTGGAAATCTAGGAGGAGGGCCAATAGGTTGTCCAAATGTTCCCAAATCAATTCCTTTAACCTCACTGCTATCATCTACAGATTCTACACACAATTTGAACAAAATAAAAAGAAAAATCATTATAATGTTTACACAAGTTTGAAAAAAATAAAAGAAAAATCACTATAGGTTATCAAATTGTTTACATATAAACTAACCTTCAATATTAGAAGAAGGCTCTACACTTGCTGGATATGCACCCTCTTCATAAATTGCATTCTCCAACTCTTCATAATTAAGATATGGGTCTTCCTCTTCCATAAATACCTAAAAATCAGTTTTGTCGATACTTGCATAATCAATGGGGTCAAAATTAAACTTTTTGTTGTAAAGCCTGCATCATAAAATGTCATGCTCATTATTGGAATTTGAACATAATTAGTAACTAACAATTACATTATATAAATGACTTCTTAATAATTAATATAATGACAAGATATAGCATTTAGTTACCTACGTCTCAATCGCAAGTTATGATTAACAAAAACAAGATCATTGAGCCTTTGATGCTCTAACCTATTTCTCCTCTTAGAATGTATTTGGTCAAATAAACTCCAACAACGCTCACATCCAAAAGAGGCGGAAGTTTGGCTAAGGATTCTAATTGCCAATTTTTGCAAGTTTGGAGCATCAGCACCCCACAACTTCCACCATTCATCTGATTTTCATAACACAACGTAATCTAATATTAATCAACATAAACAAACAAACTTTCAATTGAATAATCACTTCAGTTATTCTAACTATAGTGACAAAACTAACTTTCAACATGAACAAAAAAACTAAGATTTGTTTATAGTATTAAAGAAAGAGGCGGAAGTTTGGCTAAGGATTCTAATTGCCAATTTTTGCAAGTTTGGAGCATCAGCACCCCACAACTTCCACCATTCATCTGATTTTCATAACACAACGTAATCTAATATTAATCAACATAAACAAACAAACTTTCAATTGAATAATCACTTCAGTTATTCTAACTATAGTGACAAAACTAACTTTCAACATGAACAAAAAAACTAAGATTTGTTTATAGTATTAAAGTAAAATAATTACTTCTCACTTGGATGAGTGGTCTTGCTTGTTGACAATGCAAGATCTCTATCAAAGCTCCCAATACGGTCTAGAAAATATTGGGTTTCCTTAATTACCTTTTCTTGATCACCATCATATTTTGTCCCAATGTAGTCCAAAATAGCCATATTTACTAGGGATTTAACCAATATGCAGCAGCATGAAGATCTTTACGCAAATGTTTGTCCCAACGGTTTTTTATAATTGAGGTGTATGGCTTGTACAAGTGCTTCTTCATTCGGAAGATCTTCTTGATTCCCAACCGTGCTCTATGCATGCTCTTATACACATATGCTATTGCAGGCCTTTGATAAGAATCAACAATCCGTAACAAACGAAGGAGTGGCGATGAAATCTTGACAAGAACATTAATATTATCCCAAAAAGAATTATCCAAAATGATAGAAACTACTTCTTTTGTCTTTGACTCTCTTGCCAATCTATTGTCCACAAAGAACTTGCTAGTCACTAAGGCTTGCAAGTTATGCTTATGCACATGAAGGCTTCCAAATGAAAGGAAAGTAGTAGCAAATCTTGTTGCTCCTGCACGTACAATATCTGTCCAACCAGGTCTCTTCCTCAACCAAGCAATCAAAGCCACATGATTATAAATAAAAACTGTAACTTTGGTTGCACGATTTTTTAGTCTCTCCACATGAGGCATGTCTCCCATATCCTGCAACACAAGATTCAGGCAATGTGCTGCACAAGGAGACCAACTAATAGTTTTATACTTTTCACACAACAATTTACCAGCAGATACATAATTGAAAGCATTATCAGTAACCATGTGAACTATATTTTTGGACCAACCCATGTAACTACTTCATCAAACAATTTAAACAAGTTTTTGGTATTCTTCACAATATCTGAGGCATCAACTGATTTTAAAAATACCATTCCCCTAGGACAATAAACAAGGAAATTAATCAATGACCTATGTCTAGTATCTGTCCAACCATCAGCCATAAGTGTACATCCAACTTCTGCCCAATGCCTACGTTGTGACTTAACCAACAATTGAACCTCTTTCTTATTATCCCTCAACAAAGGGACCCGTACAGCATGATAAGATGGACCTTTGTAACCAGGACCAGCAACAACTACAACATCAATCATCATTTGATAGTACACTGAATTCACTACATTAAAAGGAATGCAATTGTCATACATAAACCTTGCAATAGCCATATTAGCTTGCCTCACCCTTTCTTTGCTTTGGAACACACTTTTAAGACCAGGTTGAGCTCCTGGGGTAGTTCTTGGAGCAAAGTAATTATCCACTAGCTTTGTACCATTTCTTTTACCTAAAACAAGTTTTTTAGGCAACCCACTACTAAATACTTCTTGAACATCTTCATCTTCTTGCATATCACTATTTGTGGAAGGCACACTAAACATTTCTTCTTGACGTTGTTTCTCAGCTTTTTTCTTCAACTCAAACTCCTTCAAATATTCCAACATTTGGCATCTCACATCATGAGGAACCTTTTTACACGATCCAATATCACCTTTTATCCCTTCAAGGTGTCGTTTCATCCTATTAATACCCCCACCTTTTTATGTTTGCCTACAATACACACATGTAAAAAATATTATGTCCCTTCTCATCTGCCTCAAGGCTAAAATGTTCCCAAGCCGGATCAACCTTCTCCCTTACTCTTGAGCTAGACTATACTACACTGGAATCAACTTCATGTGATGGAGTAGACCCGGTCTCTGTTTCCATTTTAATCTAAAAGACTAAACAACCAATCAAACACGCATAGAACCATCAATTTTTGAAATATAGATAGTCAAATAATCACAACTTCATACACATTAAAACACTACCAATCGTAAAAAAGAGTAAAGGCACTACAAATTAAAACATAACAACAAACTCTATCCACATAAATACACCAACTAATGTCAATCAATTCTATTCCAATTCATAAAATATAAATTGACATAAAAGAAAGAAGAATTAAAAAGGATAAAGCTTCCACAGATAAATCTCAGTAAGAAGAATCAACTCTATCAATTAATTCTCTCAAAATCTCAAAATCTATATTCAGAAAGTTCCTATAATGTTGTCAAAGCGTCCATAGATAAATCTCAGTAAGCTTACATACATATCCCTACAATTCCCTCTTATCTCCTTGTTATAAAGGACAGAATATGGATTTAATGATTCCAACATTCTTAAAGAGTACTCGAAAATACTACTTTCCCAGCTAACCAAAAATTTCATTGGAAAACCATTACTGACGAACTCAACTACTCAAGAGCTAAACCTTATCCTGCCATGACCAATTACTTTTGCAGAAGAAGATTAAGTCTTTGCATTTACTGAACAACTTAAATAGCATTGCCATTAAATAAATAAATAAAAAAGGATACTTCTCTCTATAATTGATCAAGCTGAATTCACACTAAAGTTCTCATAACAGAGATGAAAGTTTCAAAATTTAGTGCTGTTAAGAACCTTAAAAATCGAACAAACAAAAGCTGAACAGCTTAGACCAAAACAATGTAGTACTTTTTTTACTCCGAAATTTTAGCTAAACCAAACAAACACACACACACACACACATGTTTCACTCACTCCCACAGTGAACAGACAGACATAATTTCCTTTTCCTTTTTTTTTTTTTTGCTCTAACCATAAATTCTTAAATCCAATCACATTAAAAAACCAAGCACAATTTAAAGTAACAAAATTGAGTGTAAAAAAAAAAACCTTAAAAAACAATCAAAGTACTCACACAATCCAATCAAAATCTACAGCTTGGATCTAACACTCACCAAATAAAGTCAAACACAACCAAATCTAGTACCTCTAGAACACAACATAAAACAAAATATAAATTGACAAAAATTGATTATTGTACCAAATGACGGCGACGGCGATGAGGCAGAGAGTGAGCTGCGACGGCTGAGTTGCGATAAGCGTGAGAGAGAGGCAGAGAGTGAGCTGCGATCTTGGCTGAGCTACGATCTGGGATGAGTTGCGATGGCGACAAGGGAGAGAGGCAGAGACGAGAGAGTGAGGAAGAGACAGAGAGTGATTGAGAGAGTGAGGGTTTCATTTCAGGGTTATTCAATCGGAATGCCCCAAAGGACGCCGTATTAGGGGGGAAAAAAAAGGGACGGAACGACGCCATTTTAAGCTAAACCAAGGCAGCCCGTTTGAACCATGTGAACGGGTCACGGTTCATAGAACCAAACGGTTGGACCCCGGTCCGGATGGTTCCATACTTTTTTCGTATGAAACGGTTCTTCACCTTAAACGGACCGTAGATGTGAACAGTTCGAGGGTTTCCCAGTCCAACCGTATGGTTCGGTCCGGGTTTAAATTCCATGCTATACACCCTCTAGCCATGAAACCCTTCACTCTAATAATCTTCTTCGCCCTATTAACCGCTTATGGCTCTTACATTATTTCTCCTCCTTCGGCATCGCTGTCCCTTCTGCCACCATACTCGGTGGCGTATGAGTCTTGCAAGAGAAGCTATGCTCTGGAGCGTCATGCTCAGGAGTGCCTCACCACACTGATGAAAATCTCATCAACCAAAATTTTGAATTGCAAATTTGTCTGTCTTACAGGATTTGAACTTTAGTTTCTTACTTAAAGACAAATATTTTACTGCTTGAGCTATAAAATAATTTATAAGCATGTAGTGGGTGAAGTATCATGCATGCATGCAAGGACCTTCTTAACAAAATTCATATCAAGCAAAGCCAAAATATCACTCCTTGACTAATATTATTTGAACTGTGTTGTAAATTAACCTGAATATCTTTCTTTTCATATTTGTTACAAATTTGGCATTAATTATAATAATAATAATAATAATGATAATAATAATAATAGAAACAACGATGTTTGTTAATAATTAACTTTAAAGCGAGGTGATGAGAACTTATGATAAATATATCTCACATAAACAATTAAAGTGTTGCTAGGGCTACGAGGAAATCACAGCTTTAAAAATAATAATAAAATAAAATCTTACCAAAAAATATGCATACAAAAAATTGCAAGGCAATGCAACAATTGTTTTTTTTTTTTTTTTTCTTTATCATACATAGGAAAGCAAAATACATAATTTGGGTAGAACTTAGGTAAAATTTCTTAGGTAGAACCATAGAATACATTAGGTTTTCTAATTGTATTCAAACACAAAACTGTATTGAATTAATTTTTCTTTAAAAGATAGCATTGTTTATGATGTATTGAATAAATGGAGCCATGTGTTTTAGTTTAATTGTGGATCTAAATCTAATATACTACATCAAACTATATCTAAGTTTTACCGTATAGATTTACCTATATATCTAAAAGGTAGTTTTAAAGTCGTGGAGCTTTTCGTTAAAGTCCTTTAGAATGGAGAGAATCAAAACATCATTTGTTGCAAAAATACAACATAACTGTCCATAGGATGCACATAATTCATAAAGGGGTTCCAATATTGTCTTTGTAAAAACAAGGTAACAAATATTGGGATATCTAGTTTTCTTGTTTGTATCCTACATTTGTCAAAATGTCCACACAGTGGTTCGCTTCTTAGATATGAGATATGTCAACTATCGTCTCTCAATGTCTTCCGAAGATGTTCTTACAATCATGTGTTGGGAAGTATAGTTTGGAAAATTGTCCAAATTGATTAACAAAGTTACAAAGCAATATCAATAATATATCAATAAAACAAGATATGCTTAAATTAAATTATAAGCAAAATAGACAAGTGCAAAAGCATATAAAATTAAGGATTAAGTAAAACTTATCGCCGAGACATGGAACTAAATCCACTATGTATCCTACATTTGTCAAAATGTCCACACAGTGGTTCGCTTCTTAGATATGAGATATGTCAACTATCGTCTCTCAATGTCTTCCGAAGATGTTCTTACAATCATGTGTTGGGAAGTATAGTTTGGAAAATTGTCCAAATTGATTAACAAAGTTACAAAGCAATATCAATAATATATCAATAAAACAAGATATGCTTAAATTAAATTATAAGCAAAATAGACAAGTGCAAAAGCATATAAAATTAAGGATTAAGTAAAACTTATCGCCGAGACATGGAACTAAATCCACTATCCTTAAGAAGCGATTTCGTCCCCATTGGAATGAATCCATCCGTGCAGATGGCTCAGACGGTCGCTCTCTAGGATATAATTGCAACTTTGCTAACCGTGCACTCACAAACAGAGTTTTGAACTTGTCACAAATGCCTAAGAGAAAATTTTCAGTAAAAAGAGAGGAGCAAAAGTATCAAAGTAACATGTGTTTTTATTGTTTTAAACTAATCTCATATATGCAGAATTTGATAGTCTTAGAGCTCTTAAAAAAGAAGAAGCTAAAGATGATTAGAGTGAAAAGGAAAAGGCAAAAACAAAGGAAATTTTCTTTCCCATTGATGCCGCAAGTTGCTATGTATTTTCTGCAAAAAAGGGGACGGTGTGGCTTACTAGTTTTCTAAGGAAATATGAGATGATTGAGGGTCTTGTTTGTTGCCAAAAATTCCCAATCAAGGAAAATTCTAGAGCGTGGGCTTGGGCTTTACAACAAAATATTATGGGCTTAAGCTTTGAACATACCCCATTAATTTTGAAACATACCCAACATCATGCACATGATTTGATATCTGCTCTGCAGTCGAGTAATACATTATTAATTGACCAAGAACATGGGTAGTGCTAGCCATTATTTGAACCCCCTGACTTGGCAAGAAAGAATATATAAAATATAAAATATTTATTTTGTTTTGACCCTCTAAGATATAAATTATTAGAACACTTTGACCCTAATTTTTTTGAATCACAACTAAAATAACCTTAAATATAATCCTCTTACTAATATTTTGGAATTTAAAAAGAGAGAGTCCAACAACAAGCTAATTTAATCTAAAATCTTAAAAATAAAAATTATTTACTAAATCTGAAGTGCTTTTAATTTGTTATTTGTTGAGTAGGGATCAGGGGTGTGGGACAGACCAAGAGTGATTGAATGAAGACAAAAGCAACTGTTAACATAACAAAAATTTTCTTAGCATCTATTTGGGAACAATTTATCCAACAATTTGCTTAAAGTATAAATAAGTAGGAAATCACATGAAACCCACAAACAGTAAGAAAAAAAGATGAAGTAATAAGTTGGCTTATAATCAAGAACCAAACACACTTAATATAGTAACAAAGAACAATAGTTGTCAAAGTTGAGTTGAATTGTTAAATACAAGAATTGTAAAGAGTTAAAACAAACTAATAGATAGAAGTATTCTGAGCAATGATAATGAAAGTTCATTTAGCAATAATAATTAGTAATTTTATTGTATTTGAAAACAATGGATGTTTTTCAAGATTTTATCTTACAAATAATAATTACTATGTTCATTGTATTATAAAACTATATGTCAAATGAACTAATAGTTTATATTTTATTTTCTTGCTAATACTATGGAAAATTTTGTAATAAAGAAACATCATAGACCACAAGATTCATTTTTTATCTAAGATTTATCTTTTTATTGACCCTTTAAAAAAAAAAATCCTAGAGCTGCCACTTACCAAGAAGCAACGAAAAGGGAATCTGTTTGTACTTTTTCTTAATTTTGCTAATATGTTGATTGTCCAGAAAACACACTATCCATTCATCCATTCTTCATTACTATCCTTGAGAAGGTGGCCAAAAAATAATAAATAAATACATAATTATTGTATAAAAAGAAGCATAGCAGACCATGATTGCCAAATAAAAGTAATAAGCATGAAGGGTAAACTAACATACCACCCACATAGTATATCCTCACAATATAAAAATTATCATCTGGCTTATTTTGTGACACTAACTTCTCTTACGGTTTGCTTTATTGATGTTGCGGAAGCTTGAAAAAAGCACACATGGTACTCTCTTAATGGAACATAAACTAAACTATTAACTTCTTGTAGTAAATCTCAAATTCACAAAGAAAGAAACTGGAATCTACTAGAGAAAGAATTTGATAAAAGTATGTATTTATTGATAATAGTCTAATTTGTATCTGATGGCTACAAAATATATAAAATATTGAGGAAAACGTCTGAAACCCTAATTCGCACTAATTACGCGATTAGGTGACAAAATACCAAAATTTACCAAAAATGACAAAATTGAGTTAAATGCAAAATCATAAACTACCGACCTTGAGGGTTGTGACGGTTGTCCCAAAACAAGTGGGGCCTTATTCTGGCTTTTGAGTAAAAAGTTATTAAGGAAACAAAAATTACTATACACAACAAAATCGTAGTTTACAGGACCTAAATGAAGCAATTCGCCATTTTCAGGGGTACCTCATAAATGACTATTGCTCATAAGACCATTTCGCTTCAGCCTACCAAATTTCATTCGATTTCGAATCAACTAGTGCCTTTTTATCTTGCGCGATGATTTTAGGTGTGCATAACAGTCCAACAATGTCATGGCAGTTTGTTCTACATCATTTATGAAACATTTACCTTCTTTATGTTTGTTTTATAAAGAATTGCCATTAATTTTAAGATAATTTGATGATACGGCAAGTTGGCAAGTTCTAACATCACAAACAGAGAAAGAATTGAAGGAAAAAAGAAAATCATTCTGCCCTCACATTTACGATTTTATCTCTCTAACTCTCCTTCAATTCTCATTTGGTTTTGTCTATGTTTCCAAGGAACAATTTTAATTTAAAATAACTTTTTCTTTAATTTTTCCCTAATAGGAATTGTTGGCACTTGTCAAATCATCTAACCTCAAGGAATTCCTCGGAAAGCAAACCATAAGTAATGTAAATGAACACAAGATACCTCCATATACGTTTCAAAGAGAATATATTTTACAATGTGATATGTTGTTAAAACCAAATTTGCAACCAAAACAAGAAAAAAAGAAAAAAAAAAGAGGCGTTATGTTCAATTGCATGATGTGATTCTTCTGTTTGAAAAAGAGCTAGGTACATTCTATTACACACGCATTTTTAATTTTTTATATAGTTCACCATTTCAGTTCAAAAAGTTTGTGTACGTAAGAGATATTAGCCTTTGAGCTAGGCTTGAGATGGTCATCCTTGCTCCAATGTAAAATCTTCTGGTCCAAAGTCCAAGTAAAAGATATCTGTTGCCAATGCCGAATGGCCTTGTAGCCAAGTGGCACCCAGGTCCTTTGTAACTTCTTACTCAGGGGTTTACCTAGCCCAAAAAAAAAAAAAACAGATATCTGTCAACGGCCCACTGGGTTTGTAGCCCAACAAGAGACCATGCTCCAAGTTACGTATAAATTGGCAATTTTGCAAGCTAGCATTGTCAGTCTTTCCTCGTCGAGTTTTTGTTAAACAATATCCGTCTATCCCATCTATTAGGCGATAACAATAACCATGAGACCCTCCACTCTAATCTTCACCATGTTAGCCACTGCTTGTACCTTTTACCTGTTTTATCTTTTCATCAACAACCCTTATCATCATCTCCTAGTGGTCGTGAAACCACCTCCTCCTCCACCACCGCCGCTTCCGCCACCGTACGAGGTGGTGAATGAGTTATGCATGCATAACTACTATCCATCGTCGCTCGGAAACTGCTTCACCAAACTCATGCAAATCCCATCAACCAAATACGCCGCTGACTCGACCGAAGTCATCAGAATCATAATCGACAAGGTTTACAGTTTGTTACGCAGAGCACGATTCAAGTTCGACCACGCCGCAACTTTTAACGCTACCCATTTGAGCAGCGACTCTATCAAGTGTCTACGAAAGTGTCAGGAATCATCCAACGCCATTGTCAACTATTGGTACCATCGTTTCGAGAAGGATGAATTTTTCCCTCAGATCCGTTCTGGAACAGTAAAAAAAAAGAGGCGTTATGTTCAATTGCATGATGTGATTCTTCTGTTTGAAAAAGAGCTAGGTACATTCTATTACACACGCATTTTTAATTTTTTATATAGTTCACCATTTCAGTTCAAAAAGTTTGTGTACGTAAGAGATATTAGCCTTTGAGCTAGGCTTGAGATGGTCATCCTTGCTCCAATGTAAAATCTTCTGGTCCAAAGTCCAAGTAAAAGATATCTGTTGCCAATGCCAAATGGCCTTGTAGCCAAGTGGCACCCAGGTCCTTTGTAACTTCTTACTCAGAGGTTTACCTAGCCCAAAAAAAAAACAGATATCTGTCAATGGGCCCACTGGGTTTGTAGCCCAACAAGAGACCATGCTCCAAGTTACGTATAAATTGGCAATTTTGCAAGCTAGCATTATCATTTATCAGTCGTTCCTCGTCGAGTTTTTGTTAAACACTATCCGTCTATCCCATCTATTAGGCTATAACTATAACCATGAGACCCTCCACTCTAATCTTCACCATGTTAGCCACTGCTTGTACCTTTTACCTGTTTTATCTTTTCATCAACAACCCTTATCATCATCTCCTAGTGGTCGTGAAACCACCTCCTCCTCCACCACCGCCGCTTCCGCCACCGTACGAGGTGGTGAATGAGTTATGCATGCATAACTACTATCCATCGTCGCTCGGAAACTGCTTCACCAAACTCATGCAAATCCCATCAACCAAATACGCCGCTGACTCGACCGAAGTCATCAGAATCATAATCGACAAGGTTTACAGTTTGTTACGCAGAGCACGATTCAAGTTCGACCACGCCGCAACTTTTAACGCTACCCATTTGAGCAGCGACTCTATCAAGTGTCTACGAAAGTGTCAGGAATCATCCAACGCCATTGTCAACTATTGGTACCATCGTTTCGAGAAGGATGAATTTTTCCCTCAGATCCGTTCTGGAACAGTGCACCACTTCTGGCGGCGAGCTCGGACTCACGCCCGACGCTGTCTTTACGGACACAATTGTAGTGGTGACAAAGCCGTGAGAGCATTCACACACTCCGTTTTCGATGAGATCGAAGCTCTGGTCAGGCTCGGCAACGCTCTTAGAAACAGGGTCGGGAATATTAGATCGATGAGACTGACGGAGATTAAGCCAATGCCTTTGGTGGTGCGCAGATGGTACGTGGGTGAAACAAACCGTTTTCGGCGAGATAGGGCTGCCCTTGGAGGTAGAGCCAACCGGCTAGGCTCACAAGTGTTTCGTCCAGTAAATTGTTTGAATTAGCAATTGGATTAGATGATAATAGTGTTTTGTTTTATTCAAATATATTATTTGGATTAAGATTAGTTAAATAAGTGGATTTGTTTTTATTAATAGATTATAGTATGTTGGTATTTATCTTTATCTATTTAAAATTCTGCCTTGTATAAATTTTTAGATATTGATAAATTAAAAAAGATTAGTATTTATCTTAGGCTATAATAAGTTCACATTAGTGTAGTGAACAATTCTCAAATTTAATCCCTTTAGATGGGCAAATGCTATCGATGTGATTTATGTTTTCAATTCCTTATGTAAGTTAGCATTTAGCTATCTTTTTTTGTCAAATTTTATATTGATTTTTTTTTTATTCTTTCATAATAATTTGTTAGAAGGTGAAGTTGATATTCAAACCATCTGGTTACGAAACCTCTACCAAAAAAAAAAAAAAAAAAAAGTTGTCAAAACTTATGAAAAAAGTATGAAAAACTTACATTATTTTAAGAGTCTTGATAATTACCCTTGATAACTTAAAATTTTAGGATTGCCGGATCGACAAATTTGAAAGTACAACCAAGGATGGAGCTCACAACCAAGGATGGACCTAAAAATTCAAAACTTAGGATCCCCTCCTAAATTTTTCAATATATATATATATATATGTGTGTATGGGACATTCTGGCATTTTACCCATTTTTTTTTTTAATTGGCAATATGCCTCTGTTTCGAAACTATATAAGTTTATACCCCTGTTTCGATACTCGATAACCCTAAAATCGAGTTACTTAAAGTACTCGCTTGGTTTAAAATCGAGTTATGCTCGATCAAAAAAAAAAAAAAAAATTGCATGAAACTCGACTTAATGGAAATCGAGTTCCAAAACGCCACTATAGGGCTTAGAAACGTCACTATAGGGCTTAAAAACGCCGCTATAGGGCCACTGAACCTGGTATTCACACTTATAAAAAAAAATTTAAAAACGACAAAAAAAACGCCACTATAGGACCGTTGAACCTGGTATTCACACTTATAAAAAACAAAAATACCAATATATCATGTTCTAATAATAATGTTCTCAAGCTAATTGCTTAATATATATCAACATTTAAAATTAAAAAAAAAAAAAAAAACTTAATCTTATTTACATTTTTTTCTTGGCACTAGTAAAGCTGATTTAGTTAATTTATTCAAGTTTTAGATTGATTTATATCAGATTGCATGCACATAATTAAACGTACTGTAAAGCATTAATTTCACTCAATTTAGGAGCCAAGTCTTGAGCTAATATTGAAAATCCAGCTTTTTGAATGTGAGAGACGAAACATGGGCAATAGAGCCTCAGTCAGTAACTTGGCTCCATAGAAATTGGTTTTGATCACTGTCTCTGCATGCTCCACTGAATTCTCATTGATTTCATTGAATGACACAGCGGCATTGTTCACCTGAAGAGAAATTGAAGAGCTTTAATTTTGTCATTGAAGAGAAATTGAAGAAATGTCAGGAAAGAGTTGAACTATTAGCAATTATATAGATACTTGTCTATTATAATAACCAATTTATTATATTTACTATAAAAAATACAGGTTATAGCCGCGTTTTAACCCACCAAAAGCGTGAATACTAGGTTCAATGGCCCTATAGCGGTGTTTTTTAATCCTATAGTGGCGTTTTTCTGCAAAATTTTTTTATAAGTGTGAATATCAAGTTCAGTGTCTTATAGTGGCGTTTTTAAGCCCTATAGTGGCGTTTTGGAACTCGATTTCCATTAAGTCGAGTTTCATGCAAAATTTTTTTTTTTTTAAAATTTTGGTCAAGCATAACTTGATTTTAAACCAATCGAGTACTTTAAGTAACTCGATTTTAGGGTCATCGAGTATCGAAACAGGGGCACGAACCTATATAGTTTCGAAACAGGGGCATATTGCCAATTAAAAACAAAAAAAGGGTAAAATGCCAGAATGTCCTATATGTATGTATGTATATGTATTAATTTTAGCAATTTGCTTTAATAAAATTGCACTTTGCCCTTAACAATATTATTGATCTTTTTAAAGGGTTATAAAAAAAATTATTAGTCTAAAATTTAAAATAAATTTAAGCAGCTCAAAAATTAGCTTAAGTACCCAAAAAAAAAAAAAAAAAAGTAGGAGAGAGAAAAAAATTTAAAAAGAAAAAGACACCCAACATGCAAGACACAAAAAAAAGAAAAAAAAAAGAAAAAAAAAAAAGGAAAATCTAAACTAAGTGTGACCTGGGACTAGGAGGCAGGGAGAGGGAGGCACTAGGCCTAGGCTAGTGGGCAACAGCAGCATAGCACAACACAGCAGTAGCAATAAATAGACCAGCACCATGCCACCGCCAATCCGCCACTCTCAAATTTGGTATTATATTTAGGATTTTACTAATGTGTGCCCTAAGGGCACACATTAATTTTCATTTTTGGAAAATTTTTTCTTGAGAATTGAAAAAGTAGTAACAGTTTTTTCAATTCTCAAGAAAATAAAATATTTTCAAAAATAGAAAGCTTAATGTGTGCCCTAAGGGCACACATTAATCAGACCCTTATATTTAATCACTTCTCTTTTGGAGATGTGAATACCTTATCTCTTATATCTAAATCTCTAGTGCCAAAAATTACTAAAATTTTATCGGTTATTAATTAGCTTGATTTGATTATCTGAGTTGTGAAGAAAATAGAAAGAGAGGCAGAGATGAGAGAACACTCTCTATAGTTTACACTCATCGAAAATAGAAGAGAGACAGGGGGGGCAGAGAGCATTTAATGCTCTATCTTTTTCTCTTTCTCTCTTTAATAAAATTAAAGTAATATTTTATTATAAAAAATACTATAGTAGTGACTAAAGCATCAACTATGCCCTATTTCGTGGGACTATCTGGGCTTTTGCCCTTAAATTTTTTTTTTATTTAACAATTTGTTCCTGTTTGTAAATTATATAGGGGCATACCCCTGTTTTGATACTCGATTATCTTAAAATCGAGTTTCAATGAAATACTCGATTTTTAAAAAATCGAGTTATGTCCAATCAAACTTTAAAAAAAAAAAAAATTTGCATGGAACTTGAATATCAGAAAATCGAGTTTCATGCAAAAAAAATTTTATAAGTGGGAGCTCTATAGTGGCGTTTTTATGCCCTATAGTAACGTTTTAAAGTCATATAGCGGCGTTTTCCTACAAAATTTTTTATAAGTATGAACACGCCATCAAGTTCAGGGACCCTATAGTGGCGTTTTTAAGCCCTATAGCGGCGTTTTCATGCAAAATTTTTTTATAAGCGTGATTTTTCCTGCAAATTTTTTTTACAAGTGTGATACCATTTAAGAAGCCCTATAGTGACGTTTTCCTGTAAAATATTTTTATAAGTGTGATTACCCCATCAGGGAGTCCTATAGTGGCGTTTTTAAGCCCTATAGTGACATTTTAAAGCCCTATAGTGGCCTTTTGAACTCGATTTCCTTCTTCTTCTTTTTTTTTTGAAGCTTGATCGGGCATAACTCAATTTTATATAGATCGAGTATTTCGTAGAAACTCGATTTTAAGGTAATCGAATATCGAAATAGGGGCATATCCCTATATATAGTTTGCAAACAGGGGAAAATTGCTAAATAAAAAAAAAAAATTTAAGGGCAAAAGGCCAGATAGTCCCTGTTTCGTGTATTTGTTACTTGATAGTGTTAAATTTTGTTTGTAGTGTGCTTGTCTTTAGACATTTGCAATGCCCCAACATTCACTTGAGCAATAATATTCCTCAATGACATCTAAAGAAGAAAATTAATTGTATAACATGCAATAAAACCACATAAAAATATATTAGTTATATTAATCTCTCAGAGAGAGAGAGAGAGAGAGAGAGAGATTTTTTTATCTTTTAAATTTTGGTATTCATTTTAAGGGTTTATAATTTTTAATATCTTTTTAGTTGAAAAAACTTGAAAATATGGAGCCCAGCTCCAGAGCTTAAAATTGCCCACTGACATGTGCTTTTTTTTTTTTTTTTTTTAAAGAAGAGTTACATAACTTACATTAGTTTGTTTAGAGGGTTATTAGTGACCTTGAAATAAGCCTACCTAAATTTAGGCTCAGCCCATTTTGTTAGTATCTTTTTCAACAATTTTAATTGAACCTTTGGAAAAAAGTAGGTTGAAATAAGTGAAGGTTTTTTTTTTTTTTTTTTTTTGATTGTAGTGACTTACCAATAATAACAAAAACCTTTGGAAAAAAGTAGGTTGAAATAAGTGAAGGTTTTTTTTTTTTTTTTTTTTTGATTGTAGTGACTTACCAATAATAACAATAATTAAAATGAAGAGGTTTTAATTGCCACTATTATATTATCTAATTATATCTAATACTTGTTTGATGTAGAATTTTTTAAATTCTACTACTAAATTGTTGTTTTTTTAGAGGTATTATGTTCACAACAAATCATAAGTGTTTAATTATTACTATTATTTTTAATTTAATTTAAACCTTAGCGAATTTTTATATGAAGTTTGATAAAAAAAAAAAAAGGATTTAGAAGGGTGAGGAGGTCCTTAAAAAGAGGGATTTTAACTAAATCGTGAAGGAATTCAATCCTTGTGTGGTATTAACGAAATGGATTTAATATAATCTTACCCCTCTCTCATTCGAGTCCAAATCTTTTGTCCCACTTTTCCTGTTTTACTCTATACTCCACCAATAAATACTTGCCATGTGTGTTCATCTAATTAATTAAATACTATTACTAATTAATAACTGTAATATTAATAAATCAATAATGATAGTATTTAATTAATTAGATGAACATATGGCAAGCATTTATTGGTGAAGTATAGAGTGGAGCAAGAAAAATGGGACAGAAAATTTCTCTCCTTCTAGTTGGTGCATGAATATTTCATATGTCAATTATTCAGATTTTGCTTTTTATTTATGATGAAAAGATGGACATGCATTTTCTTTAGCTATCGCTTAATTGATCTCCACTTGCCAGTTGCCATTGGAAAATATTTCAAAAGCAAATCATTTAACTATTATTTTAGTTAAATAAAATATTCAACCATGAGAGCCTTCACTCTAATCTTCGCCATGTTGGCATCCGCTTATGGCATTTTCTTAGCTTATCTTCTCATCAACAACCTTTTTCACAGTCTTCCCTTCCAGCCACCTCCTCCATCACCACCGCTAAGAATTATGCCTGGATAACTACTATCCATTGAAGCTTGAAAACTGCTTCGTCAAACTCATGCAAATCCCATCAACCAAATCATCAGAATCCTAGTCGACCAGATTTACAAATCTTCACTCACCGCACGATCCATCTTCGATCGCATCTTAACTTTCCAACATACCCATTTGAGCAGTGACTCTATCAAGGGTCTACAACAGTGTCAGAAATCGGCCGACGACCTTGTCAATTTCTGGGAAGATCACCTCATGAATGTTAAGTTATTCCCAGAGATCCCTCTTGGAAGCGTGGACCAATTCTGGCGGCAAGTTCTCAGTCACGTCGAAATTTGTTTTCACCAAAACGATCGTGCTGACAATGTCGTGAAGGAATTCATCATACACTCAGTTTTCGACGAGATCGATGATCTGGTTAGAGTCGGCTATGCATTTAAACACAAGGTCCAGAGTTTTAGATCGATAAGACTGACGGAGTTGAAGCCAACGCCTTTGGTGGTGCACCACCGCCGTAAATAGTGCCCGGATCCAAAGCGTTTTCGCGAGTGAGAGCTGCCCTTGGAGCCTAAGCGAACTGCATGCTTGTAGGGTTCTTCACTTCTTTTCTAGGCTCACAAGTGTTTTGTCCAGTCAATTGTTAGAATTTGCCATTGGATAGATGATGGTAGAGTTATGTTTTATTTCACTTCTTTTCTAGGCTCACAAGTGTTTTGTCCAGTCCATTGTTAGAATTTGCCATTGGATAGATGATGGTAGAGTTTTGTTTTATTTGGATTTGGATTAGGATTTGTTTTATCGATAGATTATAGGAAGTTAGTATTTATTTTTATTTATTTAGAAGTATATTTTGTATAAACTTTTAGATATTGAATTTATCAATAGATTATTAGAAATTAGTATTATGCTCGTGATGAACGGCTTAATAAAAGAATTATATATAAATTTTTTAAAATATAATTTTTTTTTGATAATATAATTAAAGTTAATAGCAAATAAAATAGTAAAAATATTTTAAAGATTATAGCAAATCGGACAGAGTACTCATATTAGTCCGAGAGCACATTAATTCAACTTCTCTCATTGGTGTTGCTGTTTAATACTGTCATTTTCATTATTTGCCTAGCCCTTTCGCCCACTCTCTACAAAATTTATTGTTTTGAGCTCAGAGGGTTCCAAATCCATACCTCCTTGGGCTTGGGCCGCAAAAACTGACCCTACAATAACATACCAGTATAATAACATTTATATTTAATTATAATGAAGTGCTTGCATTTCTAAGTGTCAAATTAATATCAACACTAAACGTGCTAAAATGTTTATGTTAATTAATGTAAATGAGCATAAAATTAATATCAACATCTAACACCTTACAATTGCATGAATTATAATTAAAATTTACCTAATATTTTACTTTAACCCTTGCAATCATCTTGAATTTACAAATTTAAACTATTCAAATTTATAAAATTAAAAACAAAAATTGAAAGAAAAATTCACAATAACACCCATAAATATATAGACACAAAGAAACTCTGAATTCAATAATTATAAACAATATTAATTTCTAAACATTAAAAAAAATTGGGAATTAAAGTAAAGATACTCACATGAAAATTGAATTAACTTTGACAGTAAGGGAGAGGCAACGAAGTCATGGAGATTTCACATTATCTTAAATATTCATTGTTTTTACATCATCCTTTTTATATTTAATCAATTTTCTATCTCCATTCTTTGTGGAGTGATGTTCATTATCATGGTTTTGGATGCTCAAATCTAGGTCTCATGGCTACCTATAGGATCTACACATATTAGAAAACATTTCAAATGTCTAACATCACAAACATTTTTCTTAAACATTCAAATGTAAAATAAGAGTTACTTATTACAACAACACATTTTAATGTAACATAATAATTATTGCTATAATCTCATATTGATGTAATAAATTTAAGTTACTATTACAACAACAACAACAACAACAACAACAACAACAACAAAAAAAACAAAAACAAAAACAACCAAGAGATGTAATAGTATATATATTACATCTTTTTTTTTTTTTTTTTGCAATAATACTTGTTGTATTATGTCTTTTTTCTTATAGTGTTTATTGCTATCTTTTCTCGTGAATTTTGATAAATGCACAATTACTTTATGTACCATTTAAATGCATATTCTGAAACAAGTATTTTGTGAATAAGAATGTTTAACAGCTACATTGGACACATCATCCATCCCGAAGGGTTGGCTTGATTGGAACAGCCGTTTTGAACTTAATTCAATTGATTATGAGGAGTACCAAAACATAGGCATAGGTTCGCGGTTGAGCAAGCGAGTGAAATGGAAAGGATGCCAAGCAAATCTCTCAGAAGCAAAGAGCCAGGAATTCAATATCAGAAAAAATCTAATTAAAAAAAAAAAAAAAACCTATTGCAATTAGATTTTCAAAGTAAATCGTTGCAATATATGGAATTTATTGCAACGAAAATCTAGTGTTGCATAAATTTATTGCCTTTTTTTTAATAAAAAAATAACCTATTGCAACGAGATTTTCAAAGTAAATCGTTGCAATATATGAAATTTATTGCAACGAAAATCTAGTGTTGCATAAATCTATTGCCTTTTTTTTTAATAAAAAAATAACCTATTGCAACGAGATTTTCAAAGTAAATCGTTGAAATATATGGAATTTATTGCAACGAAAATCTAGTGTTGCATAAACCTATTACTTTTTTTTTAATAAAAAATAACATATTGCAACGAGATTTTCAAAGTAAATTGTTGCAATATATGGAATTTATTGCAACAAAAATATAGTGTTGCATAAACCTATTGGCTCGGAGTTTATTACAACAGCTTGCATCGACATTTTTGTCGTTGCAATAACACCTATTACAATGACATTAATTGTTATTGCAACGACTTTTTCTGTTGTATTAAGTCTTTTTTTTTCTTGTAGTGAAAGTATTGTTGAATTTACAGAACGTTGCCGTGTGCAAGGTAGACAACTCCTTTTCAATTCAATATAGCTCTCCCTGAATGATGGTGGTTTGCCAGTTTTCACCAACAAATCGAAACTTAGGCAAATCGGGAATTACTATATGTTCGTTGTAAATCCCAGACTTGATATAGGCAATGACTGCAGTCGTTATACCCAGGAGAGCACGTCTAATGGCCTCTCTATTGGTTTCAACGTCCCCTATGCCATCCTTAGAAAAAAAAAAAAAAAAACCTATTGCAATTAGATTTTCAAAGTAAATCGTTGCAATATATGGAATTTATTGCAACGAAAATCTAGTGTTGCATAAATTTATTGCCTTTTTTTTAATAAAAAAATAACCTATTGCAACGAGATTTTCAAAGTAAATCGTTGCAATATATGAAATTTATTGCAACGAAAATCTAGTGTTGCATAAATCTATTGCCTTTTTTTTTAATAAAAAAATAACCTATTGCAACGAGATTTTCAAAGTAAATCGTTGAAATATATGGAATTTATTGCAACGAAAATCTAGTGTTGCATAAACCTATTACTTTTTTTTTAATAAAAAATAACATATTGCAACGAGATTTTCAAAGTAAATTGTTGCAATATATGGAATTTATTGCAACAAAAATATAGTGTTGCATAAACCTATTGGCTCGGAGTTTATTACAACAGCTTGCATCGACATTTTTGTCGTTGCAATAACACCTATTACAATGACATTAATTGTTATTGCAACGACTTTTTCTGTTGTATTAAGTCTTTTTTTTTCTTGTAGTGAAAGTATTGTTGAATTTACAGAACGTTGCCGTGTGCAAGGTAGACAACTCCTTTTCAATTCAATATAGCTCTCCCTGAATGATGGTGGTTTGCCAGTTTTCACCAACAAATCGAAACTTAGGCAAATCGGGAATTACTATATGTTCGTTGTAAATCCCAGACTTGATATAGGCAATGACTGCAGTCGTTATACCCAGGAGAGCACGTCTAATGGCCTCTCTATTGGTTTCAACGTCCCCTATGCCATCCTTAGCGACCATTATCTCTGGTGTGACCTTGCTCCTGCTAAACTTGTTGGGAAATGAATGAATCAACCAAGCTTTGGTTGAGTCATGAACTTAATATTTTGTATTAAGGAAAGAAGAAGTGATGAAAAGTGCAATAAACAAACCCCTATGTTCCTTCAATAATTTTATCTCATTCCTTGTGATAAAGAATTTAGGACCATTCCTAACCAGCTCATTCATATAGTTTGACCGAAACAACTCACAATTTACCTACAATTTTCCAATCATACCCAAATTTGCCCTAGCCACGGAGAAATTAGCCCCTAGAGATGCAATAGTTTCAACAAGCAGATGCACATTCATACCCAAATCATCTTTGCAAGATTGAACATTTGATTTGACCTCTATAGACAAATCAGAAAGTTCAATATCTCCAAGACTCCTATTTACCTTTTTGGCCATATTTGTAGTATTCTTTAGGGCAATGACGAAGAGTTTTTTCTCTACTATTTACTGGTTTTGCCATCGTGCCAATAAACAATGCACCGTACCGGAGATAAAGTTTAGAAACTGAGGCTTGGCACAGATTTCTTCCACATAACAGCCAGCATGCCAATACTTGGGGTCGGTAGTCACCACCGGAAGCTCAGTTGCCATTTTTGGCATATGTGAAAACCACAGAAAATAGAATGTACTGGCCAAGAGATAGAGACTGATTAGCCTAATTAACATTTTCTGAATCTTGAAAAAATAGATAAGAACATAAGTATGGGTTCTGGCCATTTTGAGAGAAGAGTAGCTAGAGTTTGGTATAGGGTTTGTAGCTAGAAAGCATGGGTATGGCTCCAAGGCCACCGCACCCGCACCGGACACTCGGTGACACATTGATTCACCTTTTTTTTTTTTTTTTTTTTTGGAAAATTGGCTGAAATACATGTTAAAAAAATAAAATAAAATAAAAACTTGTGTTGATTTCTTATCTAGTTATTAATTTTTATATATTTGTCAAATTATTTGTATGTTAAACAACTTAAATTGAAATTACTGAATTATTTGTAGTTATTATTGCTCTTAAATTGGTATATATTTACCAATATATGAAATTATATTTAAAAATTTGTAAATAAAAATATATTTAATAATTTATTATCAAATGTATCCCGCCGCACCCGCACCCTACGTTTTCAAAAATTATCGAGTCTCACACCCACATTCGCACCCGCACCCAAACCCAAATCCGCACCCGTGCTTCATTGGTTTGTAGTAAGGGTAACAGTGGTGGGAGAAAAGAGTAGAGGTAGTAGCTAAAGTGTGGTATAGAGTTTGTAATAGGGGAAGTCAGTGGTGGGAGAGAAGAGTAGAAGTAGTAGCTAAAGTTTGGTATAGGGTTTGTAATAAGGGTAGTGGGTGGTGGCAGAGAAGAGTAGAAGTAGTTGCTAAAGTCAGGTTTAGGGTTTGTAATAAGGGTAGTAGGAATAAGAAGCGACAATTGCTTTATTGAAGAGACTAAAATAAAAGGAAATTGACTATTTTCTTATTTTGCTCTAAAATATCTAGTTGTCTTATACTCCAACTCTAGCAAATTAAAAAAAAGTAGGAAATTGTGTATGCAATAATATGTTTTTTTTTTTTTTAATAGAAAGAGAGTATATATTAAACAGTAATGGTATATCTTTAACTTACTAATTACCTTTTCAAAACAAATGTTATGTCTATAATAATTTCAAAACAAATTATAAGTGTAAGGTTTTTAATGATGGATTTAAAAAAAGTGATGTCATTGATGATCCAAATTAAAATCAATAATAGCTTATAACATAAAAATTGTTGTAAAAATATTATAAACATAGCATTATTCAGATATTAAATCACACATTAATTATAATAAGATTGAAACAATTTCAATAAGACAATTTAGGGAGAATAATGCTCAAAAAAATAATTAGAGGTGGAATAAAATAATAGTTTTTAAGAAAAAAATGTTACTACATTTGCATTCTGCATCATAGGGTGTTGGAATTTTTTTGTGAATATGATTCTACGTCAACATCTAGAAAGATAAAAATGCATTTTATTCACATATGTCTAGAGCATTCCCATTGGCAATTGAAAATGGTATATGTAGGGAAAGTTTAGCATAAAGGCACAAAAAGAGCCCAACAGTCGGACTTGTAAAATCTTATCATTGCAAATTTTTTTGTAATTGTAGCACTTTAGTAAAAATTATAATATATTTTAATTGATAAAGTGGAAGAGAGATGGGAGAGAAGAAAGAGAGAGAGAGAGAGAGAGAGTTGTATTGGAATATATTATACTATTTTAGTGGGTAATATATATTATTTTAATGAGTAGAATAGGAAAATAAAAGTTGGGATGTTGGTTGTGTTGTAAAATGGTATGGTATAATTAATAAAGTAGCTTTTTGATATGGTAAAATAAAATAGAATGGAAGTTGCAGATGTGAATGCACATATTGTTTAGCTAAATAAAAAAAATAAAAAAATAAAAAGTAGTATAACATAACATATTGATTATTAAATAAATAATCGATTAATTTTTCAACTTAATTAATTAGCTCACATAATTATGTTGGCTTGCTTTTATTACAACCAATTTTGTAATTTTAAGGTTGTAGTTTTAAGTTACAACCAATTTTGTAGCTAAATTTTGTCCATAAAAAAATTAGCTATTTTGGACTCTACATATTGTAATGCACCCTATGCCTCCATTATTATTGTGGGGATAAAAGGCTCGGATAAGGATATTGGGTCATGGGCCATGCCCGAGGATGCCAAAGTGCTCGAGGACAAACAAATATTAGTAAAGGCAAGTAGGTTATTGGGCCGAGGACAAGGGCTGGTCACAACAAGCAGGTGATGTTGTCCGAGGAGGCAAACCTCCTCGGGAAACAAAGTGGAAGCTTGAAGTCCGACCATCCAAAAAGTACTAGGCAGTGGACAACCATGCTTGAAAGGAAGATAAGCTTTGGAGAGAGGTGAGTCAACAGAGAATTGAGAAATATCTTGGAAAAAAGCTGCTATCATCACATTGAATGCTCTGCACCTAACCAACTGACCACATTAATGTGGAGGTGATACCTGAATAGTAACTTTCAGCCTAACAGTTGCCTACAAAGATTTCAAGAAGGTTCTGATGGGACAAGTATCAAGAAGATTAGTTATTTGATCAACAAGTGAAAGGCTAAGATGAGAGAATGAGAAGGAGTATAAAAGGGAAAGGATTCCATTACAAAGGAGGCATCAGAAAAAAGGAAAGGAACCACTTTGTAATCAAGAACTGAAATATTTGTATAAGTTTGAGAGATATATATAAAAACATACCATCTTGACTTGACCGAGGAGTGTTATTCTTTTCAACTTGTTCTTCTCATTCATTCCAACACTAAACTAACCCATTGTGATTCACATTTGACTCCTTAAACATTCAATATTAAATCCACCATTTAACAAATTTATTGTTGCGAGTTTGTTGGGCCATTGTCCAAATCTTTTGGGCCGTGAATCAATTTGTGTCTTTACAATTATTTTGGAAAATATTTATTATACTCACGTGCCACTTTTGCACAAAATTTTTCACAATCATGACTTTAAGTAAATATTTTAGTTCAAAAAAAATGTACGTAAGAGATATTTTCCTATTATTTATAAAGCTTTTTTCGGTAATGTTATTAATTCAAGTCTACTATTAAGCATCATAGTTCAAGCACGTTCGAAATTTCTTGTATTTGGATAGAATCCTATATATTTGACTCTGTGACTTGTTAAAACAACAGCACTGATAGTGGTTAGGTGGCTGGGATAGGTTGAGAGTTTAGGTAGAAAATACAATCATCAGTTTATTTTATTTAGTCTCTTGTTTAGGCTTCATTTCCACAGTTCTATTCTTCTTTGCACAGTATAATCAGGTGAAATTACTGAGAGAAGGAAAGGCAAAGCTAAAAAGAAAGAGTGCTTTTGAGATCTTAGACCAGTGAGGAATATGAAATATTGAGGGTGTTGACAATAAAAAGATGTTGTGGTTGTTTTTCTGGTAAGTCGTTGGAGTATTATTGAATGGAGTTTGATAATTAAGGATTTAGGAAAGTGAGGAGGTCATTACAAGGAGGGATCTTGACTGAATCTTGAAGGAATTTGATGCTCGTGTGGCATTAGTTATTAACACAATGGATTTAAGAAAATCTTACTACTCTCTCTGTCTAGTTGTTGCATGCATATCTCACTTGTTTAGCTTTAATTTGCTTATTTTTATGATGAATAGACGAAAATGCATCATTTATTTAACTATTATTTTATTTAAATAAAATGTCCAACCAACAACCACCTCAACACTCTTAGTCCTAATACCTAACCAAATACATTCTTTGGATGATAATGATTCTTGTCTTAAAACTTTTATAAAAAAAAAAATTGAAGGAAATTATATTGAGTTGGGCGTGAGAAAGTCCTCAATTGCCTATCCAATCCATCCAATTTCAAACAATTGGGAAGAAAGAGGAATAGAATTTATATTTTAAGCATTGAGAAAAAGAAAAGAAAAGAAAACCTACTAAAAGTGCATCCTACGATTTAAACTTTACATAAAAATCCTGTCAAACTTGTGATTTCATTCTCTAGATGCGGGCAATTACTCAATATAAAACACATTTTCAAGATGTGATTCTACTTGAACTTGAAAATTGAAAATTTACAGTCAATAGTATTATAATTTAGTGGCATTGACAAAACTCCTTCATAAGGAAAATCTAGGTGCAAATCCTCATTTTCCATTTAGTATAATAGTTAAATTATTATTAAAAATTATATTTGGCCTGCATCGTGTTAAGCAAATAATAAGCAAACATTTATTGTAGACCCATATAATTTGATATTCAAGTATTCATTCACGAATATTCATATCAAAGAAGCTATTCTTTAGTTTTAGCTTTAGCTCTATCTTATTATGAATCATCTATCACTTTCCTTGGACTCATGTACAGAGGCCGCACAAGCCTAGAATTCTCCTCTCTTCTCCATGCAAAAAAGAATAAAATCAGTTTGGTTTTCTTTTGGGCTATTATGCCTTTTGTACATACCTTTTATTTTATATTTTAAACAGAAAAATGTATATTACTTGTGGGGTTTTATGATATGTAACTATCATGAAAGTTGTGCTCTATGGGGTTGCAACTTGCAAAAAACCCTTTCTGAGAGCATTCACATCAGTATGTGTATTTTACACATCTATTTTTACACTAAAAACTTACTTTTTCTATTTTACACATTCACTTTTACAAAACACCCACATCAGTTCATTTATTTTACAAAATTTTATAATAAAATATTCATTCTTTCCAATTTTTTTATTATTTCTCTCAACTTCCTATACATACACGTTCTCTCTCTCTCTCTATCTCACTCTCTCTACCCATTTTTCTGATCTGTTGCTATCTCTCTCTACTCATCTCTCTCTTTATCTCCATCTCTCCACAGCTTCACTTCTCAAACAACAAGACCCAATCTCCAAACAAAACCGGTCAGATCTCCACAGCTTCACTCCTCAAACAACAAGACCCAAACAAGCACCAATCAGATCTCCAAGCACCGATCAGCTTCACTCCTCAAGTACCGATCGGTCAAATATCCAGCAAGCACCGATCGGTCATCTCTCTCTTTATCTCCATCTCTATATCGGTCAGATCTCCATAGACAGCTTCACTTCTCAAACAAGACCCAATCTCCAAAAAAAACCCAATCTCATTTTTTTTTTTTTTAATAGAAAGAGAGTATATATTAAACAGTAATGGTATATCTTTAACTTACTAATTACCTTTTCAAAACAAATGTTATGTCTATAATAATTTCAAAACAAATTATAAGTGTAAGGTTTTTAATGATGGATTTAAAAAAAGTGATGTCATTGATGATCCAAATTAAAATCAATAATAGCTTATAACATAAAAATTGTTGTAAAAATATTATAAACATAGCATTATTCAGATATTAAATCACACATTAATTATAATAAGATTGAAACAATTTCAATAAGACAATTTAGGGAGAATAATGCTCAAAAAAATAATTAGAGGTGGAATAAAATAATAGTTTTTAAGAAAAAAATGTTACTACATTTGCATTCTGCATCATAGGGTGTTGGAATTTTTTTGTGAATATGATTCTACGTCAACATCTAGAAAGATAAAAATGCATTTTATTCACATATGTCTAGAGCATTCCCATTGGCAATTGAAAATGGTATATGTAGGGAAAGTTTAGCATAAAGGCACAAAAAGAGCCCAACAGTCGGACTTGTAAAATCTTATCATTGCAAATTTTTTTGTAATTGTAGCACTTTAGTAAAAATTATAATATATTTTAATTGATAAAGTGGAAGAGAGATGGGAGAGAAGAAAGAGAGAGAGAGAGAGAGAGTTGTATTGGAATATATTATACTATTTTAGTGGGTAATATATATTATTTTAATGAGTAGAATAGGAAAATAAAAGTTGGGATGTTGGTTGTGTTGTAAAATGGTATGGTATAATTAATAAAGTAGCTTTTTGATATGGTAAAATAAAATAGAATGGAAGTTGCAGATGTGAATGCACATATTGTTTAGCTAAATAAAAAAAATAAAAAAATAAAAAGTAGTATAACATAACATATTGATTATTAAATAAATAATCGATTAATTTTTCAACTTAATTAATTAGCTCACATAATTATGTTGGCTTGCTTTTATTACAACCAATTTTGTAATTTTAAGGTTGTAGTTTTAAGTTACAACCAATTTTGTAGCTAAATTTTGTCCATAAAAAAATTAGCTATTTTGGACTCTACATATTGTAATGCACCCTATGCCTCCATTATTATTGTGGGGATAAAAGGCTCGGATAAGGATATTGGGTCATGGGCCATGCCCGAGGATGCCAAAGTGCTCGAGGACAAACAAATATTAGTAAAGGCAAGTAGGTTATTGGGCCGAGGACAAGGGCTGGTCACAACAAGCAGGTGATGTTGTCCGAGGAGGCAAACCTCCTCGGGAAACAAAGTGGAAGCTTGAAGTCCGACCATCCAAAAAGTACTAGGCAGTGGACAACCATGCTTGAAAGGAAGATAAGCTTTGGAGAGAGGTGAGTCAACAGAGAATTGAGAAATATCTTGGAAAAAAGCTGCTATCATCACATTGAATGCTCTGCACCTAACCAACTGACCACATTAATGTGGAGGTGATACCTGAATAGTAACTTTCAGCCTAACAGTTGCCTACAAAGATTTCAAGAAGGTTCTGATGGGACAAGTATCAAGAAGATTAGTTATTTGATCAACAAGTGAAAGGCTAAGATGAGAGAATGAGAAGGAGTATAAAAGGGAAAGGATTCCATTACAAAGGAGGCATCAGAAAAAAGGAAAGGAACCACTTTGTAATCAAGAACTGAAATATTTGTATAAGTTTGAGAGATATATATAAAAACATACCATCTTGACTTGACCGAGGAGTGTTATTCTTTTCAACTTGTTCTTCTCATTCATTCCAACACTAAACTAACCCATTGTGATTCACATTTGACTCCTTAAACATTCAATATTAAATCCACCATTTAACAAATTTATTGTTGCGAGTTTGTTGGGCCATTGTCCAAATCTTTTGGGCCGTGAATCAATTTGTGTCTTTACAATTATTTTGGAAAATATTTATTATACTCACGTGCCACTTTTGCACAAAATTTTTCACAATCATGACTTTAAGTAAATATTTTAGTTCAAAAAAAATGTACGTAAGAGATATTTTCCTATTATTTATAAAGCTTTTTTCGGTAATGTTATTAATTCAAGTCTACTATTAAGCATCATAGTTCAAGCACGTTCGAAATTTCTTGTATTTGGATAGAATCCTATATATTTGACTCTGTGACTTGTTAAAACAACAGCACTGATAGTGGTTAGGTGGCTGGGATAGGTTGAGAGTTTAGGTAGAAAATACAATCATCAGTTTATTTTATTTAGTCTCTTGTTTAGGCTTCATTTCCACAGTTCTATTCTTCTTTGCACAGTATAATCAGGTGAAATTACTGAGAGAAGGAAAGGCAAAGCTAAAAAGAAAGAGTGCTTTTGAGATCTTAGACCAGTGAGGAATATGAAATATTGAGGGTGTTGACAATAAAAAGATGTTGTGGTTGTTTTTCTGGTAAGTCGTTGGAGTATTATTGAATGGAGTTTGATAATTAAGGATTTAGGAAAGTGAGGAGGTCATTACAAGGAGGGATCTTGACTGAATCTTGAAGGAATTTGATGCTCGTGTGGCATTAGTTATTAACACAATGGATTTAAGAAAATCTTACTACTCTCTCTGTCTAGTTGTTGCATGCATATCTCACTTGTTTAGCTTTAATTTGCTTATTTTTATGATGAATAGACGAAAATGCATCATTTATTTAACTATTATTTTATTTAAATAAAATGTCCAACCAACAACCACCTCAACACTCTTAGTCCTAATACCTAACCAAATACATTCTTTGGATGATAATGATTCTTGTCTTAAAACTTTTATAAAAAAAAAAATTGAAGGAAATTATATTGAGTTGGGCGTGAGAAAGTCCTCAATTGCCTATCCAATCCATCCAATTTCAAACAATTGGGAAGAAAGAGGAATAGAATTTATATTTTAAGCATTGAGAAAAAGAAAAGAAAAGAAAACCTACTAAAAGTGCATCCTACGATTTAAACTTTACATAAAAATCCTGTCAAACTTGTGATTTCATTCTCTAGATGCGGGCAATTACTCAATATAAAACACATTTTCAAGATGTGATTCTACTTGAACTTGAAAATTGAAAATTTACAGTCAATAGTATTATAATTTAGTGGCATTGACAAAACTCCTTCATAAGGAAAATCTAGGTGCAAATCCTCATTTTCCATTTAGTATAATAGTTAAATTATTATTAAAAATTATATTTGGCCTGCATCGTGTTAAGCAAATAATAAGCAAACATTTATTGTAGACCCATATAATTTGATATTCAAGTATTCATTCACGAATATTCATATCAAAGAAGCTATTCTTTAGTTTTAGCTTTAGCTCTATCTTATTATGAATCATCTATCACTTTCCTTGGACTCATGTACAGAGGCCGCACAAGCCTAGAATTCTCCTCTCTTCTCCATGCAAAAAAGAATAAAATCAGTTTGGTTTTCTTTTGGGCTATTATGCCTTTTGTACATACCTTTTATTTTATATTTTAAACAGAAAAATGTATATTACTTGTGGGGTTTTATGATATGTAACTATCATGAAAGTTGTGCTCTATGGGGTTGCAACTTGCAAAAAACCCTTTCTGAGAGCATTCACATCAGTATGTGTATTTTACACATCTATTTTTACACTAAAAACTTACTTTTTCTATTTTACACATTCACTTTTACAAAACACCCACATCAGTTCATTTATTTTACAAAATTTTATAATAAAATATTCATTCTTTCCAATTTTTTTATTATTTCTCTCAACTTCCTATACATACACGTTCTCTCTCTCTCTCTATCTCACTCTCTCTACCCATTTTTCTGATCTGTTGCTATCTCTCTCTACTCATCTCTCTCTTTATCTCCATCTCTCCACAGCTTCACTTCTCAAACAACAAGACCCAATCTCCAAACAAAACCGGTCAGATCTCCACAGCTTCACTCCTCAAACAACAAGACCCAAACAAGCACCAATCAGATCTCCAAGCACCGATCAGCTTCACTCCTCAAGTACCGATCGGTCAAATATCCAGCAAGCACCGATCGGTCATCTCTCTCTTTATCTCCATCTCTATATCGGTCAGATCTCCATAGACAGCTTCACTTCTCAAACAAGACCCAATCTCCAAAAAAAACCCAATCTCTAAACAAAACCCAACTCTATTCCTGATCAGATCTCCAACAAGCACCGGTCAAATCTCCGAGCACCGATCTCCAGCAAGACCCACTCCCTCTCGGTCAAGCATCGATCAAGCAACTGTAGCGTGGGTTTGTCTGTGTTCTTTGTGTGTGGGTTTATCTGTGTTCTTTGTGTGTGGCTATGTTTGTGTTTGTGTACATCTGAGGAGAAGAAGATGAGGAGGTGAGGTAGTTGTGCACGGAGAGAAGAGAGAGAAAAATTGGTGCGAATTTATATTAATAAAATAATAAATACATGAGCTACAGTAACCGTGTATATATACACGGTTACTGTAGTTCATGGATAAATATAAATGATTATACCAGACTTTGGAAGTACTGATGTGGAGCAATTTTAAGACAAAATGTGTAAAAATGGTAGTTTTTTCTATTATACATGAGTTTTCATCCACTGATGTGAATGCTCTGAGTCTTCAAATAGAAATATAACTGCTAAAACAAATGCCTGCAATTGGAATCAACAACGCACTTTCTGAGGCCTTTAGTTGTACTTTCCATTTGCTAACATTAAAAGCTATTCTTCTTTGAGCTGATATGCTTCCTCTATTACTGCTATTCGTAACTAATAGGTGTCATTGGTAGGGTCTTTCTTTTTTTTCTTTTTTTTTAATAACAGTACTTTGGACTCTTTCAGTAAAGAATTTGCAATTATTACAAATGGAAATGACACTCTTTTTAGTCGAGCTTAAGGTTTTGCCTCGAGTCCTGCAAAAGGGAGACCCAACTCCACCTTCCACACACCCTCCCAAGCTTCCCCCCTCAATAAAAACCCCTGTACATTTTTTTTTGTTGCGTCCTAACACCAGTCAGCCCAAACCCACCTCCACGCTTTTCATCACACACGCCTGTCGTTTTCCCTATGGGTCCCATTGGGCATTGAAATATCAGGCGCGTGGGGACTTGTTCACTTGTTAAGTCACATGGGCAGGGTTAGGGAGCTAGAGAAGGGTCATGTTGGGTTTTGCACCCAAAAGTACTGCATAAAGAGAAGCCTAGGAAAATCGGCTTTGGAACAAAAATCCTATCATGCTACACAGAGAGAGAGAGAGAGAGAGGCATCTAAATGGGTTATTCCCAACATTGTTTTTTCAAGGATGTTGTTTCAAATCCAGGAATTTTTCACTTTTAGAAAAAAAAGTGACATATCAGACAAATAATGAATTTACCCGAGAAATAGTTAGGGCTCGTTTGATAAGGTATTTCAAATACCTATTTTTAATTTTTAAATAATATTACACATACTTTTACATATATTTTTACTCATATATATTTCAAAAAATTACAAATAATACTACTCAAACTTTTCTAGCCGAATGAATCTTGGATAATTCTGCAACCAAGTTTCCTCATCATTACACATCTCTTTCTCTCTCTTTATTAAGTGGCCTACTCTATATTCACTTCGAGTGACAGCTATAGACTAACTGGCTAACTTCTAATAGTACCAAAAAAAAATAAATGAATTTAGAATTTTCCTTAGAAAAGCAAACAAAATACCATTTTTCCAAGAGGCGTGTACTCTGTCAGGAGCAAAAGCAACCAATCTCATTTTATAGTAAAGTTTGTGAACTTCAATTTCTCATCTATCGTCGGAAGGCATGTGAGGGCTTTATTATTTGGGCCCCACGATATCAATTCTTTTCTTTTGGGAAGTGGAGTCAGAAGATCTTGGAATCAGAAGATCTTTTTTTTAGAGTCAGAAGATCTCAATGATCTTGATCGAGTTGAAGCCCACTTTATAATTTCTGTTCAATCTTTGACAATTGTCTACATGCTTCATTTTGTTGGTGAGCAAATGCAAAATGCAAAAAAGAAAGAGGATCAATCGTAAAAGAGAATTTTATAATGGGGATATTTCCATTTATGGAATTCATCAATTCCCCAGTAAAAACCTGCCCACCTGGCTTGTAACAGTAGGACCAGTCCGTGAGACTTCCTCACTAAAATCCATTACTCTCTTTTTCACCACCCTTTCTTAAACTGGTGTGCTACATGCCCTTTCTTGTTCACTTTTTTTTTTTTTGGGAGAAATTCTAAAGCCACATTTTTTTTAATGGATTAAAAAAAAAGATTTGTTAACCAGCACCGGTACTTAAAAAGTGGGGAGAAGGCTACTCAGGATAGAGAGTAACAGAGTCATAAGAGTGAGTGGGGGAAAATGCAAAGGTTTAATAGTTGTTGTTAGGTCTTAAAGCAAGAACTATCAGGGTAAGATATTTAAAACCTACGTTATAAATGGATTGTGAACTCAAGGAAGAGTAGACCTGTCAAACTTACTTTTGGTGCCCACAATAGTACTTAAATACTGTATTTAAATTTTGTCATATTTCTAAATATATGTGATTGGTAACATTTATGCCAGTAAATAGTGATAGAGCCTAGATTTTAGTCTTCAGGTAGAATCTTTTTAATTTTTTTTTTCTCTTTTTAAAAATTATAGATCAAATACTTTTTTATAAGAGAAAATTTATTTCGTAACAAGAAGTGGGGGTGGGGATTTTTAAATATTAGCATTAAATTACAAACTTTTTAGACTAATAAAATCTCTTATCCACCAAAAAGGCAGGAAAAAATAATAAAATAAAATAAAACAGCAAATCATGATGTGTGATTGTGAGCGAATATAGATTATAGAGTGTAAATTGAAAGACATCATAAGGCACAGAAGAAGGCTTGAAAAAAAAAAAAGACCGGAAAGTGAAAAAAAAAAATATATATATATATATATATATATTCTTTTATTTTTCTNGTTAGTGGTGATTGTGATTTGTGAAGGAGATTACTAGATATTGCATTTTCAAAGACCAATTAAATTTAAATCCACACTGTAAATATTCTTTCCTGAATCCAATTGTAAATTGTAAAATAAATAAAAAATTTCACCTATTTTTAACGAGGTGAGACTTGGTGCAAATATTTTTTTCCCTAACAAATTTGGACCCAGATCCATTAATCTGCTCTTGAACCCAAAAGGAAAATTATGAATGGGTCCAGATTTAGACTCTAGTTAGAAAAATGGGTCAACTTGTTCTCAACTCATTGTCATTAAATGATTAGGTGATGGGTCGGGTTAGGTCAACAAGTACATTAGATGGTTAGAGGTTGTTTGGCCACCTTTATTTGATCACTCAATTTTCGTCACTCGTCACTCATCACTCACCACTCATAACTCAATACTCATCACTCATCTCCCATCACTCTAAAATTAATACCCGTTTGGCACATCACTCATTTCTCATCACTCAATATTTTTCACACTATTTGTGGCCCCATTTCTGTCACCACCGTAGCTTTTTTTTTTTTTTTTCTTCAAAGTACCCACAAACCCGAACCCAGAAAAAAAAATGAGGAAGAACAGGGAGACGTGAACCCAGGTGAAGAAGGAAAAAAAAAAAAAGGAAGGAGACGTAAACCCAGGTGAAGAAGAAAAAAAAAAAAAGAGGAAGAACAGGGGAGACGTGAACCCAAGTGAAGAAGGAAAAAAAAAAAAAAAGGAAAGAAAGGAAGGAGACGTGAACCCAGGTGAAGAAGAAAAAAAAAAAAAAGAAGGGAGACGGTGAACCCCAGTAAAGAAAGAAGAAAAAAAAAAGGTGGTCAAATGTTGTGGCTAAAAGTATGGCAGTGGGTTCCTCATATAGTGTTATTTACAAAAATGCCATTGAGTTATGAGAATTGAAAACTTAAAACAGCCAAAAGTTGTTTTCAGTTTTCATAACTCATAACTCAAAAAGTAGAGAATTGAGTATTAGAAAAGAGTTATGGAAATAGAGTATTGATGCAGGTAAACGAGTATTTTGCTATGGGTCCCACCATTTTTGAGAATTGAGTTATGAAAACTGAGAATTAAGTCATGAGAATTGGCCATCCAAACAGCCTCTTAATTTCTTTCCAAAAAGAAAAATAAAAGAATATATATACCCCCCCCTCCAAAATGCCCAATTCTCAACTATTCTCCCAAGCCCAGCTCAAATATTCTCCCAAGCCCAGCTTTAGTTTTAGGTCTTATCACTTTATGTACTCCAAAAAAAACAAGCTGGCCCGCTCAAGTCCAAACACTAAAAACAAAACTTCACTTTCTCTTCATCTCGAAAAATCCACCCACTGACCCACGAAATCCCTTTCTTTACTTCTTATTCTTTTGTTTGGTCTTCTTTGATACACTTTCATTTGCACTGTATCGTTGCCTACCTACCAACCCTCAAAACTCCAGTTTTTTGCACTCACAATCCCAAAAAAAAAAAAAAGTCTTGACCAATTTTTTCTTTCTTCATCAACTTTAGTTTTGAAACTTGGTGACTACTTGGTGATTGGTGAGTTTTCTTTTCTTTCTTAAGCATTAGACATTCATCTCTTTTCAGTGTCATTTTTTGATTTTCTCAACTATCTTCACCTGAATATTCACATGCTCTTTATATTTTCATAGATTTTTAGAGAAATACATGATTGAAGGCATGGAGAGATTGTTTGTGATGAGTCTTGAAGGGAAGATCTAAAGTTGGAAGCAGTCAGGCAGAGGCAGTAGGCATTGCCACACGGGTGACCTATCTTTGCACTTTGTGAAAACAAAGTTTCTAAGGTAAAATTGTTTTGATTTATTACCTATTTTTGATTAGTTAGATATCATGTGGCTGTGAGTGTTGTTAAATTGTTTGGTTTATGTTGTGTACTAATACTTGTGTGTTTAATTTTTGTTTTTGTTTGAGGGGTTATTATTAATTAAAGTCGTATTAAAAATGGGTTGTATGTTTAAATTATAGTGAATTTTTTTTTTCTTGAGTATGAATAACATCTATATAACTAAGTAAAAATTTCTAATTAAAATTTTATTTTTTAAACTTCTTTTCAGGTTAATTTTTGAGTCATATTCTTAAAGTTAAAAGAATTATGAGCAAACGAAAAAACAATTGATGCATTTTTTAAGAAAAAAGATGTTAACAATTCAGAAATTAGGACACCTATGGCTGTAGAAATAAATGTTGATACTTCAATGCCTGATAAACACCCTGACCCCTTCAAATATTCAAGAATTCAATTTAAAGAGATAGATCGTGATCCAAGATCATGTAAACAAATATGTGATTTTCCTATCAACAAACAAGATGAAATCCGATGAGTTTATCTCAAAGAAGGTCCATATCAACCTAAAAATATAGACTATTCATACAACAATGATACTCATCGGCATCGATTTCAACCTTTATGGTTCGAATCGGCCCCTCCATGTAAAAATTCCTGGCTATGCCCTTGATTCTAGGCATTGAGAGATTGCAAGTGATTTATGCACAAATTATGCTTTTGTTTTACAGTTCAACTGTTTGACAAAATGCCTCTTCGAAATATGCATGATAAATGTTTAATATGTGTGTGCTTTCGTGCATGTGTTCCTAAATTGAATACTCAAAACTATTCAAACAACCTTATGATGCTCAAATTTTAATTCCAAAATCTTTATAAAATGGTCCTCAAGCTGCTCCACATTCCACCTAAATGAAACAATTGGACCTAAACTTGGAATGGTGTCCTTTAGATTAACCAACATGCCACTTAAAATTTGCAAAAAAAAAGTATTTTCACAAAATTGCTATACTGACATAAAATATTCTTACTATATTTTCACAATTATTGAGATGTCAATTCCTTATATCTCAAAATAAAATAATAAAATATGAAACTGAGATCAATCACAACTGAAAATAAATGTATTGTGAAATTATTATAACATCTTGTTGTTGTTACAACATTTCCATAATAATTTTACAACAAATCCTAAGTAGTAATGTATTATTGATGGATAAAAAAGTGACATCAATAATGGGCTCAGTTTTAAACCAGTAACAACTTGTCATCTAAAATTTGTTTTGAAAATATTGTGGATGTAGCATTTCTTTAAAATAAAATAATAAAATATCAAATTGGGACCTACCACAGTTAAAAATAAAGGCATTGTGAAAATATTATGACATTTTGTTATGTTTCTAGACTTTTTTTTTTTTTAGTCAAATTGGGTGAGTCAAAATTCATTATTTCACACACGGTTTTCTTGTGATGAATTTTTGTTTTTTTTTTTTTTTTGTTTTTAATACACACATTTAAAGTAGTGTTCTAGTTTAAAAATAATTAGTAATTTGCTACTTAAAATTTGTTGTGAAAATATTATGTATGTAAAAAATAAAATAATAAAATATCAGACCGAAACCTACCACAATTGGAAATAAAAGATATTGTGAAAATGTTGTGATATTTATTGTGTTCCTAAACTTCTTTTTTGGTTTAGTCAAAATTTGTGAGCCAAAATTCACTATTTCAAACACATTTTTTTCAATTGGCTTTTATTTGTTTTTGTTTTTTAATTGCACGAATTTAAAACCAATAACAATTATTACATAAGATTTGTAGTATAAATCAAGAAAGTCAATACCGTACCAAAGGCTGTACACCAGTACGATATATTTCAAGTACCAGTCAATATTGGTATACCGTTTCGAGTTTACTACTATTTTATATATTAAATATATATATATATACACACACACAGAGACAAAATCTCTATTCTTGAGCATATATTGATATTTACATATTTAGTAGTTAAAGTTCACATAATAATAATAATTTATTATGAGCACTTAAATTTAAATTTATAAGAATATAATATTTCACTTATTTTTTATCTCTAGCTCACATATCAGCCTATTAATTAATAAAAGTATAAAACCAGTGAGTGTCAATAGTTGAAAATTTGAAATAAAAGATGTCATTGAAATTTCAAACTATTTTTTTTTTTTTTTACATTAAAAAGGTAGAACCATTTTATTAAAAGAAAAGTAATATAAGTATAACAAGATCCATGGGCTGTACTAGACTGATCAGCTAGCTTGAGCCATAGACAAGACATAAACTAATAAAATACAACTCAAAATTCTAACTAACAGGCCTGAGCCCGTAGACAAGACATAAACCAAGAAAATACAACTTAAAATTCTAGCTAGTAGGTCCTTTGATTTGCTACCAGTGCCTGATACTCATCAACACAAATATCAATGTCAAAGCTACTATTAGTTTCATTTCCAGAAGATGTAGTTGCTGCTCCTTGCGTAACGTGATTACCCATGGCAGTTGCCAATATGGGTTGAGAAATGTGTTGCACATTAAATCCAAGTGATTTGAAAGCTGAGAAGGCAGCAACCCTTGCTTCTTCAGCTTTATCCAGAACAATTTTGCATGCACCATTCTTAATCTTCTTGGCCATTCCAAGTTGTACACGTCTTTGTGTTGAACCTGCTAACACTCATATTAGTCAACTTGTCAGGATTAAAAGATCTATAAAACCATAAATGCATTCAATTTTCAAATGAAGATGAATTACATGAAAACAACCTTAAACAGGAAGAAGAAAATGAAGGATAACAGCATACAGTGCTATAAATATAAAATCTACCACCATTAATAATCCAAGCATCACAAATATTTTGATGTCATCTTTAGTAACATAAATAATTTTTTGATAGATTAGAAATTTTATAAAAAGAACAAAAAGTCAAGGCCCTAGTACACAAGAAATATACAAGATAATTGCAAGAAAAATCTATGATCTAAAGCTACAATGATCTTAAAAATACAACAAAGAGGAAGAAGCTAAACCTGTGTTAGATTAAATGATTAAATTTACAATTTCCTAATGAGAAATAATATGTCTACTGCATTTTTACAATAAATTCTAAGTGATAGGTTGTTACTAGTTGTTATTATTGGGGCAAAAAAATAATCTTAGTATTAGTTTTAAATTTGAACCAATAACAACTAACCACCTGTGATTTGTTGTAAAAATATTGTAAAATTGTTGTAGATGTAGCATCTTGCTTTCTTAATAACTTAAACTTTTGAGACAATCAATAATTTATCAGGTTCAAACCCTGTATCCACCTTACCTCCCATTTAAAAAAAATTCCACATGTTGGCCCCACTTATAGGGCAGCTTAGGCCCACAAATGAAGGGAAGGTGTTAGATTAAATGATCAAAATCACCATTTCGTAATAACTTAGGCTTTTGAGACAATTGATAACTTATCAACCTGATTGCCCTCTACCAATCAAACAAAGATTTCAAAAATAAAAGTTTCAATTGCACATATGAGATCTCCATTCCATCAACATCTTGCAATCATGCTCCCTCCAAATGCAAAATATCAAGCACAGAGGAAGAGCATTCCACACATTCAAACTTTGACATTGCTTAAGAACACCTCCAACACATGAAAAGCTCCATCAAATTAGGCATTACCCAAGAAATTCCAAACAAAGCAAATACTAACAATCACCGCTTGCTAGCAACATCACAATGCAAAAAGAGATGCTTAATCGACTCCCCAACAACTTTGCATATACAAGACCAATCAACAAAGATGATCTTATGCTCCCTTAGATTATCAACTATTAAGTAAACAACAATACTTAAACCCATCCTACCCAAACTGCTCCTATTAATTTTTTTTTTTTTTTTTTTTAATAAAGTAAAGAAAATTTTATTCAAAGACATAATAATGAGTCACCCAAGTATACAGCGGGGGACCAAAATAATCAAATACATAAATTACAAGCATCCATCAAATCATAGACCAAAAAAATTGAATGACTTCCTATGATAAACATCCAATCCGATAGAGACTTAAAGAAGAAAAGTTCTAAATCAGCTATAGTCCTTTCAGAATCTTCAAAACACTGATTGTTTCTCTCCTGCTCCTATTAATATAAATGCTCCTATTAATATAAACCGCATAAAGGATGTCAAAAATGTTATTAACAGATAGTGCAAAGCTTGAGATATAGTAAGACACCAATCAAGAGCATCATTGTTTAGCATCATTTAAACAATACATGAACTCTGCTATAGCAACATCTTTATTCAAATTCTCCTCCCCACCCCTAGTTATTAAATAAAAAACCCAATTTTGGAGAGACCAATAGAACGGAGCTTTAGTTTGTACCATTTTACCTATCAAAAGCTGGAATGCACGGACGCGACTCTAGAGGAGCCGCACTCATGTCCGATGCGGGAGGGACATTGCTGACCACGCGTCCGTGCCGCGTTGGGCCGCATCCTGTCACATGGATTCTCCAACTCACGCCGACACGGCTCAAATCGAGCCGACTCGGGCTGTATCGGCTGAATATCGGTGTGTTTCGGCCGGAAAAAGGAAATCAAAGAAGAAGAAAAAACTTAAAACCGAAATATCGGTGAATTTCGGCCGAATATCACTGTTCTTCATCTTCTTCTTCTTCGCTTCTTCGTCTTCTTCTTCACCGGCCTTAACCCCTTTCTTCTTCTTCTTCTTCTTCTTCTTTGCTTTGTAACTCACTATTCTGTTTCTTTTTTTCTTCTCTCTTTTGAAGAGCTCTGTTTCTTATGAGTTATGACTTTCCCAGGAGATCAAAAAGCTAAGTTTTTTCTTTGTGGCTCTCACGCCTCTTTGACCAAACACATGAGAGAAGAGGCATGAGAGCCACATCTACCTTTTTTTTCTTTTTTCTTTTTTCTTTTTTTAATAATTCAAGTGTCAAAAACTTTATTATTATTATTATTATTATTATTATATAAAAAAGTATGCTTAGCAATATATTAAAAATATAAATAAATCATAGGATTCAAAAGAGGGGGCGGGGCAGGAGAGGGGGGGGAGAGAGAGAGAGAGAGAGAGAGAGAGGACCAATAGAAAGCAAAATATTAGATAGATGAAACTTCCCAAAAAAATTTGACAAGAACAACGTGCTATAACAGTCATGTCAAGAAATCCCATTAATGGCCACAAAACAAATACAACTTACGGTCCATACTATTCTTTGGTTTGAAAATCCATGACAAAACAAAGATATTTTCATGCATGACTTGAAATGTAATTATAACTATGAACCAATATCAGAGACCAAAAATCTCGTATCAACTTTTGTAGCCCATGAAGAAGATACAAAAAGAGCTTTGGTAATTTCAAGAACAGATGCTTCTGCAATTGCTAGAGGTGTACGCAAGCCAGCTTTGTAGAGTGCTCTTGCTTGAGAACCCTAAAAGTCAAATAATAGAAACAACCAATCCTTGACTATTTATAAAATGTTCTAAAATACTAAAACTCAAATAATAAAAACAACCAATCCCAAATTATTATAGAAACCTAAAACCACTAGTGAGGTTCTCCTCAAGACAGTAACAGAAAGGTAGTTTGCTAATAGAAGTACCTTAAGATATGGAATTGTAGTAAGCTCTACAATTTCTGCTCTCACTCCAAATGAAACACGATTTTGGAACTTGGCAACCAAGCCTTCCAAATCATGCCATCCAAGCCTCTCACAAAATAAAGTAACCATTGATGCAAACCTTCCAGCATTCTCTTGTAAGGCTTGAACCATGCCTCGAGCCACTTTAAAAGCTTCACAAACCTCAGCGACAGGAACTTCCTTCATCCCAGGTTTAAGAAAATGTATTTAGCAAAACAAGAAAACCAAAAAACAAATACACATCAACAAAGCCATCCCATATAAAGACGACTCAGAATCCTATCAAAGTAACCAAACTAATAAATATGCAGTCCAAGTGAAAATCAAGAAAAATAGACCAGAAGATTAAATTGAATGTTATCCCAAGTCACAGTCACCTCAAACATGCAATCCATATAATAGCATGCAATATATAGTATTTGGTTTGCTGACATTCACAAATTGAAGAAAAATAGGAAATCTATTAGTGCATGCAATACCTACACTAATCTTGATAAGATGAGTGCAACATAGAAACGTTTATACACTCGAAGTGGTTGATCATCCGAAAGCATATTGCTGTTTGTGATCCCAAGTCGGTTTTCACTTTTGCCACGCAGCACTTTCATATTGTCTCTTGAATGCTTTGAAATGCGCAAAGGTGCACCATGTGCCATGTGCATCAGAAACGGCTCAACAACTCCAACTCGATTGCCCCCTGACTGCATTTCATGCAATTGGGAAGAGAAATTAAATAATTTTTATTATAAAATCAGATGTAAAGATGAAAATTACAAGTTGAGAAATAAACCACATTAAAGTTTAAAAATTTTAAATTCAAAAAAAAAATAATAATAAGTTATTAGCATGATTCTAAGAAGATGGAATCATCTACTAAGGAAATCCAATACACAATCATGGATTTATGAAGAAAGAAAGCATACTTTATATTGATTCTACCATTAGGTAAATCTCTGAATCTAATTGCTCTTAAAAATATAAACAATTTGTTACTGTGACAAGCCAATAAGCTCTAGCTCAATTGGCACCTCATTCCCTTATAAGTTCTAGGTGGATAGTGAGGTTCTAGGTTCAAGGCCCATTGGTTGTGTATGTAACTAACCCAAAAGAAATATTTGTTACTGCAAATATGAGTCACATCATCCATCCTTCACACTTGTCGCACATCAAATATGAGTCGCACCTAATCTTGATCTAAAATATGAGTCGCACATAATCTCAATCTTTATTTGATATGGCAAATATGATCCGCGTTGATGCCACTAGTTAATTGATCTACCTCCTCTAGCATCTAATTGGCGGAACTAGTCATCGGCTTGAAAGTAATCTTTAACAAATCCATTTTAGGTTTAGTGATTGTTCAAGACTCAATCTAATCACGTTGGTTGACAATTTGACCCTCAACTCAACCAAACCCAACCCATGAACACCTCTATTTGAGAGCTTAAACAAGAGGGAATCTAACAAGTATGAAGAATTGCTCATTTTATTATACTCACTAAGAGGGTCAAATCATGTTTTCTACCAAATTTGGGCAAACTATAGGAGAGTATGAAAATGTTTAAGTTAACATTTATTGGAATTTAAATAATACAACCTTTATCTACTTGTTCTCATTTTCACTCATCACCCAATTTCCTTGCCATTGGCACCTCCCTATCTTCACATGTTATTGATTTGAATGCCTTAAGAAAATACAAGACAATCTTAAAACCACAATGATGATGATGATGATGTTGTTGCGCTGTGTGAGGTTTTTTTAACAAAATTATATCAAACACACAACTAAATTTTCAAGAAATCAAATTTTCATTGAATAATCATTGAAATTGCTAATTATTTTAAGAGTCTATTTAAAATCTGCTTATTTTGTTGAACAGTGCAAGAAACGTTGGGCTAGTAAAAAAAAAAAAAAAGGAGGGGGGGGGACGCCGAAACACAGATGCCAATCCAAACCAACCTTATTGCGTTTAAATACGCTTATTTTCTGAAAACTAGAAACTGAAAAAAAATAAATAAAAAAAATTCTGTTTATTACTGTTCAGCACTGTTCATTGGCCTAAATACACTGTTCAATGCCAATGAACAGTGCATAACACGCTGGGTTAAAAAAAAAAAAAAAAAAAAAAGAAAAAAGAAGCCAAAAACGTGAGATAGGTCCAGACACAGACGCAAACATTCGAATCCAAACGGAGCTCTAGTGTTTAAGTAAGGGGCAGCTTAAACAGACTGAATCTATCATGTTTGAGCAATTTCTTTAGTTACAAAAATTTTCTAAAAATTTGCTACAAAATTGTCTGATCAGTTGTCCAAATTGACATCTATGATGTCAGAGAAAATGTCCAAATCAACTCTGCTGTACCCAAACATACTAGTTCAGCTATCCAAAATGTTGTTCACTAGCTATACAATATACTGTCCAAAAAATGCATATTCTGTCCAAAAAAGCTATTCATCATAGAACAACATAATCTTGTAGTAGGATCTAAAAAAATAAACCACAATCTTATGGGAGGAAAACTAATAAAAAAAAGTATACGTTAAGGTTGTTTTCTTTCCTTTCCTTTTTTTTTTCTCCACTAAAGTTTATAGAGTGTACTTAAATCACTTGCACTTCATATTTAATTTTAACACATATTTCTATAGTTACATTCTCATAACTTTCATTTTATTATTGTCCCCAACCACATTGAAAGCATATCTATAAGAATAGAAAACTACTCCAACCAAATCATGAAATAAAAATAAAAAACAACTTGAAAAGATGCTATTTTGATTCTTTTACAAATCCATATATTTTTTTATTGAATAAAAACAAGCAACTTACTTAATAAATCTTTCGAGATCCTTCTGTTCCCAATGCCTGCTAAAGATCTCATTTATCAGAGAATACCAAAAAATAATACGAAGAAAAAAAAATATGGATTTATATAAATAAATAATTAAAAAAGACCTTGAAGGCAGAGATGAATATCAATGGCATGAAAAATAAAATACCAGCAGTCCAGCCACAGCACGTGGCAGAAGTGCTTGACTGTAGCAAGCAAAGCCACAACCAGTGTCGTTTTCTACGTCTCCTCATGTATTCCTCGACTCTTTCTCTCTCTTCCTCTTCGACTGTCTCTCTTCTCAGATACAAAGCAAGCCACCCAAAACTGCCACCACCACACGAACCAGCCACTCAAAACTCAAACTACCACCACACCACTACTACTCTACTTGAAACTTAACCACCATAGCCAAAATCCAAGAAACCCACACCCAAAATCAATCACCACCACAGTCAAAATCCACCAAGCCCACGGAGATGGAGAGAGAGAAAATACGAAAGAGAAGTGAGAAAAAAAAAAAAGAGAAAAGAAAGAAGCGGTGAAGAAAGAAAAAGAAGAGAGAGAAGGGATGAATGGTGAAGAAAGAAAAAAACGATAGAGAGAAAGAGTGGCGTTCAGACAAAAGGAGCCAGAGAAAAGAAAAGTGGAAGAAGAAAGAGAAAGAGGGAAAAGTATTAAAGTTTTAAAGCAAAAAGATATTGCACCTAATAATAGAAGTGGGATCAGATTCAGTCACGGCGTGTGGGTTCGAAATGATGAAAAAGGCGAATTAGAAAATTGCTGAAAAGTACAAATGCCTGTACTCAGAATCTCTGCTAAAATCAAAATAAATAAATAATGTTATTGCAAAGGTGTGATGTACAATCGTTTTGGCGTGTATTGATATTGATACTGATACCGAATCTACGGATTCAGCTGCCTCTTCCGCCTTTTTTTTTTTTTTTTTTTTTTTAGAACACGCGCCAGTCAGTACAATAATGTGTAAAACTGAATATTAAATGACTTTTCATTTAATTTTTTTTATTATTATTTTTTTCATATGAAGACAATAGTCTTTGGTGGGACTCGGGAGTTAGCTTGGATGATTGCGAAAAATAATACCAAGAGCTGAAAAAGAAGATGCCTTTTTGATAATATTGTTTTAGTAGCGTTATTTATATTTTTTAAAAATATGTAAAAATATATATTATATTGTTTAAAACTGAAAACATATTGTTAAACTACTATACTAAACGAGTAATTCTTAAGTACTCCCGGAACACGAAGAATGATGCTCTCTCCTCTCACATTCATTGTGGGATCTGCTCATTAAATTCATAGTAGGGTCCATCATGAATGTGAGAGGAGGGAGCACCATTTCACTATACTCCGGGACTACCTAAGAATTTTTCATACTTAACAAGGCCTAGGACTCGGAGGAATTAAGAAGTTTCTTTTAAGGTCACCAACATATATATATATATATAAAGTATAAACACTATTACAAACATATATATTTTTTTAAATGCTTTTTTTTTTTTTTAGAAACCTTTAAACCATGCACTAAATTAACAATTTGAATACTTTAACTTTTTAATAATAATAATGATGATGATTTATTATTATTAGTTGTTGTAATTTGAAGAGTTTAGTTTACCTCAAGTACTTTTTTAACTGATTTTTTTTAAAAAAAAAAAAAAAAGAGAAACGGCCACATCACTCACTAATTAAATAAAATGTAGATATTAAACTCAATACCACTTGTATTGTAAATTTAAAACAAAAGAAGATGTTTAGTTAAAACAAATATTAGAAGTAAGTCAAACCCTAATCTGAAATAGTAAATTGAAATAGACAGGTACTAAAATATTAAAATAAATTAAGCTCATTTGTTAATTGAGTCCTCACTTAGGGAAAAAAAAATTGAAAGGAGTGCAATTGAATAAAGAGAAAGTGACTCTTTGTGATATGAAAATGGAAATAAGGAGACTTTCTTTCAAGAAAATTGAGAAATTGTAATCTTAAAAGATCGTGTCAAAGATAGCTCATTTGAAAAATGAACTCTTAATATACATATTTGTTTGGCATTAGACTTTTAAATTCAGTTTTTAACTTTTATATATAACTTTTTAAAACCTCACTTTTACCTACATTTTTTCACTTTAAATTTTTTTTTTAAAGTACAAATATACTTTAAAACAATATAAAAAAAAACTAAATAAATTATTCCCAAAAAGTCTTTTTCCTTCAATATTTGTACTTTAAAAATGTAGGATGGTACCGAGTAAGATGGTATTTTTTTTAAATAATATTTTATTGAGTTTTGGGTTTTTTATTTAAGTATTATGTTATATTATTTAATTGTGTAAATATATTATTTTAATGTGTTATATAATAAAGTAAAAGTTGAGATCTTAAATATATTATAAAATAGTATGGTGTAATGAATAAAATAATTTTTAAGATGATAAAATTATATAAATTTTTAAATCTGAATGCTAATGCTCTGATTTGTAACTTGGAACCATAAAACTAGTACTATGGGTATGTTAAATGAAAACAAGTGGGAGGGAGTGGCCGAGAGAGACTGAGTAAAATGAAGGTATAAAATAAGAATGTTGTGATTTGTGAAGATTCATCCCTTAAATAGATAAAAGTTTAGAAATTCTTTTTAGAAATTTGTTATGAAAGAAAATTATTGTCATTTATCCCTAACATGTCCCTCTTTCACGTGAATGCATAAGTGGGAAGAAGAAGAACGCCATGGCGGATACTAGAAGAAGCTTTGAAAGGGATAATTATATTTTACCCACCTGTGGTTTGCCTCTAATTTGACTTGCCTACCCGTAATTTCAATTTTAACACTTTGCCCACTTGTGATTCCCTCCGTTACTACTCTGTTACCCACCTCCATTGTAGACGTTACTCTAACACATAAACTCATCAAAAATAGAACCTAAAATAGATCAAACACTCCTCACTCCTAAAACACACTCTCATCCAATGTGCTCACCAAACTAAGATCAAAATGCAATGTGCTTGAGATAATGGATTGAGAACCACCTAGGTTTTGATCAGAAACTCCAAACAACCCATTTGCAACAAACCGTTAGAAAAATGCAACAGTAAAAATAATCATGTTGACCCAATTTTGCACCTCATGCTCCGTGTTTGTTTCTAGGGAAAAATCAAAGGGCAATGAGAAAAAGGGAGAGTGAAGCAAAACGCAAGCGAAGGGAATAAGTGTTTTGTTTCATTCGTGCATAAATCAAACATGCTTGGGATAACTTAAACAGTACAACTTCTGGATGAAGAACTCTGTTTGTTTCTTAAGAAATTGGCAAAATAAAGTGAAGGAAAACGGTTACAAGTAAATATAATAACAACTAAACAATAATAGATAGCCTTCCAGAAACTACAACTAACCCATTTGGGAAAACTTCAAAAAAGAGCAATGGCGTAATAAAATCCCACTGACCCAATAAGGAAAGTTTGAATTTTTCCCAAATTTACGAGCTGGTGCTCTGCTTGTTTCTCGAGAAAAAAAATGCAAAGAGAGAAAAAGAGTGTGTGTAGCAAAATGCTAACTAGAAAAGGGTGTTGGCATTTCATTTCGTTTCATTAATGATGACCCACAAAAGTTTAGTGATTGATTAATTCCATGATGATATGGACCCATTTGAAGCTAACTTTCAAACCGGGAAAAAAAAAAAAAAAAAAAAAAAAAATTAGCGCGATGTGTTAGCTTGGGTCCTCATCATCCCAGGTTCAATGGTTATAACTTGGCCACATAAAAGCTGAAACAAAGAACACGAGCCATCTTAATTTCCCAATCCTCCACCTATCCCAGAGTTTGATCTGGAAGAACATCACATTTCTGTGTAAAACCCAGAAGTTTTTTTGGCCTTTTCTTGCTTTGTATAGCACAATATGGCCAGCATGGAAGCACTAGGATCCAAGCAGCAAGCTGTTGAGTTTGAGATCATGGGTGAGCCAAATGGGTATAGCGAGGAGGAGATCTTAAAGCAACTTGATGCAATCCATGTTACTGGTGGTGGAGTTTTATGCTGAGTCTCTTTTCATTTTAGGGTCCGTTTGGTTCCCGTAAAATATTTTCCGAAAAATATCTATTTTCCGGAAATGCTATTTTCCGGAAAAGGAAAATACTTTCAAGTGTTTGGCCGTATTATTCAAATTTTCCTAGAAAATGTTTTCATGTGTTTGGTTGCATTTGAAAATGCTATTTTCCTACTACTTTCTCACATTTTCTCAGTCATTTTCTCTGATTCCAAACAAATTTTATATTACAAAATTCACCACCACCCACACATCTGCACCCATAGAAAATCCACTACCACTACCCACACAAAACCCACAGAAAATCCACCATCCACACCACCGCAATGAAAAAAAAAATCAAAGGAGGACGACGAGATCGAGAGGGCGGCGCGATCAAGACGACGATGAGATCGAAGATGATGATTTGACCCAGAGGAGGACGGTGCGATCTCGGCGCGATCTCGTGGGCACGAAATTAGCGTCGTGATCGCGATCTTGGCGCGATCGAGAGGGCGGCGCGATCTTGGCGCAATCAGTGACGAAGGAGGCGACGAGATCGGAGACGAAGGAGGCGACGAGATCGGAGACGAAGGAGGCGACGAGATCAAGGACGAAGGAGGCGACGGCGACAAGGACGGCGATTTGACCAGCGAGGACGTGCTTCAGGTGGAGTGTGCTTGGGCTCTCTCTCACTCTCTCTCTTCAGGTGTATTTTCTGGAAATGCTTTGAAGGTAAAATAAGAGTGTAAATTGGTTTCCGTTCAAAATACCTTATTTTCCTGTCAACGTGAATCATTTTTTCCGTTGACTGTATTTTCCATAAGAACCAAACACCGTATTTTCCAGAAAATCATTTCCGAAATCAGTTTGAAGCCAAAACAAACGGAGCCTTAGTCGAAAATTTTGTTAAGTATGCTGAACCCATTGTTGATAGTTTTGTTGCAATTTTAGCATTGTAGCATCTAGGATCTTAGTTTGGTGACCAAGTTGGATGGGAGTGAGTTTTGGGAGTGAGGAGTGTTTTGATCTGTTTGGACTTTCATTTTTGACATATTATGTGTTAGAGTAATGGCTGAAAGAGAGTAGGTTACAGATTAGTAACGAAGGGAATCACAGGTGAGTAAAGTGTCAAAATTGAAACCACAGGTAGGTAAGTCAAATTAAAAGCAAACCACATGTGGGTAAAGTGTAATTATCACTAAAAAAATAGTGGATTGCCCGTAGTCAGTGGACAATATTGAGTTATCGATTATGCGCACCATTTATTTCCTTTACAAATTTTTTTTATTTTTTAATTTTTAATTTTATCTTTTTAATTTTTTTTAATTTAATAGTTAAAATTAAAAATTATTTTTTTACCACAATTATTTATTGCTATTGCGTGCAAACATTGCACCTGATCTCAACTTTGATTTTGTCATTATGTCAGTGCCTAGTCCTATCAGCAGTTCTATATTCAGTGACTAGACAATTCACCATTATAGATTCATTTTATAGCTTTAGGTTTAGAGCATTTCTAACAGAGTATACATAGCCAAAATATAGATAATATATGTTACTATTCATGTTCTATATGCTACTGTTTATGCTCTAGTAGCTTCTCTATATTCGGAAATTCTTTTTGCTAATGAATAGTAGCCCATTCTTCAAATCATTTTTTTCTATTATAATAATTTGCTGTTGAATAAAAAAATGTTGGAAGATGTGTAATTGTTAAAAAAGAATAAATAATGAATGAATAAATAATACTTAAATGAGATAGATAATGTGATAGAGAATCTGTTAGAAAGTGTATTTGAAAAAGTTGGTGAATAAATAATACTTAAATGAGATAGAGAATGTGATAGAAAATCTGTTGGAAAGTGTATTTGAAAAAGTTGGTAGATAAAGGTAAAAGTCATTGTTCATTCTCCAAACAATACAAAAATTTGATGAATCTACTGAAGATGCTCTTAGGGATTTTTTTAAAGATTCTATTTATTCAAATATTTTTTTGTCTAGTAGTGTGATTTAGGTTTCTCCTTCACAAGTTGATTTGTGATCAATCCTTTTTTTTTCTTTTTTTTTTTTCTTTCTTTATTATTATTATTATTATTATTTGGTTAATAGTGTGAATGTGTGATAGGATTTTTTTTTTTAGCATGAAAGGATCACTTCTATGGATTAAATCAATTAAAAATACCAAACCGCAATTGATTAAAGGGAAATTTATCATCTTTCATGGTTTAAATCCATTATTCCATACAAATATTCATAATTGGTAAAAAAAAAAAAAAAAAAAAGGTAAAATTTTAGAAATTTGTTATGCTAAAATTTGATGCCAAACACACTCTAAATGTCTAATTAGAGCATCCACACTAGTGGATGCAAACTTCTCGTCTATTTTATATGAAAAAACTTACTTTTTCTATTTTACATACTTGTTTTTACAAAACATCCACACCAGTTTATCTNAGTTGTCGAGCAAGTATCGAGCTTACGGGCTTGAACAACTTTCTTAAACTCGATAGATGCAGCTGTCGAGCCAGCTGTTGAGATTTAATGAAATTGCACTATCAGATGTTTTCTTGGACAGATTTAATGACTTCAACACTTGATCTTGAAACCTTGTTTCTTGAAGTATTAAAAACACCTAGAACTACCCAATTATAAGTAGAGTGCGTTTTGTCAAAAGGATTAGCCAATTACATAAAAGAATGACATATGTTCTTAATGAGTGAACTACATATGTCCTAACATTCTAAAATAGAAGAAAGTACAAATTTTACACTTTTTGAGCAAAAAAACACCCACATCAGTGGGTGTAAAAATGTGTAAAGTTGTCTAAAAATTTTCATGAGCTACAGTAACTGTGTATATTTACACGGTTACTATAGCTCGTTTATCCATTATTTTAGTATTTGTTTCTTTCTCATCTCAACTCTCTCAAGCTCATAGCTCTCTCTTTCAACCGTGAATAGTCTTCTCACTCTCACCTCTCTATCATTTCATCTCTCCCTCAGTCCATTGATCTCACCTCAGTCAACCGATCTCACCTTAGGCCACCGATCTTACTCATCGCCAATATGATCTCAACATGCAAACGACATCATGGCAAAGCTCAGAAACATCGTGACGGAGTTTAGATGGTACGATCTCACTCGCACGAGGCCCAGAAACGACGTCGTGTCAGAGCTCTTAGGGATGTGATGTGTGGGTTTTGATGGGTATTGATCCATGGGGTATTGATCGAGTTGATGGTAGGTTTTAATGAGTATTGATCTGTGGGTATTGATTAGGTTGATGGTGGTTGGGATTTTGATTGGTGGGTTGAATATTTTGATCGGTGGGTTTTGATCTTGAACTGCTTGTTTTTTCTGGTTCATTGGTGGGTTTTGATGATCTTACTGCCGATTGGGTGGTGATGATTTGGCTTGACTGTGTTTCGGGCTGGGTGGGTGATTAATGGGTTTCGAAATTAGTGGGTTGGTTTTTCTTGATGATGCTGGTTGGGTGGTGGTGATGGTGGCTAGGTGTGGAGTGATCGTTGGTAGTAATGGACTGTGAATCTATGAGAGAGAGGGGTAGTGAGGGAGTGAATAATAAAAAATTGTAAAATAATGAATACTTTATTGAATAAAAGTATAGAATAGATAAACTGGTGTGGATGTTTTGTAAAAACAAGTATGTAAAATAGAAAAAGTAAGTTTTTTCATATAAAATAGACGAGAAGTTTGCATCCACTAGTGTGGATGCTCTAATTAGACATTTAGAGTGTGTTTGGCATCAAATTTTAGCATAACAAATTTCTAAAATTTTACCTTTTTTTTTTTTTTTTTTTTACCAATTATGAATATTTGTATGGAATAATGGATTTAAACCATGAAAGATGATAAATTTCCCTTTAATCAATTGCGGTTTGGTATTTTTAATTGATTTAATCCATAGAAGTGATCCTTTCATGCTAAAAAAAAAAACAGATTGTAGCAATTTATTTTAGATATATATATATATATATATATATATATTTTGTGTGTGTGTGTGTGTGTGTGGGGTGTACTTCTTATTGTAGGATTGTTTTCTCCCTTTTTTTTAGTATAGAGACACTCATTAGCTTGAATTCAAGCTTGACTCACATTACTAATCAGTTATAGAATACATGACAGAGCATGCTCAATGTCTAATAAGCACACACAACAGTACATGCTCCATGTCTTACAGACAATCAATATGTAAAATCCATTTACAATCCATGAACCCAACTATGTTACCTGTCATATTAGGTGAAAGTTTTGTTAATCTATTGAGATTAAGTTCATGGTCTCGGGTTCTTAAAAGCTTTCTTTGAATTGTCTACCATTGAGTTGGCTTATTAGGCTTGGAATATATGTAGTTTGATTTAAATCTAACCCACATATGTAAGAGGTTTTTGATGTTGCCTTCCTTACAGGTATAGAGTATGAGTATCAGCGCTCTAAGTTGTGTGTGTGTGATTGGGTTATGAATGTACACGAAGCTGTAATTTCTGTTTACAGTTTTAGGGATTAGTCTTATCGATATTAAAAAAAAAAAAATTCATAGCATTCAGATGATTTCACAGAACTATAGTAATCTACGAGATTCTTTGATTTGAAAACTTGATCTTCATTGATACATTTTGCTAACTATCCGGTGCATCACACTGGTTAACAACTAGTATTTATATATTCCCGCACATTGTGTGGGTTTGCGACTAGTTTTTATTAATTTAAAAGAGCATCTACCGCAAAATGAACATTCAGATAGGCACCTCTTAGCCCCAGAAGAATTGATGATCTAAATAAAGCCTTGATCTCTAAGTTGGGCTGATCAGGAGCTTCTAATATCGTTAAGATTGAAGAAATCAATGGCTCCCAATTGGTAAGGAATTCGAAACTCAATTCCATTGCTTAACAATAACAAGGGTCAGTCTGTATATATATTATATACAGACTCAAATACCAATATATTATATATGGACTGATCCATGGGTCCATACAATCCCCAACAACTATCTCCATTCTCCTCCCTCCAAACCAATCTGAGAAATCAAAACCTAGTAGTAGACCTCATCCTTCTTGTTTCATAGAAATGTAACTCATCAATTCTATTCTTCAATTGGCTCTTGCTGATACTCATGGGCAAGTTCCTTCGAGACCCCTTATTGTTTTTTTAGAATAAAATTTATCCTCATTTATCCCCACCCAAAAAAATCTATTTGCAATTTTTTATTATTTGATTCATTATGACTTTATGTACTTGAAAAGATTAAAATTTATGTTTATATGATGATGGTGTGTTTTTTTTTGAATGGTTCATTATTTTGTAATGTTACAACTTGGAAGTTATTTTTTTATTTATGTAATTATACTTTGTGTTTGAAGGATTATAATATTTAGACATTTTAATTTTTAATTATAATGTTACATTTATAATTATAATTATTAATTTTTTGTTTATTCTTTGTTATTTCTTATGTAATTTAAGAAAATGCATTTGAAATTTTTTTAATATTATTTAGACATTTTCAATCAGGGTGGCTAATTCTTACATATATGCCCTATTTATTTCTTTTTTAATTAGTTTTTAAATTAATTATGAATTCATAATGGTTCAAGTTTTCAATCCATTGGGCTACAATAAACAGCTGACTACCTTCTTCTTTTTAAAAAAAAAAAAAAATCAATCGGTAAGGATTTTATTCAACTCAAAAAATACCACAAGAGCCAATCCCTGGAAGCTACTAAAAGAAGATTTTGTAGCTGTCCTAAAACACAACTGACTCCAAATAGCTACCCCAGCGAAACCAATGAAAATAACTAATAGGGAACCATAACTTAGGATTCCATAGTACCCAAAATATGCTCTATACACAATACCACCAGCAACAGTTTGGGTAGAGGACAATTTGGTAGGCCAGGTGGAAAACTCTTTGAGTCCCACTATTTCACCCCTATTTTCTCTTGTTAACTAAACAATGGAGAAATAAGTTTTTGATCACAATCAAATCTAACTTGATTAAGATTTAGTCAATTGTAGGCCAATCTAAGAATTAAGTCCAAATTAAAGTGATTAACCCGTTAACATAAGAATACAGAAATCAAAACTAAGCATGGATAAACAAATAAAATGAATAGCCCACAGAAATCAAAACTACAATAACACAGCCATAACACATGGATGTGTTATTGAAGAGGAAACCTCAAGAATTGGAGGGAACCTTTGTGGTCTTATTGCCGAAACCAATCCACTAGAATAGATAGTTACAGTACATAATATCTATGTACTCAAGCCCTCTAAACTTTTGCTCGCAACCAACTTCGCAATTCCTTTCTCTACTCTACCATCTGGATTTGCAACTAAGCTCTAATTGCAACTTCAAGCTACCATGGCTAATTTTGGGTTGCTCCAATGATTCCTAAGGCACTAATCAACACTCACAAATCTTGAGATAGTGAAGAATATGATGGTATCAATCTCCACAGAGTTCACCAATTTGCAGTTGCTTCCTGGGATTCGAGCCAAAGAATATCAAAGAATGGAATCAAGGCAATTACACTGGTGGTGAAGGAGACAAAAAAGATGGGTTTTTGAAACTGAAGATGATGAAAGTGCCAGACTTTTGCAGATTGGTCAACTGCTTTTCAAAACAAATGCAGAGAGCAGTGCTTGGAGAATTGTTCTTGTATAGCATATGCATATGAAACTGTTATTGGTTGTATGTCTTAGACTGATAAATATTGATACACAGCAATTGTCCAGTTGTGGAGTTGAACTTTACATTTGTGCGGCCTACTCAGAACTTGGTAAGTTGTTTATTTTTTTTTTTTTTATACTTTTATGTGAAAATTACGCTTCAAATTATACACTAATGGTCCAGTTTAATACCATATGAAACTTAGTCCTATAACTTCAACCGAGCACCATTTAAAAGACTCCTTATTTAACACCATTTGGCAGTCTATTTTGTTTGAACAAGTATTATTCTTTTGTTTTTCCCTGATTTACAGATAAAGTGGGAGATGTGAAGAAAACTGTCACAATCACTGATTTACAGGAACAATTTTCCTTTCCATCTGGACTTACTTACCGTGGAGGTGGATGGCAAAGCCAAAAGGCAATATTCCCACTTAAATTAGCTTAGTGGACTAGTAAATGTTGCTATATATTACATTACTCACTACTATAGTGGACATTAGCAAGTAAAAAGAAAGTGACGAAGATCTTATTGTTCAACAGAGAAGAAACACACCAAAATTTCTTGGTGACAACCTGGACCAAGTTAAAGTCCAGGACCTACCATTATTCAATTTTGAGAAGCTAGCAAGTGCAACGAACAACTTCCATCTATCTAACAGGCTTGGGCAGGGTGGATTTGGTCCCTTATATAGGGTAATGGTTGCTCTATTAGAGGTTTCTTGTCTAATAATTTGAATGTCTAGTTAACCATTAGATGTTTGTTTATAGGGAAAATTGTCAGATGGACAAGAGATTGCAGTAAAAAGAATTTCTAAAACTTCAGGACAAGGGTTACAAGAATTTATGAATGGTGTGGTGGTAATTTCTAAACTTCAACATCGGAATCTTGTTAGGCTCCTTGGTTGTTGTGTTGAAGGAGAAGAAAAGATGCTGATCTATGAATTCATGCTGAACAAAGCTCTAGATGCATTCCTCTTTGGTAAGTTAATTTTGATGCCCTTTCTTATAATACATTTGTATTACAGGTAAATTTTCTGCGTATAAATATCAGTGTATGAGTAATGATTGTTGCACACATTGTGTATGTACACACCGTGGGCAACAAGAATTACCGTTATAGTATTATGAGACATTTGAGCAATGGTTTTTTTTTTTTTTTTTTTTTTCAATTGAAACAGACTTTTCCAATTCTCTTATAACTTCACCACTAGAACTTCTTTTTCAAATTTTATGTTCTTTCACCTTGTGAGTTTCTCATAATGATTTTGTTTTAATTCATTAGATCCTCACAAGGAAAAACTATTAGATTGGAGAAAATGTTTCAACATTATTTGTCACACCCCAAACCCCAAAGGGTCCAAGGCATGAAAAAGACATCTCAAAGAACCTGTAGATTTTCCTTTTTGACAATCCAATCCACATAAATCATATCAAAAACCAACATTAAGAATTATCATAATAATTTCATTGAATATACTCTCAAAGTAAATCAGAGTTCTAAGTAATAATTACAAGAACTATTGGCTACAAAAGAATAGAGGTTTAAATAATTAATTACATATCATCAGCTTGTCCTATCAGTGGAAATAACGTCACAACCACTTTAATATACAAAAGAATGAGTCAAGCCTATTCTAAGATTTACACCATCTAATATATCAATTACAAAAGTTCAGCTTCCATCAGTAGTTAGTGTAACTACTATTAGCCACCAAAAATCTGTCTCAAAAGACTGTTGCTTACTCTGAAAAGGTTATAAAATAATGGAATGAAACAGAGCCCAGTAAGTAGCATATTTAATGGGGGTGGGGGAAATGCAGTTTCATCTACTATAATAATAGTAATATGACAAGAATGATTTAATAATGAAATATAAGTTCCTCAAAGTAAATATCTTGAAATCATATGCTATAATCTGTGAGCAATAATAATATAATTCCAAAGCCATAAATTTTAACATATGGTAATTTATCTCAAATATACCACATTACAACATAGACTAGTTAGGAGATCCACCTATTCACAACTGGCATGATATTGTCCTCTCTGGTATACAGACTCTTGGCCCCATGGACAGTAGCCTCACTCATACTCTCAAGGCTTTTCTCTCTCTCCATGGGCAGCAGAGAGAGCGCGTCAAATAGGACCTCTCTTGCATGTGGTCTCTTGGCCTCATGGGCAACAGCTTCACCCATACACAATCAATGAATCTTCTTCCCCCCATGGACAACAGGGAAGAACGTGTCATCCAAAGTGAAAGGACACTGAAACACATAGTTCATATTCAGGTAGTTTCAAAAAATCTTAAATAATTTAACTTCTACAAAGTTTGTAAGGTTTTCAACTTCATTCTTGTCAAGAGATTTTTTTATCAATTTTCCAAATAATACAAGACAAGATAAGCATCTCTAAAGTTTTTAATATACCATAAAATCAATGATTTTCTTATCAAAAATTAAATAAAAGATGCTTATTTTTTCATATCAACAATCCATACATTTCCCAAAATGCAATACCAAATATAATGCATTTTTATATATAATCATATATATATATATATATATTGAGGTTACGACATAATAGTTTTTAGGAAAATATAGTTCCCATAGGTAATTTTCAAAAAAATGTTTAACCCAAAAATAACATTTATGCAACATGTTTATTTGTCAAAAATCTCATTATAAAGCTACTTACCTCGCAACTGTAAAATCCTAATTTTCCAAGCTCCAAGGAGATTAGCTAGAACCTAAACAATATCAAGTAAACCTATCACAATAAGTATAGGGCTAGAAATTGCATCTAGCCACAATTTAGGAATTGCTAAGTAATCACTTAATTAGGCAAGCCTAGTATTTAACCTCATCAATAATAATATATTCTACTTCCATAATTTCTCAACAAATTGATTCACAAGGCATAAACTCTAATTTATAGAGTTAACCCATTTAACATCATCTCCAACATGATAACTAACTTCCATAAAATTTACACTACATTATTAAGAGACCCATGAAAACAAAATCAATATATCCTCCAAGACAAGAAATTTAGAACTTCAACTAACTCCAATAAACCCAATAGCAATGAAAAAATTAAATTCACCAACAATCACATGTTAGAACTTAAAACCTCTAAATTTTCCACCATACATAAACCTTAAGTAGTCATAAACAGCACAAAGCATATACCCACTCATCAAATAATTCCACCAATACAAACCCATACATAAAAACACATAAATATCACTTCCAATGCTCATAAATCACATGAGTATCATTATTAAAGCTTAGATAAAAATAATCCTCAAGCAAAAGTGTAAAACCCACCAAAAGATGAGAAATTTTTACCTCAGATAAAATGATGAAGATGCTTTGGGGTTCCTAAGTATTTTTCCGGTGATCTTGCCGGAAAAATGATGGTGAGATGGTGTGGTTTGGAATGGAGGCCGGTGGGTGAGTGTTGAAGTGAGTGTGTGTGTGTGTTTCAGTAAAGAGAAAAGAAAGAAAATGAAAGAAAGAAAAGAGGGAGCCGGCCAAAAGAAGAGATAAGAGGGAGTGGGTAGTGGGGTTAGGTGGGGCTTGGCACGTAGGAACCCAAAATATCTTATCTTGACCATTTTTTTTTTTTTTTTGGGGCAGACTGAGACGTTACATTATTGAAGGAATTGGTCGAGGTCTACTTTACCTTCATAGGGATTCTAGATTAAAGATTATTAATAGACATTTAAAGGCAAGTAAAATCTTGTCGGATAAAGAGCTAAATCCAAAAATATTAGCTTTTGGAATGGCTAGAATTTTCGAAAATAATGAAGACCAGTCCAATACTAATAGGGTCTTTGGAACGTAGTAAGTACCTTTTGTTTTGGTCAATTCAATTTAAACTAGTACTAATAAGTGGAAGAAGAAACTTTGGCTTTTATTGTGACGAGCAGTCCATGAGCCTTTTAGGATTTGTAAGTGAAAACTCAGATTTGTGCTAAAACTCAAGAGCTTGTTTAGACCTTCAATTAAAAATGACTGCTAGATTGCTTTTACTTTAATTTAAACTAAGTGTGGAATAAGAGTAAATAAGCACAATGAACCGATAGTACTATCCTAAGCCATATTCATCCATCATCAACAATAAAATGAAAGGTTAAAGAGTAAAGAAGAGAGATGTAAATATAAGATAACATCGAGACGTGTTATCGAAGAGGAAACCGAAGTACTCAACGAAAACCTTTCCGCGACCCTCCAAGTTAAAATTGATCTACTAGAAAATAAAGTTGGAGTACACGAATAACAAAATACCCTCCAATCCTAGTTTACCCCATATACTTGAGCCCTCCAAGCTCCTGTTACCAACGGACTTCTAGGAGTTTTGTTTTCTCTAACTTTCTGGATCTCGCAATTCAGCCCGATTGCATTCGCCAATGAATAGCTCATTTTAATACTTCCCAGCAGTACCAAAATCTCACTTAATACTCAAAATGAGTGTGATAAGTATTTGCGCTAACAACCTCTCAAGGATCTAGAGATGAAGAGGTAGGAGTTTTGAGGAAAACCACAAGGAAATGTGTAGATGATTGTAGGTATAACAATCTCTAACTTTTAAGTGTATTTTTTAGGGTTTTCTCTCTGAAAAGTACTCTTTACAATTCGTGGATAATGAGGGTATATATAGTATAGGTAAAAACTTGGTAAAGCAAACATAACTTTTTGCCAAACAGAAACTTTCGCAGGTCCTTCACGAGTTGGCCCTTCTCGTGAGATAGTTGCGAAATTGACAGTTTGGTACGACTCTTCATCTTCTAGTTATGTGCTCCGCACGTGTCTTTTTCGCAGGTTGCTTCTTGCGAGCTACTCGAGCTAGTCGCGAATTCCATTGATTCAAATTTTGAAGCTTGATTCTTCACCGATCTCTCACACTCATCCCTTACAAATAAACCCACATACATACAGGGAAAATGATTGAAGAAATTACAATCAAATTTGGTACAAAATTAAAGCCAACACAATATAGTTAGAAATCATAACTTTACAGTAAGTTATCCTTATCTCATAAGCCTTTCAATTTTATTCAAGTATAATTGTCATTTTGTATGATATTTTATCATTTCCTCTCTTCCCATTTTAATTTTTATGACATCCAAAAAGGGAGGGATATTCTTCAATTTATTTATTTTTAAGGAGGTCAAAACAAGGGAAAGGGGGATAAATATTTTCCTCTGCTTTCCTCTCTTTTCATCTGATAGTCTCTACTCTTCTCTCTTTCCAAACTTCCAAACTTCTCTACTCTTCTCTCCTTCCAAACTTCCAAACATATTGTCAGTGGAATTTTGCATTGACCTACAATGAGATTGCATCGAATCTAGTATTACATTTTGCTTCTTTGAACTGATTTCTTTCTTTCATTCACCTTCCTTAATTGGATTTGTTTCCTTTTCTCTTGACTACTTGGAATATTTGGTTCACAAAACATGCACTCTTTTTGCTCATCACGACTTATATTTTCTTGGATAACAAAACATGCAAGAGAAGTTTTCCACTTAGATATCCGTACTGTTCTTGCTCCAAAAATATCAGTTTTGATCGCCTGGTCCCCTCTTCCAGTCATCTAGCGAAGCTTAACATGGCACCTGCAAGGGAAACCCAGTCAGGGCCTTTAGGACCACAATGGAAACTGGTTGACAGGTTTTTCCTTAAAATTGGGCAATACTTACAGAGTGTTAGAGCAGAGTTTTGTGCTTCAAGGAAAGGAGTATAAAACTATAACTGGCTTGGCAGGTGCATTTAGACATATATTTTATTTGAAACAAATTCAGTTCTGGTTTTTTCTCCATGGTTTTCTGAGTAAGTGTCTCATTCTAGAATGATTTTTTGCCTGGACTAGTGGGTTGACCAATCTCATATGATATCTACTAGTAAGCTAATGGATGCACAGATTTTTTTTTGGCTACGAAGAGTGGGGAACACCGGAACCAGATGAAATCCAAGTGCTTGCATTTTGTTTTCCCTAGTTTGGTTGTACTGCACAGAGGACTTCTAGTATTCCTCTTGTGTGGGATGCATTGAGCATGCCCCACCTTATGCTGTAGCATGTATGTAAGCTAATAAATGTAAGAAAAAAATGTAAACCCGAGATGGAAGATATCATGATTGTTATACAGAACTTGGATCTTGAAGCCTGATTTAAGTTTACTCAAGAAATAACTAGGTGTTTGAGAGTCCAAGCAAGGAATGCCACTAACATAAAAAATTTCACATCTATTGTAACAGTTGAGTTAACAAGCTTTTATTGGTTCTTATTTAGATTTATCATTGACAACATTTTTTTTACCTATTACTAAACAATTTGCCATATCAATCGGGTTTGAACTTTTTTTGTGTTTGTAGACTTTCTCATTCTAGATAACAATGATAATAGGTACACATTTTTTTAGTAGTGGTGTGCTGATTGGGCTTGCTTATTATTGTATCTATAGAAAATGAAAATTTGAAAAATTGTGTATAAATAAATTCACTATATAAAAAAAAGGCCAAACCAAACACAATTTAGTGTTGTTTGTGCTTGTTTCTATTCCTTTTTATTTTTCTTCTTTCTCTCTAATTAAATGTGGTAAAATAATGTCTCAATCCATGACCCTAATATCACTTTCTTCCGTATTTCACTTGGCTCATCTTAAAATTACCTAAATGCTATCATGTGCTTGAAATATTGATAATAATTTTCATAAAATAGTTAACAACCCTAATTAAAAATAGAATCGGATTAAAATAAAATTTTAGAGTCCATTTGGGAACAGCTTATATAGCTGAAACTGAAAACTTTTTGCTGAAAGTATTGTAGATAAAGTTAAAAGTTAATTGAAATAGTACAGTGAGATTTATGAATAGTATTAAAAAATACAATGAGACTCATGAATAGTAGCAAAATAAGCTAAATAATAAAAAAAGCTACATTTTTCAGCCAATGACAAACACAACCTTAATGTTGAAATTAATTAAAATTAAGAATAAACACATAGGTTTCAGGAGTATTGCAAGTGCTCTCATTGTCGCATGTAAATATGAAGAAGAATGGTGATAATTCTTAAGTTGATGAACTTGTAAAATTAGAGTCTAACAACTAAGGAAAAAGCATGTTAAGATGAAGGAACTTAAAAAAGGAAAAAGAAAAAAGAAAAGGATATCAATCAAGATTAGGGGTGGCAAAATAAGCCCAAACCCATTTGTTCACCCAAACCCACCTACTCTAATTGAACTCAAACCCACCAAATTATTAATTGAGTTAAATGGACATCAACCCAATTAGACCCAATGATTATTGGGTTTTAACTAAAAACCCATTGAACCCCATTTAACCCAAAAACAATATATTCAAATTCAACTCAGTCATTTCCATTTAAAAAAAAAAAAAGAAAAAAAGAAGAAGAAGAAGAGAAGAAGAAGAAGAAGAAGAAGAAGAACCCAGCTCTTAGACATTTCAGTGTTTCACTCATTTTCCTTCGTTTTCTTGCTCTCCAATCACGTTTTAGTTGGAGACCCAGTGATCTTTTTTCTTTTTTTCTATTCACCACTTTGCACTGTTAGTCGGAGCCCACCAATCGCATCTACAAGCAAGAATGCTGCCTCTCTTTCGACACTCCGGTAATCTTTTCTCTTCCCTTAGTTTTCCGTTTGGTTCTTGAGAAAAAAAAGACAAAGAAGAAAGTGGAGTCTGAGAAAGAAAGCTTATCTTTCTGGCTTTATGTTATCGTTTCGTTTCATTTCTGTTCTTGTTTTTGTTTTCCCTAAGTTTTACTGCACTGAAGCTCATGTGTTTGTTTAAATGTCTCTTCGATGATTTTTCTCTTTTCATTTCCATTGGTGGCTGAGAAAATGAAAGCGTAGTCGAAAAAGAAAGCTTATCTTTTTGCACCATTCAAATTTCTTCTTTGAATTTTCTTGGATTACCTTTTTAATGATTTTGAGGAAATATAGAAATTAAATTCGGAATACATTTTTTTTTCTCCAAACAAACTGTGCATTCTCTCCTGTCCAACTTGTTTTGAAGATATGGTATTCCATTATCGGTACTATGCTCTTTGTGTTTGTTTGTAATTACTGGCCATCGTTGTCCTCTGTTTGGTTGCCGAGAAAGTTTAAGGAATTGAGGTTTTGTCTTCTATTATTTTTGTTTTCTTTTTTTTTTTTCTCGGCAACCAAACGGTGGGCTTCAATGGTTGATTTTTTCTCTGCTCAGCTGAGTTGAGATGAAAGCAACCAGAGATGATCACTTTTTTTTTTTCTTATCTTATTCCTCTATTTTCCTGTCACTGAGCTGTTACTGTATTTATGGGTATTTTGGTAATTTTGATAATTGGGTAATTGGATGGGTTAGTGTTTACCTATTATAATTGAGTTGGGTTGGATTTGAGTTAGAAACAATTAATTAAATGAGTTTTAATGGGTGAGTGAGTTTTATATACTTAACCCAATTATGCCCATCCCAAACCTACCCAAACCCACCCGTTTGACACCCCTAATCAAGATCATGTGCTAAGAAAAATGTAGACTACGTTTATTATCACAAGAAAGCATACCACTAATAATAATGCAAAGATTTGAAACAACACATGGGATAGGAAGAATGAAAAGAAGCTCTTAGAATCAGTTACTCATTATTGGCTTACTAATTCTATATATATGTGCTCATAAAGATTTACATATGTTATTAATGTGATGTGTGTGCTTAATCCCTAACTCAAGTTAGTGTATTTCCTAGTAACTATCCTAAACACGTAACTCTTGTAATCACGTCCATATGAGCTCTAGCTTGATTGTTTTTTTTTTTTTTTTTTTTTTTTTTTATCAACAAAAAAAAAAAAATATATATATATATATATATTAAGGTCATGTTAGTGTTATTTAAATATGTTCGGTGAAAGATTTTCTCTCTAAAACTCAAAACCCATTAAACTTTTTTTTATAAATGATTTTTTTTTTCCAAGCTGTCTTTGAAAACGTTTTATTTGTCCAACATACGTCACAATACGACCACAAGTTGAGAACAATTTTTTTTTTTATAAGAATATTTTAATATTTCAAAATATAGATGAAAAATAAAATATGCATATTTCATGGAAATATACGTAAATATCATATTAAAATTTATTTGAATGATATTTCATTTAACCTACCAATATGACACTCTAATAACATAAACATGATATCATAAAAATTCTATGATATTGCAATAAGCCAACTAAACATTAATATAATATCATAAATATCTTTTGTTAACTCTAATTTTTTAAAAGAAACAAAACTATGATTAAGCAAAAAAATAACTTATTACACCGCATAATAAACATCAATATATGGAATAGATTAAAATTCTTCTATCAATATTTAAACTACAATATTCCTCCGTTGTTCTTTTATATTTAGATGGTTCTTTACTTTAAGTGAAAAAGGGTAATGGATATGTGTGTGCAATTTTAAATTTTCATTTTTTAACTATGAATTCGTTACTTCAACTAATTTCTATGAATTCGTTACTTCAACTAATTTTCATCTTTTATGTTATCGCGACATTACTTCATGTTCTTATTTTAACTTATTTTGAACATTCTATATAACAATTTCACCTAGCAGTTTAAAGCTTTAGTTAAATAAAAGAAAGACAATATCTAAGCAATGAACACAATATAAAAAATATTAGACAAAGTTTAGTTACAAAATTGGTTATGGTCGAAAACTATAACTTTACTCAATATCTTTTTATTGAAGCTGAATTTTGACAAATCTACCATTAGATTACATCTTTTTTTTTTTATATCCTCCATGCTTGTAAAATTTTTAGAAAATTAAAGATCAATTATTATGTCATTAATAAATAGTTTAAATTGTAATTTTTTGTAGTTAAAAATATGCATAAAATATAAGTTTATAGATCGTATAGTAAATAATATCCAATTGACAAAAAAATTGACATGTATAATTAGAGCGTAAAGAACATGCAATTCAACTGTTAGCTTTTCAAAATATGTAGTAATTAATATTTATTTTATTGAGTAAAGCTTTGTAACTAAATTTTGTCTAAAAATATTTATAATATAAAAATGGGTCATTCTAACAAGTGTCCTTAAGACATTGGTTAACAATCTAGTTAAAGAAAGTTTTTATAAGAAAAGGAAAAAAAAAAAACAATTAATGTTTTGACAGTTTTTTAATTTCCCATTAAAGTGATGTCAAAATTTTTCTAAAATGAATTGTTAACTAATGTCCTAAGGACACTAGTTAGCATTTCTATATAAAAGTTTGGAGAAGATTATTCATTTTATGTGAGATTCATTTATAGGTGTATATGAGATTCCATTGGGGACTGGCCAAATGGCTTTTCCTTTTTTTCGGCTCTTGTTTACTGATCGTGTCCTACAACTTCAAAACTTTTTTTTTTTTTACTTTTGACCCCTGGGTGCAAAGCAGCCAACAGGAAATCCGCTTTTCGTGAGATTTTGAAGCCTTTGTGATATTTTAAAGATCAATTAGGCTAATATCCCTGCTGCCTGCATTCTGGACTTCCCGACTATTTTGACCATTGAAAAAAATCAAATTAGGCTCCTAAACTTAATCATATTCACCATGGCTATACAAAATTCGTCATAATAAGACCACCATTTCCCACTTACTTATTAGCTCTATCTTTTTCCAATGGCTTCAGCAATTGCTCTTTTTCACTATCATTTGCTTGTCTTTGTCATCACCCTCCTGGTTCCTGCAATAGCTCAAGTTAATACCAACGTTAGTGTGGGTTCAGCTTTCTTTACCACTGATGAGAACTCCACGTGGACTTCACCATCTGGTGATTTTTCATTTGGATTCCGTCGCTTTCCTGGTCAACAAGATCAGTTCCTTCTTGCCATCTGGTTCGCTAAGATACCAGATGAAACTAAAGTTTGGTCTGCAAACGGAGATTACCCGACAGAGAGAGAATCAAAAGTTGAGCTTAACACAGCTGGACAACTTGTACTCAAAGCTCCTGGTGGATGGGAGTTGGAGGTCCAGCAACAATGAAAATCTACCATGTCCGAAAAAAGCTACGGGGTGGGTAAAATTCTGCACCGTTTCAGACCCTTACATCAAATTATATCAAATTATATCAATGTGCTCCAGGCTTTTCTCTTTTGGATGTAAATAACAAGTATAGTGGCTGCAAACAAGACTATGTAAGCTACATAAATGAATGTAACGAGATTGGTGGTACTGTGATTTCGGAAGATCAATTTGAATTCTTGGAGATGCAGAATGCTGATTGGCCTCTAGCTGCCTATGAACTACTAGAACCCACAACAGAATTTGAATGCAAGAAATCTTGTCTGCACGATTGTTATTGTGCAGTTGCCATTTTCCAGGATCTGAACTATAATAATGGCACAGGAAGATGTTGGAAGAAGAAATTACCACTTTCTAATGGGAGGTACGACTGTGGTGCCGCTGATAGAAAAGCTCCATTCAAGATATTGAAATTGAATAGCTCTTCACAAAATCCTACAAATCCAAATTCAGGCCAAGGAAAACAGAATCAAGCAATATTGATCCTTGCAGTCCTCCTAGGTACTTTTGTATTTTTAAATTTCTTTTCTGTAGCTGCAATTTCTCTAGTTTTCTTTTGTTTGTGGCAAGGAAAACTACCACATTTCTACCGAACCTTACATACAAAAGATCTTGATATAAATCTTCGTTCATTACATACAAAGATCTTGAAGAAGCCACTAGCGTATAAAGTCATTAGTCCCTTCCAAACTGATTCCCTTAGCACCAAATGAACATTCTCACAGACGTGAGTATGGTGAGAAAAGGATTTGGTTAAGAACCTCTCAATGATGTATCAATGGAAAGGAATAGAGTAGAGAAATTTGAAGAGTCTCTTGGATGAAGATTATGGATGAGACAATCTTGTTTTCTCTAAGGTTTTTCTCTCAAAATTCTCTCTGGAAACTCTCTATATTTTGTGGGTATAAGGGTCTATATAGTGGTGTGTGTTTGGAGTGAGTCGCGAGTGAGTCGCGAAAAACTCAAAAACCTGTTTTTTAACACAAAAACATGTTTAAATACTGAAAAACAATGTAAGCACTAAACATGAACACAAAAAGTGATAAAAACCACTTTCAAATATATATAAAATGATCAAAAATCTTTTTGAATTGATCCATATATAGTTGAGCACACACACATCACATTTAAACAAGTATAATCGAACAAATAAATAAGACATTCATTGAACATTAGGCATGTGTGTTGCGTGTGTATATCAAATGTGAAATAGTCCTTAGTTTAGAGTGAAACTTCAATAATCAATTTAATCAAGTCATACGCAACTAGTACTAAGACAAGTGGTGTCACGACCCAAATCCATGAAACATGAATTTAGATGCATGACTAACGTGCAAATCTTGCACAACTAAAAGTAAAATTAATCCAAAATAATTTAAAACTCCAAAGAAACAATGCTCTTAATAAATAACCTCTTACAAAAATCTAAACTCCACAAATTGGAAATAATCTCCAAAATATAAATCATGAATTACAAAATAAGGATAACTAAAATTCTATAAGTCTTCAAGTAATATAGAATTCGCCTACAACTTCCACGCTCAACCTTGCACCTTACAAAGCGATCAGAAGGTCCTATATTCCCAACTACACTTCAATCTGAAAAATAATAATTGATGGGGTGAGCCACATCTAGTAAGTAATTATACAGAATACACAACAGAACAGAGTCAAGCAACGCACGAGTATTTTGATTTTTCACAAACTCATTTAATGATATCAAAAATAATTATTCCAAAACATATAATGAATCACTTAATACATATGTAATCACATCTTAAAATCATTAGAAATCACATACATAAAATTGATTAGAGCACAGTGTCACATATACACATCACATATTCTCACATGCAATCCTGTGAGCGGATACCAACATCTAACCCCTGTTGGTGAGGGATCAACACATATTCTCACATACAATCCTGTGAGCAGATTTACACATAAATCTGATATATCTGATCAATTCTAAAAACTTTCATTCTGAGTCACATATCACAAAACGAAATATATACAAAATAGAATAATTTTCTTAATATTAACAATTATTCCAAATATACAAGCATAGGGAATATCACAATATCGAATTGAACATAAATCAAAGGATGCTTGACTCTCATGGGGAACGAATAGAAACTGAGAAGTTTATATAAATATATTACAATTCTTGAGTAAATCTGAAAATTTGATTTTCTAAAAGAAACTTTTTAAATACCATTTGGAGAATAGGAACATGACTTTAAATTACTTGGTTTTAACAAATTTAAAGAACAATAACCTTTTTAGAAAACTTACTTTGAAACTCAATTATTTTCGATAAACAATTTAGTATATAAATCATCTTTTAAATGAGATTTGGACATTCAAAACGTTATTTAAAATTCGAAGTTTCTCTTTAAAACATTGTCTAAAAGTCGGAGTTTTTCTTTCAATGATGTAAAAATAATGCTTTCGATAAACTTTCAAAATATAAGTTTGAAATACAAAACTTTTGAAAACTTTTAACTTCTAAGAACCTAATGGACAAAACTTGTGCATATAATGCATAATTACTTACAGCACTTGAATTACTCTGAAAGTCCAGCCGAAACAACCTCCAATAGCCTCAAAATACTCTTAAATAAGACCTATATTCAATCATAGAAATTACTTAATATCCTCCACAAAATATAAAACTTATTGAATTGTACAATCTGATTCACTAGGAAAAATACTTTGCAGAACTGATAACACTTTAACACTAAATTAAAGTCTCTCTAACTAATAATAATCCCTTGCACTAATCGAAACTCATATTGCCATGAGGAAGGCAGTAGCCAAAATATCATTGACCTAAGATTAAATATAAAACCCCAATGTAAATGTAAGAGCCATATACCCGAATAGATATTTGTAATCCATGGCTTGTTCACACAGTGGGCAACCTAGCATTTTATTACATACTCTGATGAACACGTGAAGGCCATCTCCATGAATAATATCTTGATCCATGACTTAGTTCATGGATTACAAACGGTGGCCCAAAACTAAAACTATATATATATATATATATACCCCAACGAAACAACATTAAAGGCTTAAAGCTATCCACGTTCAAGCCATCTTCTTTTGTTTCCAAATTGCAACTATCTCTAAAGATTCAGCAGCTTTTGGATTAACCTTATTGAGGTCTTTAAAGCCATCCTCTAAGATATATATATATATATATAACCCAAGAAAAACGATAAATCTACCTATCGTATATAACCCCAAACGTTAAAGCCATATTCGTAATTGAGATTTGAAATTCCAAGACAAGATTCTAACTTCTTAATTCTTTGTTTTTAATGGAGAGAAATCATACCTGAACAATCAGTTGCCTCTTCAATTAACTCCAAGGAAAAATACACCTTCTAGCCTCCTTAGTGATGAAACCCTAGCCTCCTTAGTGATGAAACCCTTCTTAACCCAAACCCTAATTATCTTTTCCTCCACCTTATATTTTAACACATCAGAAATGTGGGCTTGATGGGGTAGTGGGCTGGAGTTTAAATCCACTTAGGCTTATCTCTTTAGTCTCCAAGAGGCCCATAGAACATCTTTCTCTTTTCTTTTTATTTATTTTAATTGCCTCACTAAATTGTATGCACTAAAACTTTAATTTTCTCACCTATTTGTAGCACCACAAAATTGTCTACTCCCATCTTACTATACACACATATACAATACCTCAACTCTATATTAAAATTGACAAGGTACAGTGATAATCATAAAATCAAAATTGGGGTATTACAAGTGGTCTATCTCAATTATAAAAATGAACATATATGACCTCCCACAAGAAAATAATTACATATCTTTGAAGCGTTTCATTTGGCTTCTTTACAATTCATAATATTTGATTATTTTTTATCTTTACAACCCATTTTGAGATCGATGCCTGAAATTTTTTATATTTTAATTTGATGAATAAGCCTTTAGCTTTTTGGGCATCATACATAATCATAAAAGTCGCTTTCTCTTTTTCCTAATCGAATATTAGTATGTGCAACGGCTTTTGCAGCTCATTATCTCTTTTCATTTTGAGATTTACATTAGTTGAGCTCTTTAAGCAAAAATATAAAAGAGTGGAAAGATATATAGATACAAGTTTATGCATGTATCAAAACCAACATGACTATTGACTAATCATTCATGATAAGAAGATCGATTTACAATAATCACACAAAGATGTCAAGATTTTTCCTACAAAGATATAAGTGCATAAAGAACAGGCTAAGCTTGTAAATGCATAAAGTCATTTGTACAAAGGTACAAGGCAAAACTCACATGTGATATATGCTCAAACATATATGATCAAACTTTTTGAATTTTTCACTTTTGATGTGTTTTGGATTTTTTACTGACACAAAACTAAAACATAAAAGTAAGATCAAATGCAAAAACAACAAAAAAAATTCATATAAAGAGATGCCTGATGCACAAATGCATGACAATAAAGCATCTAATGCATGAAAGGTTCTACAAAGATCGAAAGAATAAGATCAAGGACCAAAAGAGCAAAAGCTCAACCATAGGAACCCTTCCTCATCTAAACGGATTGATTGTTTGGAATAAGTATCTCATGAGAAGTGAGATGAGGGTTGGAAGAACGAGAACCGGAGATGCACATAGACAAGGAGTTAAAAGTATTTAACACTTTCTTTAACAACATCCTATTTTCACTCAAATCCGGTTTACCATTTTTTGCACAACTTCTATGAAGCTCCAGTTTCTCTTTTCTTTTGAGTCTTTTAAAAGTATGAAACTTAGAGCATTGAGATCTAAGATGACTAAAGGCACAACAATGGTGACAAACAATGTGTTTAGTTCTACTAGGCTTTTTTGGGAAGGGATCTAGCAACATGATTTTGTTCTCTTTTCAACTCATGACATTAAAGTCTTATATGACTAATTACACCACAATGGTGGCAAGTTGGAACAAACTTAGATCCATCCAAAGCCTTAGGTTGAGACCTAAACATAGGCCTTGACTTAACAGCCTTTCTCTTCACCTTTTGATTTTTTTTATGTGGAGGAATGTACACCGATTTGTTATTTGAGGTAGAACACACAATAGGCACAAAATCGAGTACCACAACATGATTACAACAAATATTTTCATCATTTTTAGTAATAGGTTCAGCAATCAAACACTTGGCATGCATCTTAAGAGATTCATTTTCACATTTTAACTCATCAACAAGTTTATTAGACAAAACAAGTTTAACATCCAAGTCCATATATAAACATTCAAACTCTTTCAGCTTTTCAAGAGAATTTTGAGCAAGTTTCTTATATTTCTTAACCAATTTATTGGATTCATTAAGCTTAGCAATCAAATCATCATTTTTACAAAATAACTTGAACAATTTCTTTTGAAACTTCTTAGCATTTTTCTTCAAGGGTTTGATGTTAGGAATATCAACAACATTTAAAGGTTCATGTAACATAGTATCACGGTCACGATGATTATCACTTATAGAGACATTTCTATAAACACGTGGCATGTTACATTCATCACCAACCAAATCATACAAAGAGGCATACAAAGCACAATCCATGGTAAAAAAACACAAGGGGTAAAGGATCACACTTAGGTATCTAAACCATAGCAAGTGTACCTGCTCTGATACCAATTGAAAGTTCAAATAGCGTTGAAAACACTATGAACGTTTTGACTCCCAATTACAAAATATCAATTCAAACTTATTATCAAACAATTAACGTGTGAAACATGAACATAAGCCAATCACAGAATTGATAAACAATCTAAGCCAATTATAATCACATCTACAACAGAATATAAAAAGCAAAGATAAAGGAAGAGAGATGCAGACACAAGAACAACACGTGATGTGTTATTGAAGAGGAAACCGAAGCCCTCGGCATAAAACCTCTCCGCCGCCCTCTAAGGAGTAAATAATCCACTAGAAAATGTAGTTGAGATACATGAACAGCAATAAACCCTCCAAGCCTAATCTACTCAGGTATCTAAGCCCTCCAAGCTTCTTGCTCCAACGAGATTGTGCCAAACCTTTTTCTTTTCTAGCTTACCGGATTTCGTTATAAACCATAGCATCAACCAATAGTCATTGGTCCCTTCCAAATTGCTTCTCTTAGCACCAAATGAACCTTCTCACAGACGTGGATATGGTGAGAAAAGAATTTGGTCAAGAACCTCTCAACGATGTATCAATGGAGAGGAAGAGAGTAGAGGAATTTAAAGAGTCTCTTTGGTGAAGATTGTGGATGAGGAAATCTTGTTTTCTCTAAGGTTTCTCTCTCAAAATTCTTTCTGGAAGCTCTTTACATTTCATGGGTATAAGGATCTATATATAGTGGTATGTGTTTGGAATACGAAGAGTCAGTTTTTGCCAAACAAGGTTGGTTGGCGGCTTGGCCTCGCGGCTTGTCCAAGTCGCAAGTTCAAGTCACGAGGTAACGGCATAGCCAACTTGGGACTTTTGTCCTGTAGTGCGACAGCTGGCGTGACCATTCACTTTCCCGCATGCTTCTCACGTGCACAGCATTTGACAGCTTGCAAGCCGCAAGTCCTAGCTGCAAGTCAGTCGCAAGTCCTAGTCGCGAGTCTCTGCTTCTTTGCACAAAGATGAGCAATTTTTCACACTCTCTTCACACACTACCCTTACATGAATCCCACCTAAATACAGGGTTACTAAGTGCTAAATTATAAGCAAAATGGCACGGAATAAAGCCAACAAGATGGTTGATAAATTTCAACCTTACAACACCAATGAATGTTTAGACCCCAAATTTCAAAATTACCAACACAAGCTTATACACAAACAATATATGTGTGGAATAATGAGTATAACAAAACCCAAACAAATAAACAACTCTACGCCATAATTAATTAACTTGACTAATTAATTGGTTAATTTATCATAAAGGGTCAATACAAACTTGGCCTATCATTAAGCAAATCTAAATATCCCAATAAAGTAATCTCAAAAGGATTATAAGCAGAGCACTTACCTATAGGACTGCTATATTATCAGTGGTATACTTAGGCTTCCCAAGCATTAGTGGTATACTTTTTCCTTATTCCCATATCTACATCAGATTGGTTGAAATTACATACATGAATTCTACTTGATGCAAATGCGCTGTAAAAAAGTATTGGGAGTGGACCATGATTTCTCTAACACAACAAATCCATAGGAGTCACATGCTGAAAAGAATAACTTGCCTTGATTCACTCTATCAGCCTATTAGCCATATCTTCAGCTGAATAACATACTACATATCCTTTTGTCTTTCTCTATTAATATTTTTATGTGACTAGGCATTTGTAGCAGTTGCATTACCTCAAATTCAAAATATATATGATAAATCATTGTTAGATACTTCTGCAACTTAAAACCATGTTATCACCCAACTAATTAGACATTCTAAATCCAATCATTAATAGAATTAATGATTGGCCAACCAACTGCAAAGGGGGAGGTTTCTCAACAAAACAAAAAAATTAAACTTGCAAATGGGGAGAGATTATTATCAAAAGCAAATATGTGTTGGCCATCTTTTTATAAAATGGGCTGCTCAATTTATTTGTAATCTTCATCCCAATTGAACATAGATCATAATTTTCTCAAACACCTGGAAATGTAATGATTTGTAAACACAATTTGACTAATGAAACTGTAATGATTCATATATAATTATTTTCAGCCTCCTTGAAGCATTCAATATACATTCTCTATGGAAAGATAATATATCCTTATTAATTTGTCAATATGATTATCTTCTCAAAAATTTAAAATATATACCTAAAGAAGTCATATCTTGAAAATGTACCTTTTTTGAACCTTCAATCCACGTGATGCAAATGCATCAACAATTATTTAAGATTTCATCTAATAATTAGAATGCAACATACATATGAAAGCCATGAAGCAGTGCTTTACTAAAATAGCAAACTATCAATATCACATCCAATATTGTTTATTTGTAAGAAAGATGAACAATTTAATAACAAAATAAATAAAGAATAAAATTGGTATATGGGAGGGTTAGAATTTCTATTAGACTTAGAATTTGCAATAGTGTAAGTATCCAATAGTATTACACTCAAATGTAAAAATTGCCTACTCACTATCCATTTGTATGAGAGGAGGAAGAGCCATTGTCAGAAGAGTACATAAATACTAAAGAAGTAGAGATCTATCTCAATTTGATAGGAAAACACAAACCCAAGATTCACCTTTCACCTTTCAAGAAAATATATAAATTTATGAACATAGTCAAAGGTAGTCGGGCAAGGGATATCTTAAGAACTAAGGAGAGATAGTAGACCCCTAAAAGAACATATTATGAAGATCTAAATTTCTAATCTCTTCCACTCATTTATCTTGGTAACCAATCAGAAATAAAATTAAATAAAATACTTTGCATGAGCAACATCAAACATGCATCACTTCCAATGCTTTATCATCTAATTTGAAGATTTAATTGAAATAAACATAAAAGCAAAGCAGAGCAAGAGCAATAGCAAAACCAAAAACCAAACCCAACATACCGTGTTGTCTTCCCAACAGTCAGATGATTCTGGTGAAATCCCATTAAGAGAAAATCACCGTAGCCTCTCTCCAATGGAACCATCTTAGTCCTTGAATCTTGATCTGTTCCAATATCCCATTTGTTGACTTGCAGAAAAAGGAGAACACGACCTCTAAGCAGACATTGTAAATGCCTACCCAAACCTTGTAAATGCCATGAGAGGCAGTCTCCTAGATTTGAGTGGGGATTTCTGTGGTCATAAAGTGTTTATTGAGATTGTGCAACAAAGAAGAATAAATATGGGTTTTAAGAGACAGTGGTGTTTAAAGTAATGAATTGGTATGAATGCTTAAAGGAAGTTATTTAGCTTTGATTGAAGCATTGTTAGTTTAGACAACATCTTTTGGGATGAAAGTTATGTGGGTTTTTTTTTGAAATGAAAGTTGTAGGGTCAAAATTTGTAGCCCAAGCCCAAAAGATATGGGATGTGAGCCCAACGAGCCAAATATAATTAATTTGTAGATAGTGGGTGAAAGAGCTGGTCTATTTGTGAATTAAACAACAGTTAATAAAGATTTCAAAGATGAATGAACACTAAAACACACTTGAAACTTGATTAAATTGATGTTCGAGGAGATAAATTATGAACTGAACTATTGTTCTTGAAAGCTAATACAATCCTTAGTGCTACAATAAATCTTCTTCTTTTTTTTTTTTTTCTGTTTCTTTCGATCTCCTCCCTTATGGGAAGTCTTTTACATTTATATAGTTTTCTTTCAGACCATCTTGATCGTACACTTATTCATCATTTAAGCATTCACTCGAGTATATGTCCCATCAGGCATCTTCTTTCGTTCTCTATAAGTGGTGGTAGCTGAGACTACACTATTCAGGGGTCTTCTCCATATAAATGCGGCTAGAAAAGTTGCTACAATGCATTTAATGCGGTGGTAATAGCTTTTCTTTTAGATATCTCTGTATTCTTATCATCTTTATACGTGTTTGAAGTTCATCCTTATCGTTGGAACTTCTTGGAAGGTCACCCAAATCATCCAGGTATTTGCTTGACCGATATTCATCATATCCGAGAATGATACACTCCTTGGACTATATTCTTCTATCATTCCCTTACGTGATTCTCCACTCCGGGGCCTTTCCTAATCGTTTACTCCTCCTCGAACGTATCCATATCTTCAAATAGGGCACAAGGCCCAATATATGAACTTGGGCTTTTATCCCTACAAAAGTTATGTGGGTTTGAAACATATATACTGAAACTATTCGATCTGCAAAATGAATAGGCACTATTGTTTGGAAACTGAATAAGTAAACTACTGAAAAGGCACAATGAGAAATGAGAAAAAGTCACATAGCGCAACGAGAAATGGTCAATAAAAAGTCAAACATTTCGACTATTAATTATTATATATAGATATATAAATATATAGATATAGATAGATTATATAGATATATAATAGATATAGATATATAGCTTTCAAAAAAAGATAGAGATGTATAGATATAGTTTAAATTAATAAGTAGGCTTTATGGTGGAGATAGTGGTGGGAATTAAATTAATAAGAAGTGGGCTTTATGGTAGAGATAAGGGTGGGATTTATTTTATTTATTTTAATATTTTAAAATTGATAAAATCTATTTTTAAATTGCTGGGCAAATAAAAAAAATATGATGGAAATGACATGGCTTAACGTGAGCGTAGCAACACTAAATGCTATGCTTAAGCTTTTAGTAATATATAGAATAGATGAGAAATAGAAATAATTTCTTATTAAAATTTCAAAATAGATAGTGTACATGTGCATAATGTAAGACATTGACTAATTTTATCAATTAAATTAATCGGAACCAACTTAAACTAGATTTTTCAGTACTCAATGCAAGTGGATTTTTTTTTCTTAGTAACAAACACATCAACACACAATAAAGAGGGGATGGATTACAAAAGTGTAATTTTTGTAAACTTGTGTTTGACATTGCAAGATGTCCCATACTATTTTACCCTCGAAATTCGTAAGGTTTACACAGACAAAATCCAAAACCCCAAGTGAGTAAGTGACTATTAGTGGTGACAAACTATCACTACATTAGTCAAGTCTTGTCCTTGGTCTGAGATCTAAACCCAAAGTTGGCTATTTTTTGTAAGCTGACGTTATTGCGAACACATTCCAAGCCACATGCCATACATGATATAAAATACAAATACAAAATATCTAATTATAGAATAAAGACAATTGCCAAGCATGGAACAGAATATAGAAAATATTAGATAAAATTTAGTTACAAAATTGGTTGTAATTTAAGGTACAACCTTACTCAAGTTCTTTTTTTGAAGCTGAATTTTGACAAATCCACAATTGGATTATATCTTTTTTTTATATCATCCATAATTATTGTTAATGACATATTTTGTGTAATTGGCTAATCTTTTAACAAAATGAAATTTACTTGTAATTGGGTAGATCTATGATGGGTTTAGTACTTCAAGAAACATGTTGTTTGAGTCAAGTGTTAAAGCCATGAAGATTTGTCCAAGAAACAAGCGAAAAAAAGTTGTTCATTAAAGCTTGATAGTTAGCACAACAAAAAGCCTTTCTATCGAGATTTAAAGTCGAAACTCGACACATAGCTTGACACATAGTGAATCTGTCGAGACTTATGAATTCATAATTTTCAGATCTGAATTTCGGCCTATGCTGATGTATTTGTGTAGGATTTATTTTCTCACAATCCTAGACATGCATATATAAGGCTTATTTTAAAGACCGTTATATAATGCAGAAAGTAACCTAGTGCATTATACTCTCTGAAAAAAGCTATTGCATCTTTGCGTCTTTAGGTTTTGTAACCAAGAGCTTCCAAATCTTCATTGTTGATGAAGTGAAGAACTTTGCAGCCAGCAACCATCTTCAAGTTGCTAGAGTTAGTCACATACTAGGATCCATGCATCATTGGTTAGTCACGTATTGGGATTCGTGTATTAAGGGAAAGAGTGCTACTATAATATCAAGTCCAATTGGATATTGTAGCAAGGGTTCAACTGTAGGTTGGTATTTTGGGATAGGCTAAGAGTAGTTGGTAAGATTCATTATACTTGTAACCGTTTGATTATTGATTAGTGAATTCTTAGAAGTGGTGACTTTAAATTCACTCGATGGGGTTTTCCCCATTCGAAACAAATCATCGTGTCAAATTTACTTTCTGCGGCATTTAGTTTAATTGGTGATTTGTTTGTACCTCCACATTTTGCAAGCTAAATTGATCTAATTAATTAACTTGGGTAATTAATTAATTCAAAGGGTCAAGCTATCTTAACCCAACACATAATAAAATTCCTAGAAAATTAATTAAAAATCAATTGCTATGTTATCAATAAATTGATTAAATTATAAGTTTTTGTAGTTTAAAATTATACATAAAATATAAGCTTATAGATCATATAGTATGATATCTAATTGACACAATTTGACATGTATATTAAGAGGGCAAAGAACATGCAATTCAACAATTAAATTTTGAAAATATTTAGTAATGTTTATTTTATCAAAATGACTTAAGCCAACAACTAATTTTATAGTTAAACTTTGTCCAAAAAATATTATTCATTTAATGCGAGATTTCATTTATATATTACTAAAAGCTAAAGCGTAGCGTTTGATTCTGCTGCTCTCACGTTGCGTCACATCAGCTGCCACGTCATTTTCTTTATAAAAAAAATAATTTTTCCTTCAATTTTTAATTGGTTTTTACAATTTGCAGCCCTATAAATCCCAGCCCTATAACTACAGCCCACTACTTATTTATTTACACCCATTATCACCCTATAATAAATTTGTATAATTAATTTATCCCATCTCTTATTTATTTAGTTCCACTATCAAGCCCAACCCAAACCCTTTTTAGTTTAGCTTAAAGGAAAAAGAAATTAAAAGTATCAAACTTTCAAGCCGGTTTGGAAGGAAGAGAAAAAAAAAAAGAAAAAAAAGAAAAAAAGGAAGCGTTCAGGGTTTTGAAATATTGCATACAGGGTTTTGAAATATGTAACGTAGAGGGAAGCTTAAAGGGAGGAAAAAGAAAAAAAGAAAAAAAAAAGGTACGTTTAAGCTGATTTGGAAGAAAGAAAAAAGAAAAAAGAAAAAGGGAAGCGTTCAAGTTTTGCATTCAGAGTTTTGAAATATTGCGTTCAGGGTTTTGAAATATGTAACGTAGAGGGAAGCTCAAAGGAAATGATAGGGCACAAACTGAATAACCTCTTGTGATTTGCCAGGTTATTAATTAATCAATTTAACATGCAAATATATTAAAGCACAAACAAGTCACCAAAAACTAAATATGCAGCAGAAATTGAAAGATACGGTGATTTGTTTTCGAATGGGGAACCCTTGCGGCAAAAACCCCACCGGGTGATTTTCAGGTCACCACTCTCGAAACTCCACTATTATCAAATCAAGCGGTTACAAGTAAAGGAATCCCAAGTACCTTACCAACCTACAGTTGAACTCTTACCCCAATACCTAATTGGACTTGATTTATAGTGACAGTTCCCCCTTTTGATGCACGGCTCCCAAGTACGTGACTAACCAATGCGCGGATCCCAGTACGCGACTTCAAACACCAACTTAGAATGAGAGGTTGGCTGTAAAGTTTTTCAGTTCATCCTACATGATGAAGATTAGGAAGATGCTTGGTCACAAAACCTTTTGGTGCAAAATACACAGCAACTTCTTCAAAGAAGATGAACTAGGTCAAGAACTTTGTCTTTGATCACAAATTGCTTGAACAGAGTTTGCTCAATGCTTTTGCAACTAGTGTGTATTTTGACGGCTCTTAAAACAATCCTTTTATATGTTTAGGATTTGGAGAAAAGAAGGCCCAAAAGCATATTCACGGATCCCAAAATCAGATCAGAAAATCTGATTTTATAAATCTCGACAGATAGCAGGTGTCGAGGAGCTATCGAGCAGGTGTTGAGCTTTAATGAAATTGCACTTCAGCTTGTTTTTCTTGGACAGACTTGATGACTTCAACACTTGATCTTGAAACAAGGTTTCTTGAAGTATTAAACACATCCTAGATCTACCAAAATACAAGTAAAATGCGTTTTGTCAAAAGATTAGTCAACTACATAAAATAGTGACATATGTTCTTAACAAGTGAACCACATATGTCCTAACAATCTCCCCCTTTGGCAATCCGTGACAAAACCACAACAAACAAATGAACATATGGGAGAAGTCATAAATCACTGAACTCATATTCACTTGTTGAATACAATAAAATCTATCCTATCACAAACTCTTGAAAAACTTTGCAAGAAGAGAGTTTATGGCAAGTAGACTTTGACAACCTGTATTTTTGAAACACTTTAAACAAAACTCATCAAGGCATCTTAGTGGGGGGAATGTGCAGAATAATCATGGGTAAGAGGAGTATTTGGTTAGTTAGACAACGCATGAAACTATAAAGGAAACTAGGCATCTCCAGTTTTAGAAAATCGATATCCATTTACATAAATCTCGAGTTTTAGAAACTCGAGTTCCATGCAAAAAAAAATTTAGTTTTATCGCCCCTATAGTGGCGTTTTTAAGTCTTATAGTGACGTTTTAAAGCCCTATAGCGGCGTTTTCCTGCAAAATTTTTTCATAAGTGTTCAATACCAGGGTCAGTGAGCCCTACAGTGGCGTTTTTATGCCCTATACTGACGTTTTAAAGCCCTATAGTGGCGTTTTTCTGCTAAATTTTTTTATAACTCCATTTTTAAGCCCTATAGTGACATTTTTAAGCCCTATAGCGGCGTTTTCAGAACTCAAGTTTTTAAAACTCGATTTTCACTTGGATTTTTTTTTACAAATCAAGCCTCAAAAACTTGATTTTTATCTTGGAACTCGAGTTTTAGACACTCGAGATGCTAGTTTTTAAAATTCTTTTGCAACGTGACAACTAACTAAATTTTTTAATATTTATTGTTATTTAGAAAAAAAATTCCATCTTAGTGTGAAACAGAAATAATAGATTGCATACAAGTATAAGAAACATGTGTATAAAGATAGAAAAGAAACAACACATGTAAAGGTAGGTGAAAGAAAATATACATCATCATATATATATCAAAGATAAGCACAATGTATGTAAACATGGTCACAAGACCCAAAGTACAAGAAGAAGGAAGTAAGCACTCCCCCTAACAAGATGAAATACATCTCCCCCTTACAAAGGAATGTATTTCTCCCCCTAACATGCAAAATCTTAAAAAGAAACCACATATTCTCCCCCTTTTTTTCATGATTGACAAAATGGTACAAGAAGCTGGAAAGCTTCACCCGAGAAACATAAAGATGATCAAAGGGTACAAAGAATCCATATAAATGCATGAATATAATGAAAACTAGAAATCTTAAGAGAAAGACATAAATAATCATCTAATCACTATTGCCTGCCAATCATAATAAGACACCTGTATGCTTCGGCATAGCAAAAGTGTAGTGTCAAAGACATTCGTATGCTTCGGCATAGTAAAAGTGCGATGTCAAATGCTTAACATCTTAAGTATTTCTTTTCTCTCTTTTATATACCCATGCATGATTTGCTAAAATAAAAGAAAATCTGCAAAGAAAAAAAAAGCAAAAAGATCAAAAATGCATTAAATATGTTTGCAAGCATGTATTATAGGAGATGTGGGAGTTATAGGATGTACCTCGAAGGTAATAGTCCCCATCAAACAGTTATAATTGTGTGTGAGTTAAAGTTATTTTTCATATCTCAGATCATTATAACATGTATATACATATGTAATCTTGCGATATTTTTCACACACAACACGCAATATTCTTTGCTACTCTTGATACATGTGCAGGTACAATGTGATTTGACCATCACAAGGTTTTACATGTGTTAATGTATACTCACTAAACTATCTTAACTTGTTTTTGAAATATAAAATTGGTTAGACTTATTTAGTGTGTATGTGTGTGTGTTTTAAGATCTATGTGCTTAACATTTTTCGTGTTGAGAGATTTGTTTTTCACATGTTTCGCATCCTTCTATTATCTTTTCATCAATTGCATCTTGTTTCATTATATTCATGCATTTATATGGATTCTTTGTACCCTTTGATCATCTTTATGTTTCTCGGGTGAAGCTTTCCAGCTTCTTGTACCATTTTGTCAATCATGAAAAAAAGGGGGAGAATATGTGGTTTCTTTTTAAGATTTTGCATGTTAGGGGGAGAAATACATTCCTTTGTAAGGGGGAGATGTATTTCATCTTGTTAGGGGGAGTGCTTACTTCCTTCTTCTTGTACTTTGGGTCTTGTGACCATGTTTACATACATTGTGCTTATCTTTGATATATATATGATGATGTATATTTTCTTTCACCTACCTTTACATGTGTTGTTTCTTTTCTATCTTTATACACATGTTTCTTATACTTGTATGCAATCTATTATTTCTGTTTCACACTAAGATGGAATTTTTTTTCTAAATAACAATAAATATTAAAAAATTTAGTTAGTTGTCACGTTGCAAAAGAATTTTAAAAACTAGCATCTCGAGTGTCTAAAACTCGAGTTCCAAGATAAAAATCAAGTTTTTGAGGCTTGATTTGTAAAAAAAAATCCAAGTGAAAATCGAGTTTTAAAAACTTGAGTTCTGAAAACGCCGCTATAGGGCTTAAAAATGTCACTATAGGGCTTAAAAATGGAGTTATAAAAAAATTTAGCAGAAAAACGCCACTATAGGGCTTTAAAACGTCAGTATAGGGCATAAAAACGCCACTGTAGGGCTCACTGACCCTGGTATTGAACACTTATGAAAAAATTTTGCAGGAAAACGCCGCTATAGGGCTTTAAAACGTCACTATAAGACTTAAAAACGCCACTATAGGGGCGATAAAACTAAATTTTTTTTTGCATGGAACTCGAGTTTCTAAAACTCGAGATTTATGTAAATGGATATCGATTTTCTAAAACTGGAGATGCCTAGTTTCCTTTATAGTTTCATGCGTTGTCTAACTAACCAAATACTCCTCTTACCCATGATTATTCTGCACATTCCCCCCACTAAGATGCCTTGATGAGTTTTGTTTAAAGTGTTTCAAAAATACAGGTTGTCAAAGTCTACTTGCCATAAACTCTCTTCTTGCAAAGTTTTTCAAGAGTTTGTGATAGGATAGATTTTATTGTATTCAACAAGTGAATATGAGTTCAGTGATTTATGACTTCTCCCATATGTTCATTTGTTTGTTGTGGTTTTGTCACGGATTGCCAAAGGGGGAGATTGTTAGGACATATGTGGTTCACTTGTTAAGAACATATGTCACTATTTTATGTAGTTGACTAATCTTTTGACAAAACGCATTTTACTTGTATTTTGGTAGATCTAGGATGTGTTTAATACTTCAAGAAACCTTGTTTCAAGATCAAGTGTTGAA
>NW_027069494.1:30663-92853 GCF_002906115.3 Quercus suber | reverse complement strand
ATATATATATATATATATATATATATATATATATATATATATCCGCATCACGATGACTATGTAACATCATGCATGTCATGACTTTGGAATACACCATCTGTGTAACGCAGGAAACTTTAAAGGGAAGGGCCGTAGCCATAAAGAAAAACTCTGCATCTATTCGGCCCCTAGGGAGTGTATAAATAGTTTTCTTTTTCTTTTCAATTGCAATATTTGATTGATGAAGCTATAAATATTTTTTATTTTAGAAATATAATGATGATTATAGAATTGCACACTACGTCATAGTAAAAAGTTAATAAAAAGAGAAAATATAAGATTTCAATATTTTGTGCCACAATTTTGGATGTGGTTGATTGTGATTAGTAGGGAGAAAGTGGTGAGTTCATGTGAAAGTAACAAACATAAGATTTGAATTTAAAGTTGTGTACCTGATTTTGATGTTGCCTAGAAATTTTGGTGCTTGTCTTCCAACATTGGAAAATATTTCAAGCAATAAAATAGTAATCAGAATGATGATTAAATAGTAACTTGTGAGCAATTGGTGATTAAAATAGTAATCAGAACGATGACAGGTGTCCACATCATTCAACACCAAGACCTTTAATGCGATATTTTTGCACCATTCATGTTTTTCAATAGAAAATATCTAATCTCTAAACATATTACAATCTCGTTTGACGGTTATTTCAAAATCTGAACATAATGTGATTCTAAACAATTTGGAATTTGTACTAAATAATTTTACAATCTCATCTGACGGTTATCTCAAAATTTGAATATCATGTGGTTCTAAAGTATTTGGAAATTTTTTAATTTATAAAATTCCCCCAAGATAATCCATTATAATTTGGTAGAAACCAAAAGATAATATAAAAATTAGTTTAGCACACCAAAAGATAATACAACCTCGATTCTATAATAGCCTTTTCATTAATTGAGATAATCCGTAATCAACTGGTATAGAATATGAACAACCTACACAACCAAAAGAAAATATAAAAAATATTTTAGCATAGCCTTTTCATTTTATTTATAATTAAAAGTTACAAATACTTGAAAAAACAATCCAGTTTTTGAACTAAACACCCTACACAACCAAAAGATAATATAAAATTATTCAAGCATACCAAAAGATAATATAAAAATATTTTAGCATAGCCTTTTCATTTTATTTATAATTGAGTGTTGGACATACTCGAAGAAACATTCCAACTTTATTTACAATGGAATTTCCCAGCAAAGCAACTCATTCAACAATGTCCTTTTTTTTTTTTTGTTATTTTCTTTGGTTACACAAACTGTATCAAGCTCTGACCGCTCGCATATTTGTTTTTTTATCCAAATAGACTGCTACCTCTGCATTCATAGTGGTAATAGCTCTGGATCTATCAATGACACTTGTGGACCAAAGAGGCACATGGCTGATGTACTTTGGTTATTTATTGTGCGTTACAAAAGAGAATCTGCAAAATCATATCCCAAAAGGCATATGGGATAATATGGAAGGTGATGATGTGGCTTCTGTATCACAGTTTGTGGCAAGAGACAATGGTTCGAATGAAAGTTTACCGGTATAAAATAAGTATTGGGAAATTTTCTCCAGCTGCTACAATATTGCCTAAAATCTCAACATGAATGCCCCCCTCCCCAACCTTTCCAAAGGAAAAAAAGAAAAGGAATTTCAACTTTAGTAGCAAAAAAAAAGGAATTATAGGGATGTATTGGGAAATTTTCTCCAGCTGGTACAATATTGTCTAATTTTGCACTACATGATTGTCACACTATTATACAACACTTTGTAATATACTTGAAACAATAATATTATCCAACTGAGATCCAAGCTACCTAAATATCAAAGAAAATTCATCTCAACATGAATGCCCCCCTCCCCAACCTTTCCAAATGGGAAAAAAAAAAAGAAAGGATTTTCAACTTTAGTAGCAAAATTTGGATCTACCAAACCTAGGTGCCTAAAAATTCCAAAAGTCTGACCTCAAATGAAAGGAACTCACAATCTTAATTCAAAATTTATTAATACTTATGTAAGGTGATAGATCTCTTTTTTTTTTTTTCTCTGAAAAAATCAGGTTCAAAACTTGATTTAAATTAAAGCCACAAGTGTTAACTTTCATTCACTTCACTATATTGTGCTTCCATGCTTAATTTTATCTGTTTCATAAAATTTCTCCCTTATTCACCATATACTTGTATTTCTCCCTAAATATCAAAGAAAATTCATCTCAACATTAATGCCCCCCTCCCCAACCTTTCCAAATAAAAAAAAAAAAAAAAAAAATTCAACTTTAGTAGCAAATTTGGATCTACCAAACCTAGGTGCCTAAAAATTCCAAAAGTCTGACCTCATTCAAATACATGTGCTTAAACAAATCCATTGGGACTCTATTTTTATTATTATTATTATTATTATTTTATAAGTCAAATTTGTTGGGACTCTCTCAGTATATAAATTTTGGTGGTAGTAGGCCATGTATGTTTGTGGTCCCTTGGCCTGAGTTTTGTTGTTGGGAAGTTCCAATTAATATTATAATTGTTGCTGGCAGGTTTGTTTATATATATATATATATATATATATATTTGTTCTTTGTTTTTATCATTTTTATTGTTTCCAGCTAACATTGAAATGTCTTTTGTCCAATGCTGGTTTTTGCTGCATCAGTTAAATGGATTTTCAGTCATTATGTACTGCTAGTGTTCTTCTTTGTATGTGACCTAAGCTTGTTCTGGGATTTTATGCAAATTCACAATGGTGGTCAATTATGTATTGTAGCTATAGTTAAGGGAAGAGAGGAGTGGTTTGCTGTGACTTTGAGTGCAATTCACAAAAGAAAAAAGAATTAAGGAAGAACCTTAAGATGATATCTTTAATTACTACCCTTGATTATGAGTGCAATTGACTAAAGGAAAAAGAATTAAAGAAGCACCTAAACATGATATCTTCAATTACTACTTTTGATTGTCACTGACACACATATCATTTGTTAGCATAGGATCATAGTTGGCTGCTGCTTTTGGTCAAATGTTAAGACAAATGCATCATAGATGCAGCAAAAACCAGCATTGGACAAAAGACATTTCAATGTTAGCTGGAAACAATAAAAATGATAAAAACAAAGAACAAATATATATATATATATATATATATATAAACAAACCTGCCAGCAACAATTATAATATTAATTGGAACTTCCCAACAACAAAACTCAGGCCAAGGGACCACAAACATACATGGCCTACTACCACCAAAATTTATATACTGAGAGAGTCCCAACAAATTTGACTTATAAAATAATAATAATAATAATAATAAAAATAGAGTCCCAATGGATTTGTTTAAGCACATGTATTTGAATGAGGTCAGACTTTTGGAATTTTTAGGCACCTAGGTTTGGTAGATCCAAATTTGCTACTAAAGTTGAATTTTTTTTTTTTTTTTTTTTATTTGGAAAGGTTGGGGAGGGGGGCATTAATGTTGAGATGAATTTTCTTTGATATTTAGGGAGAAATACAAGTATATGGTGAATAAGGGAGAAATTTTATGAAACAGATAAAATTAAGCATGGAAGCACAATATAGTGAAGTGAATGAAAGTTAACACTTGTGGCTTTAATTTAAATCAAGTTTTGAACCTGATTTTTTCAGAGAAAAAAAAAAAAAGAGATCTATCACCTTACATAAGTATTAATAAATTTTGAATTAAGATTGTGAGTTCCTTTCATTTGAGGTCAGACTTTTGGAATTTTTAGGCACCTAGGTTTGGTAGATCCAAATTTTGCTACTAAAGTTGAAAATCCTTTCTTTTTTTTTTTCCCATTTGGAAAGGTTGGGGAGGGGGGCATTCATGTTGAGATGAATTTTCTTTGATATTTAGGTAGCTTGGATCTCAGTTGGATAATATTATTGTTTCAAGTATATTACAAAGTGTTGTATAATAGTGTGACAATCATGTAGTGCAAAATTAGACAATATTGTACCAGCTGGAGAAAATTTCCCAATACATCCCTATAATTCCTTTTTTTTTGCTACTAAAGTTGAAATTCCTTTTCTTTTTTTCCTTTGGAAAGGTTGGGGAGGGGGGCATTCATGTTGAGATTTTAGGCAATATTGTAGCAGCTGGAGAAAATTTCCCAATACTTATTTTATACCGGTAAACTTTCATTCGAACCATTGTCTCTTGCCACAAACTGTGATACAGAAGCCACATCATCACCTTCCATATTATCCCATATGCCTTTTGGGATATGATTTTGCAGATTCTCTTTTGTAACGCACAATAAATAACCAAAGTACATCAGCCATGTGCCTCTTTGGTCCACAAGTGTCATTGATAGATCCAGAGCTATTACCACTATGAATGCAGAGGTAGCAGTCTATTTGGATAAAAAAACAAATATGCGAGCGGTCAGAGCTTGATACAGTTTGTGTAACCAAAGAAAATAACAAAAAAAAAAAAAGGACATTGTTGAATGAGTTGCTTTGCTGGGAAATTCCATTGTAAATAAAGTTGGAATGTTTCTTCGAGTATGTCCAACACTCAATTATAAATAAAATGAAAAGGCTATGCTAAAATATTTTTATATTATCTTTTGGTATGCTTGAATAATTTTATATTATCTTTTGGTTGTGTAGGGTGTTTAGTTCAAAAACTGGATTGTTTTTTCAAGTATTTGTAACTTTTAATTATAAATAAAATGAAAAGGCTATGCTAAAATATTTTTTATATTTTCTTTTGGTTGTGTAGGTTGTTCATATTCTATACCAGTTGATTACGGATTATCTCAATTAATGAAAAGGCTATTATAGAATCGAGGTTGTATTATCTTTTGGTGTGCTAAACTAATTTTTATATTATCTTTTGGTTTCTACCAAATTATAATGGATTATCTTGGGGGAATTTTATAAATTAAAAAATTTCCAAATACTTTAGAACCACATGATATTCAAATTTTGAGATAACCGTCAGATGAGATTGTAAAATTATTTAGTACAAATTCCAAATTGTTTAGAATCACATTATGTTCAGATTTTGAAATAACCGTCAAACGAGATTGTAATATGTTTAGAGATTAGATATTTTCTATTGAAAAACATGAATGGTGCAAAAATATCGCATTAAAGGTCTTGGTGTTGAATGATGTGGACACCTGTCATCGTTCTGATTACTATTTTAATCACCAATTGCTCACAAGTTACTATTTAATCATCATTCTGATTACTATTTTATTGCTTGAAATATTTTCCAATGTTGGAAGACAAGCACCAAAATTTCTAGGCAACATCAAAATCAGGTACACAACTTTAAATTCAAATCTTATGTTTGTTACTTTCACATGAACTCACCACTTTCTCCCTACTAATCACAATCAACCACATCCAAAATTGTGGCACAAAATATTGAAATCTTATATTTTCTCTTTTTATTAACTTTTTACTATGACGTAGTGTGCAATTCTATAATCATCATTATATTTCTAAAATAAAAAATATTTATAGCTTCATCAATCAAATATTGCAATTGAAAAGAAAAAGAAAACTATTTATACACTCCCTAGGGCCGAATAGATGCAGAGTTTTTCTTTATGGCTACGGCCCTTCCCTTTAAAGTTTCCTGCGTTACACAGATGGTGTATTCCAAAGTCATGACATGCATGATGTTACATAGTCATCGTGATGCGGATATATATATATATATATATATATATATATATATATATATTTATTTATTCTTTCTCATTACAATGTTGATCCATATATCCCAAGTTTAAATTTCCTCTTTCTATTATCTTCTTACTATGAAGTAGTCCGCAATTCTACAGTCATAGTTATATTTCTAAAACAAAAAATATTTATAGCTTCATCAATCAAATATTGCAATTAAAAAAAAAACCAATACACACTCCCCAGGGCCTAAACAAATGCAGATTTTTTCTTTATGGCTATGGCCCTTCACATTAAAGTTTCCTGCATTACACAGATGGTGTATTCCAAACTCATGACATGAATAATGTTACATATATATAAATATATATAGATATATTTTCTTCCTCATTACAATGTATATATATATATATATTTTTTTTCTTTCTCATAACAATGTTGGTCCGTATATCACAACTTTCAATTTCCTCTTTTTTATTAACTTTTTACTATGAACTACTGCACAATTCTATAATCATTGTTATATTTCTAAAAGAACAAATATTTATAACTTCAATCAAATATTGCAATTGTGATGATAATAATGTTTACATATAATTCTTAGTATATGATTGTTGTCATGTTTTGTCACCAGTTCATTATTTCTAACGCATTAGTTTCTTAATATGTCTTTCGTTTTTTAAAAATAGCTGCAAGCAATTCAATCGGCTAACCAAAAGGAAAAAAGTTCTTCACCACATCAATCTAACTAGACTACTCCGAAATCCATTATTCCTTCGAAACGATGAAGAAAAACTCATTCATCAATGCTTTAGGGCTGCAAACAAACAAGCACTATTTTGGGTTGGAGCTCACAAATATTTTGTACAAGATCAAACAAAAGTGGGAAAACAAATCCTTCTTCAAGCAAACATAGAAGGAGACAATTACTATTATCAATTCTAAACCAACCAGATGGAAAACAGTCGCTGCAAAACTATCGACAAATCCTTCGACATACAGTTTTTGGAACAAACACATTTCGCATCCCAAAAAACCAAGCATGCAAGAAAAATGGAGTGGGTCATTGGGATCGTGAATGCCCTTACCCATATGGAAATGAAGAATTACATGTAACATGCAAAATGTGCTCAATTGACTTGGAAATGTACAAATTAGCCAACCGAGTTTGGTAGAAATTATGTTTCCAAAAAGCGTAATACAATAAAATTTCCTCATCCTATTTATAATACTAACCTCTATCTTTAAAGGAATAGATCTTTTTTTATTATTAAAATTTATTAAAAAACACTTGAAACAACTTATTACAATCCTTTAAAGTTTTCACCTAGCATGACGCTAACTTCAAATTTATGGAAGTCTTTCTACCTAATTTTAAGTTAATTAAATTTTCCTAACTTGGGAAGATGGATGATCAGCTCTTGACTGACTACAAGGGCAACTATAGTTGTATCCTTTCCACATCTAATTCCAAGACAATACCTTCTATCATCATGAATCCTACAATATATTCTTTATACATATATAATACAACTTAAGTAGTAATACATTCAAAAAATTTTCAAATAATAACACGATCATAAAAAAAAATAACCACGCGCAACGCGCGGGTCCGCGACTAGTATATTACTAAAAGCTGAAGCGTAGCATTTATTGTTGCTACGCTCCAGTTAAGCCACATCAGCACCACATCATCATTTATTTTCTTACTTTATTTTTTATTTTTAGATTAACCGGTTGACATTTATTGAGCATCTCCTTAAATTCGGATGTTACTCTTATCTTCAACTTTATCATGTGTCCCTCTATTAACCAAGGCTCTTCAAATGCCACTATTATATGGAATTCTGACCGTCACCAATAGGTTACAATCTCCTCACATCCTTTATTTGTTGTAACTTCTTCCATTTATTGGGTATGATATGACAATTCTATATATATATATATATATATACACACACACACACAAAAATTTCAGCCAAGTGGCTACATAAATTTCAGCCATGTTAACATTTAAAAACACCAAACATTGTTACTTTTCAAGATTTTACATTTTTAATTAACCATTTAATTCAATACTTTTAAATACACCTTTTAAGAATTAACTATAACAGGTGCCTTTTCGTTTGGTTGTTGATGTGAAACGTTTTGATTTCTAAATTCAACAAATAATATCACACGACTAAAAAGGAAAAAATGCAAACTAACGCAACATTTTGACTGGCTCTGGATAGTTTTATTTTTTACAGGTTTCATAGTAGTTCTTCTTTCCAAAAAAAACCACAAACACTTCTCTCCTCCCTATCTTTGTACGTACTTCTCCTTTTCTCCACCTCCCACTGTACTTTATTTCCTACAATAATAATTTTGAGACTTTAACTTCATAAAAGTTTTGCTCATTTTGTAGAAATCTCAAAATCACACAAATTGTCAAAGCAAGACCAAAAACCAAAGGTCAGATCCCTTCTCTCATTCTACAATTTAGTAATCTAATTTTACCTATCTTAAACCCAAACCAATAGAAACAATGAATGGATAGAACTGCTTTTAGCCTTCTTACCCTTCTAATTCTTTGAATGACACAACAGGTTTTTCTAAATCATCTTACACGCATGTGAAGGATATGGGAGAGTAAGCGGTTGACGAGGAAAACAAAGAGTCAAAGTCAAAGTTTCCGTTCTTTCTGAACTTCGAAGTCCTCAGTCTCCACTCCACTCTCTTCCTCGACAACGATATTGCTCAAAACACCAACTCCTTCAAGATGGTCACTCTCTTTCTCTCTCTGCGACTAAATCCATTTTAGTACGAATGAAATCAGATATCTGTGAACCGTTTTAACTTTTATTTAGTTTTACTAATTCGTGAATGTGTGAATTGCTTTTAGTTTGAGTATTGTTGGTTTCAAAAGCAAATTTGGATTATAAAAGTCTATTATAAACCTAAGAATTTTTTAAATTGACTAGGTTTGTTAGTTCGTTTACTCATTAATTTTTTAATGTAATTCCTTACTATGATTTCGTAGCCGATAAAGCACATCTCAAGGTCCCTAAAAATTGAAACTTCTATTGTAGTTCCTGTGAATTAAATCTGAGTTTTTGGAAAAAAGTTTGATTTATTGACTGAATATTACTTAGTATTGGATTTGCATTTTAAATTTTTGTATTGTAGTTATTTTTATAGGTTGGTAGAATGGTAGGTGAGTTTGCGAAACCGAAATTAGAGCCGTTACAGAGGGGACTGCACCTTTGGATTTCACAAAGCATGGGTATGTGCCATCTAATATGTGGATTCTCTTTGGTTTCTTTTATTTTTCTTTTTGTTCATTAGCCCACCATGAAGCTTAAAATATAATTCAAATTATTGATATTGAATCATACTTTTATTTTGTTGTTTTGTTGTGATTGTTTAATACCTAGAACATGCTGCTTCTTTTTTGACTGCTATCCCATTTGGTTATACAAGTTGAACATCTGATATCAATGTTTTGAATATATCATATAGATATAGATCAGTGAAGATAAAAGATGATATCATATCCTTTTTATGTTTTGCTGATATAATGCATGCATATTCTTCAAAATATTAGGTTCCAGTTTGTTAGGTTCTAAGTACTTAAGAACTAATGTATTAGAACTCTAATTTGTATTGTTGGCAAACCATGATCAAAACAGGTTGTTAGTATTGTTTTAGACTTGCTCAAAGTATGTCTTTTATGTAAAGTTGGAATCGAGTTAATTGTAGAATTGAGTGTGCAATTCTGACTGGCTCAATCGATCGAGAATTAGACTCGATCAATCGAAAGTCGGGCAGAATGTTTTTTCTGCAGAATTTCCAACTCAACCCTAAGCTCATATGACGTGTAGGGTTTTATGTTTTGCCCTAGGTAAAAAAGAGAAACCCTAGCCACGTTTTTGTTGTTGCTCTTTTTGCTATGTGTGTGAATCTCTTGTGAGATCTGAGAGGTGGTTGCTTAGGATTATCAAGCAAGAGATTTCATTGAGAGCTTGATGATCATTCAGTTGCTGCACTAAAGAGCTTAAAGATACACAAGTGGAAGTGCTTGTACTTGCTGGAGAATTCAAGAAAGAAGGAGTCCGTGGTCTCAAAGCTTGCACGTGGTCATGTCAATAAGTTTTCTATATGAGGTAACAATAGGATGTTAGTGGCCTAAGTCGCTATTGTAAAACTTTGATTCTTTCATAGTGGATTCAATTTTACCTTGAAGATAGTTAGGTTAAATCCTCCCCAGGTTTTTTACTGGTTTGGTTTTCTTGGGTCATCATATCTTTATGTTCTTTATATTCTGCACTTTACATTGATATGATTATATGATTGTGTTAACCTAGATCTGGAATTTGGACTAAGTAATAACTTGGCTAATTAACTAGGTTAATCCGATTGTGTTTTAAGGGATCTAAAAACAAACAAGTGGTATCAGAGCGGGTAGCACTCTTATTGTGGATATTTTGATCTTTGAGCTGATCCTTACCCCCTGTTGTCATGGAACACAGACACTCTCTTGTTATTCCACCTCACTTTGATGAGAATAATTACGCTTATTGGAAAGTAAGGATGAAAGCATTCCTAAAATCAATTGATGAGAGAGTCTGGAACTCCGTTGAATACGGATGGGAGAAGCCCACTACTCCTATTAGTGAGTGGCAAACTTCTCAAAAAGAGGCAGCCGCGTTCAATAGCAAAGTTATGAATGCTATCTTTAACACTGTTTCTATGGAGGAATTTAAGAGAATCTCTAATGTTGAGGTTGCTCACACTGCTTGGAATATCCTCCAAACTGTGTATGAAGGCACAAAGGCTGTCAAAATTAATAAGTTGCAATAACTAACATCTAGATTTGAGAACATTATGATGTCTGATGATGAATCCTTTGATGAATTTTATGCTAAACTTAATGACATTGTTAATTCTGCATACAACTTGGGTGAAATCTATGATCAACCTAAAATTGTTAGGAAGATTCTTAGATCTTTAACTGAAGATTTTAGACCCAAAGTGACTGCCATCACTGAGAGCAAAGATGTGGATTCCATCCCTGTTGATGAACTTGTAGAATCTCTTCAGTCCTATGAGTTGGACCTACCCAAAACTAGCAAATCCAAATCAATGGCTCTTAAGTCAGTTGATGATGTTGATGTTGGTGAATTTGATGATGAGCTCTCTGCTACAGAGATTGTTTACCTTGCGAAGAACTTTAGGAATTTCCTTAGAAACAACAACAGAAGGGCAAGAGGTAAGAACAATGTTGAACGTAGAAATTTTAGGAAGAATGATCTCACAAAGGTTAACAACATTGAAAAACCTAGAGAAAAAGTAGTTCAATCTTCTAATAATTCTATGGGTCCTCAATGTTTTGGATGTCAAGGGTATGGTCACATGAAATCTGAATGTCCTACATACTTGAGGTCTAAGGGTAAGGCTATAGCTGTAACCCTTAGTGATAATGAAGTTTCCGATGATGAGTCTGGTTCTAACGAGGATGGAAACTTTATTACTTTCACTGCTACTGCTGTAGTCAGTGAAAGCGTGTCTGTTGAAGATAACCCTTCTGATGTGGAACTCTCTAAGGATGCAGATCTTCAAGAAGCCTACAATAAACTTTGCAAAGTTGCTGCAAAGGATGCTATGAATGTTGATCTTGACTTGAAGAAAATTGCATCTTTTGAACTTGATAAGAAAAATCTACTTGTGAAACTGTTTGATGCTAATGAACTTTTGAACAATGTGAAAACTGAGAATATGCTTTTACTTGATAAAGTTAAGAATTTGGAACTTGAACTATCTGTTGCTAGAGAACAATCTATTAAGTCTGCAAGCTCCAAACTTGATCACATGCTGAGTGTTCAAAAGTCTCCCTCTGACAAAACTAGCTTAGGTTTTGTAGAAAGCATCTCTGCGTCTGCATCTTATTCCAAAAACTTTGTTCCTTCTTCTTCCTCTGAACCCCCTGTGTGTGAGCTTGTTAAACCTATAGAGGTCACAACTCCTAGGAAGATTAGAGTTGATCTGAAAGAGTCTAAACCTAAGGAGTCCACCCTTTCTAAGGACAAGTTGCATGGTAAGCCTGCCTGGGTTTATCATTTTTGTGGAAAGTCTGGGCACATTCGTCCAAACTGTTTCAAGTTGCAAGCTACTAGGCGAGCAAATAAGGCAAAAGTGCCTGTGCCTCAAGCACAAGATCCTATAGTACTTATTGGTGAATTGGTAAAAGCTCTTAACCTTTATTCCAATCCTGGAGTTGGAAATCACTCTAATGTGAATAAGAACTCCAATGCTCGAGGTGCATCTAAAAAGTTTTGGATGCAAAAGACTCAATCTAATTGAGTCTTTCTGACATGGTCCTTGTGCTTCATTGTTCTACTCTTTGTGACCATTGTTCTTTGGTTTTTGTTTTCTTTGTTTTCTTTGTTTCTAGGACTTGCATTGCATAACATTCATGCATTTCATTCTAGGATTGTTTTTGTTTCTTCTTTTCAAAATAAAATAAAAATAAAAATAAATAAAAAAAGGGAAAAAGAGAAGCAAATTGTGTTTTGTATTTATTTTCTTGGTTTTGAAAACAAGGTTGGTCAATTTATTTTCACATAACAAGGCGTTAACCCTAGTAAAGTGAGGCGCCAAATTCTTAAAATATTTATTATGCATATAGAACTTAAATCATATGTACCTAGTGTATTATAATATTATAATGAAGTTTTTTTTCAATGTGAAGCATGAAGAAATTAGGTTTATAAAATTATTTCAGAATAAGATTAGCATGGTTTAGGCTCTATTATTTATTTCTAACAATACGTTTTACAACAAGCTTCTATACAACAATAAGTTTTACAAAACAAATTTGTAAATTAATTTAATTAACAATAAGTTTTATAACATGAATTTTGAAGTTAATAATCTAAAATAGGTTTCACAACAAATTTCTACAAAAAAAAAAAAAAAATTAACTTAAAAAAAAAAAAAAAACTTTAGGCTCTCGCCTTAGCACCTTTTTCATGGCTTAATGAGTTTAAGTTTAAGTTGACTTGTTAGAAAGATAGAGTTTCATTCCTTGTCATGTTTGGACTAAACAAAAATAATTTTATTTAAATATTGTGCTAATATGGAAAATTGTGAAAACTTTAAAGGTTTCGGTTTATATATATATATATATAGATGACGTGTTGTGTAACCAAAGCACCAATCCTAACTCTATATGTATACTTTCCCGTTATCTCCTTGATGGAAAAGGTAAGATTATAACTCAAACTTTATCTTGACACTAGTTGGCATTCATAAAGAGGAAAGAGTTTGAGGCACAGGAACATTTTCATTGACCTGTAAAACTTTCAGAATCTTTTACTACAGCTCTTTCAAGATCCAATTGTCAAAGAAGCATTGTTATGAACTTTAGTTTCTTTATCCACTGACTTCTGATATTGTAGTCCAATATCTGACCTGTCTTGCTTTCTGAATTATGGCATTTCACTTCAGCTTCCTCCTGGAATGAGAGCTCTTCTACTTTGTCGGCAGCTATTTGTGGAGGGTCATTGTTGGTAGATAAAACTATTGGCTCTTCAAGTGAAAAACTAAAATCTTGGAGGTCAAGTCTTGCTCTTCCAAATAATGTCACTTTTTTGCTTAGAGGGGACAATTTATGAGTCCTTTTAGGCCAGTAGATACTTTTACTGGTTCAAATTGATGTTCAACATAAGTTTGGGTGTGCTCCTCACCACAGGAGAACCACTAACGCCATTGAATGATACATCCACATCTGGAGAAGCTTCCAGATAGGGTCATTTGAAGCTACTTGATTGCCAAAGCAGTGTTTCTTAACAAAATCCAGCTCTATTGGCTCTACAACTAGGGGTTGTTGAAATAGCCCACCTAGGCACAAGAAGCTGCAGGGCCCATTCTAATTCTTCCTTGGATGAGTGAATTGAATAACAAACATGCCAAACACCAAATTGGTCCCTTTCTGCTTCATTCATTCTCAGTTTTCCTTGGTTTTCATTCTCCTAGTACTCTTCCTCACATGCATACCACTGTGCTGAAGGGCGGATTATGAGAATCTCAGGCTGGCAGTTAGCTTGGACCTCCAAAAGCTTTGCTTTTGCTCTTTCATATAGCATAGGAAATCCATCTAATACCTGGAAGCCGGATGAGGAATCTTCAGAGATAATTTCAGGAAATGCTAGTGTTAGAGCTTGGAAACATTTTGGATTAAGAGGATTATCAACATAGATCTTGGACTCAAATGTTTGGGACTCATTTGCCAATATTTCTTCCTGGCTGAGAAGATCACAAGTCTGATACATCACAGGGGCATCAGGATGCTTCCATATACAAGTAATAACCTATTTTGTGGAACGCAANCATAATTCAGAAAGCAAGACAGGTCAGATATTGGACTACAATATCAGAAGTCAGTGGATAAGGAAACTGAAGTTCATAACAATGTTTCTTTGACAATTGGATCTAGAAAGAGCTGTAGTAAAAGATTCAGAAAGTTTTACAGGTCAATGAAAATGTTCCTGTGCCTCAAACTCTTTCCTCTTTATGAAAGCCAACAAGTGTCAAGATAAAGTTTGAGCTATAATCTTACCTTTTCCATCAAGGAGGTAACGGGAAAGTATACATATAGAGTTAGGATTGGTGCTTTGGTTACACAACATGTCATCTATATATCTATATATATATATATATATATAATCTTACACAATTTTCCGCATTAGTACAATATTTAAATAAAATTATTTTTGTTTAGTCCAAACATGACTAGGAGTGAAACTCTATCTTTCTAACAAGTCCAACTTAAACTCAAACTCATCATTATCATTTTTTTTAAAATAAAATTATATATATATATATATATAACAGAAGGTTTTAACTTTTTGTTGACCTCTCTAGAACCTGCCACATCATTATTAATTTTTTTAAAACTAAATTATCTAATTTTACACATCATTGTCATTTTTAAATTAAATTCAATTGTTTCTTAAGATTTTTACTTCCCACCCGAACACTACCTCTCTCCTCTTGATAAACCCTTTCTTTTTCATTGCCACTGTTCAAACTTTGGAGAGCTTCAATGGCTAAACAAAATATGTAATTAAAGAAGCCAACTATTTGACTAAATAACTTCCAGAAACAACGAAACTCATTCATCACTGTTAGTATGTCACCATTGAGATGGTCCGCTATATCCAAAATTATGCGAAATCCAAGGCGGGGCAATTCACAAAGGGACTAAGCGTATGACAACAATTCCCATGGCTTTGGTTGGCTGCTCTCTGGATGGGTTCATGATTAGAGAGTTAAAGAGTCTGGCAGGACCAGGACGTATAAGGTTTCTTTTTTAACATTAAAAAACAATACTACCCCTCTTCTTCCTTACGCATGTGATATGTTCTACATACATATAATTCTCTCTTAAAATTTTTACATGTATAGTTCACTTAATGCTCTACAAATTGATCCAAATTCCAAAGGAAAAGTTGAATAACAATCAGGACAATTAGAAATTTGAGAATCTGGGTTGCTTAATTATATGATTTTGTAATTACTTTCTTTTCTTCTTCATAGAAACGTTGATTTCTCTTTGTGCCATGTTTTGTGTTTCTTAACCCCTCTTAACAAATTCTATAAACCCTCAAATTCATTCACCAAAAAATTACTTCCAAGATCAAAAAACACAAAAACACGTTGAGGCAAACCAAAATATAACCGATCAACTATCTTTAGATGTATTCAATTTGTTCTCATTAATGAGATCTTTGAGTTCTTGTATAAAATAAGATTATAAATAAATAAAGATTTCCAGCTTAGTGATAATGTCCAGATCATAAATTTGCTTTTAGAAGTCACAGAACATTCTGTTTGCATTTCTTATATACGTTATTGGTTTTGGTTTTTGCTTGAGAACTTCATTTGCCACCCATCTAATGTTGAAATTTGAAATTGATCATTTTGAACATTTTGCTTTATTCTTGCCAACTTGGGATAATTGTTTGTTCAATTGTAATGTACTTAGTTTGTCTTTGGTGTAATATTTGAGTGGATTCATGTTACAAAATACTTTTTTTCATTCCTATTTTAGAACATGCACGTTATGTGTTTGACAAAATATCTTCCTATTGCATCTTTTTAAATTAACTTCATGGTTTATGTGAAATCTTGGTAAGTTTGTTTGTTTTATTTTATTTTATTTTTTTTTACACCTCTTGGTTTGAGTAGGCTTTGACGGTCTCATTTTTTCTAATGTGCATTTAGGCATACTAAGTCATCAACATCATTGGCAAATTAGTACATTAAAACTTTGCATAATCCAAGCCCAATTTGTAACATTACGATATTTAGTAGTCTTCCTAATTCCTAAATAGAAATATGTTTTTTAATATAGGTATATAACCAATCAGATACAAGTTTAAATTTGCAATGATTGAGATCATCTATATAGCATATTTTACAACTTATCTGTGATTAAAGTATGAATCTTTGATACTGCAATTGTGTGGCCACTAGTGAGAAGAAACAATTATGTGAAGCCAAATTTGAAAACTTGACAGTTTGGCTAGGTGCCACCGAATTAGTGTTTTTCATGACCCATTAAAAACCAAAGGATTAAAATATCAAACTGATATGCAACACCAATAAAAATATTTTAAAATTATATTTCTTTAGATCTTCACATAGAATACGATATATTCAATATTAAAAAAATAATAATAATAATCTTTTAAAAAAAAATTCATTTTCAATAATTCTCCCGTGCATCGCACGATGCGACTAGTTGTTTTGATGCACGGGTGCGACTAGTTGTATTTAGATTCCATTTCTTGGGGTAATATTTTTTATTTTTTTTCCCAATTTGTAGCAATAGTCGATCCCTCTAATAAAAGTATGCATTGGATGTTTCAATTATTGCAACTTGAGTGTACATTCAGATACTGAGGTTCTTCTCTGTGTGTGTGTGTGTGTGTGTGTGTGTGTGTGTGTGTGTGTGTGTCCATTTCTTGGGGTAATATTTTTTATTTTTTTTCCCAATTTGTAGCAATAGTCGATCCCTCTAATAAAAGTATGCATTGGATGTTTCAATTATTGCAACTTGAGTGTACATTCAGATACTGAGGTTCTTCTCTGTGTGTGTGTGTGTGTGTGTGTGTGTGTGTGTGTGTGTGTGTGTCCATTTCTTGGGGTAATATTTTTTATTTTTTTTCCCAATTTGTAGCAATAGTCGATCCCTCTAATAAAAGTATGCATTGGATGTTTCAATTATTGCAANCCCCATTTTGTAGCAATAGTCGATCCCTTTGATAAAAGTATGCATTTGATGTTTCAATAATTGCAACTTGAGTGTACATTCAGATACTGAGGTTCTTCTGTGTGTGTGTGTGTGTGTGTGTGTGTGTGTGTTTCAATTATTGCAACTTGAGTGTACATTCAGATATTGAGGTTCTTCTCTCTGTCTGTGTGTGTCTGTGTGTGTGTGTGTGTGTGTGTGTGTATTTTTTATTTTTTTTCCCAATTTGTAGCAATAGTCGATCCCTCTAATAAAAGTATGCATTGGATGTTTCAATTATTGCAACTTGAGTGTACATTCAGATACTGAGGTTCTTCTCTCTCTCTCTCTCTGTGTGTGTGTCTGTGTGTGTGTGTGTGTGTGTGAACAGTTTCTTCCATATCTCATTTGAAAATTCAAAATTTAAGTGAAAACACATGAACTTGTTTAGACCCCAAATTAAAAATTACAGCTAAATTGCTTTTATTCTAACTTAACAAAGTGTGGAACAAGAATAAATATGCACAATGAACCGATTACACTACTCTAACCCATATCCATCCGCAATTAACAATAAAATGAAAGTTTAAAGAGTAGGGAAGAGAGATACAAACACAAGATAACACCAAAATGTGTTATCGAAGAGAAAGCCGAAAAACTAGGCGTAAAACTTCTCTGCAATCCTCCAAGTCGAAATCGATCCACTAGTAAATAAGTTGGAATACATGAATAATAAAAGGTCTTCCAAGCATAGTCTACCCAATGTACTTGAGCCCTCCAAGCTCCTGCTATCATCGAACTTCTTGGAGTCTTGTTTTCACTAGCTTTCTAGATCCCGTAATACCGCCATATTATATCCACCAAGCCTCACCGGCTTCTTTTGGCAAATCTCAAATGTTTCCCAAACTTCAAAACACTCTCTACACTCTGAATAAGTGTGAGTAGTGTTTTGGTATAAATCTCCTCTAAATAAGTTAGAGTACATGAATAACAAGAAACCTTCCAAGCCTAGTCTGCCCAATGTACTTGAGCCCTCCAAGCTCCTGCTATCAATGAACTTCCTAGAGTCTTGTCTTCATTAGCTTTCTAGATCTCGTAATACCGCCATATTGCATCCATCAGGCCTCACCAGCTTCTTTTAGCAAATTCCAAATGTTTCTCAAGTTCCAAAACACTCTCTACACTCTGAATAGGCGTGGGGTGTGTTTGAGTATAAATCTCCTCACAAGATATAGCAATGGGAAAGGAGAAAGAGAAGAGTCTACAATGATTTCTTACTAATGTGTTGTGTTGTAGAAACCTATTTAAGGTTTTTTCTCTAAATAGACTCCTATATTTTTGTAGGTAATGAGGGTATATATAGTATGGATGAAGGGTAAAAAAGTCACACTTAAAATCCTCTAGGCAAAGAGTTTCGTGAGTACCTTGTGAGATGGCCTATTTCACGAAGTACTTGCGAAATACAACCCAACACTTGACTCTTCAACTCCCAACATGTGCTTTTCACGTGTCCTTTTCGCAGGAACCTTTCTCGCGAACTTCTTGCGAACTAGTCGCAAAACTGCGCTAATCTTTATTGTATGCTTGATTCTTTACCAACTTAATACTAAACACAATATAATAAAATCCCACAAAATACAAGAAAATAATTTGATGTAGTTACAACACTTTTTGTCATAAAATAAAACCAACATAAAACATAATTGTAAATTACAACTTTACATCCTTGTTGATACCATATTTTGTTCAGCCCCTACAATTGATGGAAATTTCAAATGTCAAATCAAAAGTTTCATCAGTTATTTGGACATGACATTAAACACTTTTGAATACTCTTTATTTTAATGTCCAAAAACCGAAATCATGCTTGAATTGATTGAATTGTTGTGAAAATGAGAAAGTTGCTAGTTAAGGTTCACCTCTAAAATGAGCTTTGTTATTTAAATTGGCAATTGATTTCCTTCAAAATGCATAACTGACATGTTACTAAAGTTTGCAGTATCGCTCTGGTGAGCTGCATTTGGAAGAGAAATTAATCTTTGGCACGCGCTCATAATTACCATTTGATGTAGGATTTTAGCTAGATTTATCAAGAAATGCTCAGAGAGTCACCACACACACTCTTTTCTAATCCGTGCCGAACACTTCATTTTCATACACAATATCCTCATATATAGAGTTTCCCAACACTGAACACACAAACACAATAACCCAACACTTAGGGTCCGTTTGATTTGTATTTTTAAACAACATTTTTTAGTTTTTAAACAACATTTCACGCATTTCAACACATTTTTTCACCCAAACGTATTTCAAAAAACTACAAACAACAATTTTCAAACTACTCGACTAAACACCCCCTTACCCTCTGTTTTTACACACACACACTTTGTGACTTTCTGCTTCACACACACACCCACATACACTTTGTGGTTCTTGTCTATGATAGCTTGCTCTACACATTTTTCATACACAAAAAGCCTCAAACACCGAGCACACAAACATAAACCCAGCACTTACTCTCTTTTTGCGCGCACACACACTTGACCACGTGCCACCGCATGTGAGCCCACGCGCCACCATTGCCTTAGTGGTTGGTTGACCCGAGGCTACCTTAGCCTCTACACTCTTGTTTTGCTAAGTCACGCGTCGTCTAGTGCCATCATAGGTGGTAGATCAGAAGTGGGTTTTGAGGTTGAGAGTAAGAGAGTAGAAATTAGAGATAGGTGTTGTTTTGGCTCGGATTTAAAGGGATCGAGATGTGGAACCACTATCTGTGGTGGTGGTGATAAGGATCAGAGATAGTGGAAACTTGGGCTTCAGCCATGGGAGCTTCAGAGGTTAAAGACAGAGCTCGGGCTTAGAGTGAGAGAGAGGGCTTGGTGAGATTTATTGTGGTGGCATTGATGTTCAAAGTGGGAGCTTGAAGGGTCGGCCATGAAGGTCCGATGGAGGCTCGGCCTAACGGTTTCAGTGATTAGGGAGAGCAGAGATCGAAGATAGAGAGGGCTCGGGTTTGGTGAGAGCTTGGTAAGGTTTTGGTGAGGAGGAGCTTGCTGTCGTGGTGGTGACGTTGATGCTCAATGATGAGCTTGAGGTGTTCGGCCATGGAGGCTTAGGTTGAGAGAGTTCAGAGATGAGAGAGGAAAGTTCTAGAGAGTGAGGTGGACGTGTTCCAAGCCCAATCCGAGGGTAGCTTGAAGCTTAACCACGGGTTTGGTCTCTTGGACCAGGTTTAAGGCTTCAGCCCTTTTATTCTAATTGGGTTGATAGCTATTTCACTAAAGTTAAACCCCAATTTGTTTTAAGGCTTAGCATTCGACCCAGGCCTCCACTTTAATTTTGAACCCACATGCACATCAAACTTTTAGCCCTCTTTGTTTTAAGTCTTTCCAAAATTGCAATAAAACCCTCAATCATTTCAAAAATCATAAAGAGGCTCCTGAACCCTTGTTTGAAGGCATTCAAACAATTTCCAAGGTCTTCTAATTATCTTTAAATCCACACTTTTTGCTTACCTTCATTTAGAATAATTGATTTGCACCTTGTGTGATGTTTGCATTCCATGTCAAGGTTTACATACTCACATGCTTGCTTCCATGCTTCTTACCTCATCTATGCTTAGATCTACATGATCACATATTTGATATCATGTCTATGGTTATGCCTTACTTAGATCTACATGTTTGTATGCATGTTCTATGCTCCTATGCCTTCATATGCTTGTATGCTCGGATTTGTGATCTTCCATGCTTTTATGCTTACATCCACATGCTTAGACCTACATGTTTACATGCTTGTTTCCTTGCTTCTATGTTCTCTACATGTTTTATGCTATTTTCCATGTGCTTGTACGCTCCATGCCATGTTCGTGTGCCTAGACCTAGGTTATGTTTGTCATGCCATGTGCTATTGTAGCCCCTTTGTTCCTTTTGTCACATCTTCTTGTGTTTTGGCCTATCGGTTTGGACCTAATCTAGACTCTATGGTCTTTGTCGTCGTCCATACACCTTGGCCCATATCAAAGGGTTTGGATCACCCCTATTTGCATGTCTATGCTTGTTTGCTTCTATGCTTTATGTTTGTGTTAGCCTCTCTAGTTCTAGACTTTGTCGTGCTTGACGCCCTCCGCGGGCTTGATCTTGTTTGGTTATACTTGACGCCCATAAGGCCTTATTCGAATGTAACCATTTAGGAGGCATCTTCGGATGCAAGGTTGCTCCTTGCGTGCCCTTTCCTTTTTCGCTCCGTGCAATGATATGCTTGTTTGTGCCATTCATTGGCTTTATGTGCATCTTTACACGCTAGCTTATATGTCCATGCATGAGTCTTGCTTGCTAGTGTGTCATCCATACTTCAACACAATGAAGCTATGGACACCCGATCTAAACCTACATTTGTCTCTCGTGGATACCACCTTTTGTTTGCTTTCTTTCTTATTTGCCCTTTCACTTGTTTGTTTGCTTTCTAGCTTGCATGCCTTCTCGCTTGTTTGTTCACATCCTTGTTTCTATGCTTGCCATGTCTATCACATTTGTCTGCTTTATGTCTTTTCCATATGCTCTTTGCACCTTTTTCTTTCCATTGCTTATCTGCTGGTTTCTTGTCTTTGCCTTTGCGTGTACACACATGGAGTGAGGACGTATGGAGCTAGGGCACAGTTTCCCAGGCGCAAGCAAAAAGGGCAAGGATGCAACCATGTGGATTTGAGGCTTTTGAGCCAAGTGGCTGTAGTCAGAAGGTTTAGGGTTTAGCTTTTCCCTTTGGTTATGTACTCTTCTAAACCCCTTCCTTCCTCCTCCCTTTCTCCCCTAGATGGTTTGTATTAGGTATATTATGTTATGTACCATTCGTTCCTCATCTCTAGAGTATGGCAACCCCTGTTTACTTTCTTGCACCTACATTTTGGGCCATGCTCTAGGGATGCAAACATTTATTTTGCTGCTCTGTATGCTCGCATTGTGCATGATGTATGTACATATATATATACCTGCTTGCCCCCTTCCGGTGTGATTATCACAGTCCGTGTCACTTAAGGCAAGCGATGCCTAATTTTTGCTGCGAAAGTAAGGTGACTTGTCGCTAGATTTTCGCCATAGAAATCTGGCACTTTGCTCAAATGCCTTAGGAAAGTATAGATTGAGACCACACCCATTCAAAAGCCAAACCTCAAAGCCCCCATGTATGCAAAGCCCCGAAAGCCAATATCAAAATCATGTTTTTACTGCCAATTTCTGAAAATTAAGGTTTTATCAAAATAAAGGACTGTCCTTGGATAGGCATTGTGGGGTGCCTAATACCTTCCTCACATGTAACCAAACTTTCGGACCTAAGAATCAAGATTTTTTGTCATCCACATTAGATTGGGAAAAATGCATTTTTTCTTAACCTATGATCGGTAATAAAATCAACTAAAAATAGGTGCCCAATCACACCTTAGAAAAACCCGATAATTGGTGGCGACTCCACTTACTTGTGGTAATCCCTTAAAATTTCGTGAAGATTCCTGCTGTAACGCCAAAGGTAGACCTACCTTCCTCCACTGTGAGAGAGAGAGAGCACCCAAAGCTCCTCGCAAAGCACACCATCACCATTATTGAGAGGGACCTTCCAACGAAACCCTGCGCGCGCAGGAGCTATTGCCACGGTTGGGTGGTCGAACAAGGGCCCGCGACTACGGTTGTGGTTTTTTCCACTTCCATCCCGATCAAGGCCGAGCGTCGACAATCCTTATTCTTGGATTTGTCCCTGCCTTTATTGTAGTGAGTTTGAAATTCTTGTATAAAAGAGTTCACTCCTAATTTTTGTTGTGTGGATATTGCAACCATGGCCATCAAGTACTGTGAGGAGTCATTTGATGAGTCTTTCCGTGATTGCTCTTCTGAATTTAAGACTACATGGATTTATTTAAAGGATAATGGGTCATTCCTTATCATTTTTCCAGAACTTTAGAGCACTAGCATTGGGGGTATAAAAACCCCTGGTTGCTATTTTAGCCATCAAACTCATAAAATCATGCTCCAGCCAGGTTGTTATACCTAAAATAATTTGCAACCTAGCTATAGTCAGTTGGTACATTGCACTAGCAATGGGTGATGTAAAAAAATATTTATTTTACATTCTCAAACACTACTTTATCTATTTTACCAACTCATCTAACAATACACTCAATATCTCAGTTTTTATTTTTACATTCAACCTAATAAAATAATATAAATTATCCTATCAGTGCATTCTCTCTCTTCTCTCCCATCTCTCTCTTTCATCTTTTTTGTACTTTCATATACTTTCATATTTACTTTTATCTTTAGCAACTGTGAATAGTAGGTTGTATATATCCAATCTTACTATTCATGATTGCTAAAATTTTTTAGCAACCCACACCTGGATGAAGCTCAATTTAAGTGGGTGGGTTGCTAAAATAGCAACTAGGGGGATTTTACACCCCCCAAATGCTTGCAACCTCACTGTAGTTATTCCTACTGCCTCAAGCTAGCACTACCAATAGGGAATGTAAAATAATAATAATAATAATAATAATAATAATAATAAAACCTATTTTACCTCCTTAAATACTATTTTATCTATTTTACTAAATCATCCAACAATATACCCAACATTCCAGTTTTTATTTTTAAATACAACCTAATAAAATAATATAAACTACCTAATAAAAAAACTAAAATGTAAGAAAAGAGAGTGTGAGAGGAAGAGAGAGACTGAGAGAGTGTGAGAGATTAAAAAAAAAAAAAAAAATTCTTTACAACCCCATGAATAGTAAATGCAACCACTGTAACAAGGAAGGAAATTTTTTTAGGTTTACATACCCGGATGGAGCATGATTTTAGGGATTTAGTTGCTAAAATAGCAATTTGGGGTTTTTGCACTCCCAATGCTAGTGCTAAGGACATCCATTAGCATTTCCCTATAAGATAATTTGATCAAAACCATTAGGCTTAGCTCGATTAGGTTTGCCATAACAAGTTATAATAGAACTCATGGAGCTGAGTAAGAATATTGACTGTAATTAAATTGCTAATTTGCATTGTTTAAAGGGAAAGTGTTTGATTTTGAGAAGGAATCAATGTCAGGCGAATGAATGTTGGAAATAAATAAGAGATAATACCTGAATTTTCCTTGGAAATTACACAATTTGATTTTACCAAAAGAGGTGGCAGAGATGAGGCGTGGACCAAGTCACTGTCTTGAGACAAATTGTGTCGTCTATGGTATATCCAATGTTGTTAGACAAATAGTTTCTACATATTGCCCCCAGGATACAACAGCCCAGCCACCTTTGCTGATTATCCTTGCGAGCCTACACTGCTCATAAGATATAAGCTCTCTATAGTACTTTCTTTTCCCATAAAATTTTGTAAAAGATTAAATATTTTTGTGATAGTAAGAAGCAATAGATGGTAAGTGTTTAGGACAATAAAAAAATGTTTTTGAAGAGTTTTCAGCTTTGTAATTCAAAAATAATGTGTCTCTTCATTTTTATTTCTTTCCATATATATATATATATATATAATATAGACTGGAAATCAAATATTGTTGTAAGGTTGAATTTAATCAACCATCTTGTTGGTTTTATTCCGTGCCAATTTGCTTATAGTTCAGAATTTAGAAACCCTGTATTTAGGTGAGAATTATGTAAGGGTAGTGTGTGAGAGAGTGTGAAGAAATTCTCAAGAATGTGCGGTGAAGCAGGGACTCACGACTGGATCTCGTGGGTGGCTCACAACTGGCAAGCCGCCAGATGATGCACACGTGTGAAGTATGCAGAGAAACTGAACCGTCATGCCAGCTGTAGTACTACAGGACAAAAAGTCCAGATTGGCCATTCAGTTAGCTCACGGCTTGAACTCACAACTCAGTCAAGTCACGAGGCCAAGTCACCAGCCAGCTCTATTTTGGAAAAACTGACTTTTTGCATTCCTTTCTCACCCTAGTATAAATACCCCTTATACCCACGAAATGTAGAGAGCTTCCAGAGAAAATTTTAAGAGAGAAACCCTAGAGAAAAACAAGATTGACTCATCCACAATCTTTTCATAGAGACTCTTTAAATTCCTCTACTCTCACCCTCTCAATTCTTACATCCTTGAAAGGTTCATTACCCAAATTCTTTTCTCATCATACCCATATCTGTGAGAATGCTATTTGGTGGCTTGGGAAGGAGTTAGGAGGGGATCAATGGTTATTAGTTGATGTTATGGGCTATAGCGGAATCCGGTAAGCTAAAGAAGACAAAGGTTCGGCGCAACCTCGTTGGAGCAAGAAGCTTGGAGGGCTTAGGTACACTGGGTAGATTAGGCTTAGAGGGTCTTCTGTTGTTCATGTATCCCAACTTTATTCTTTAGTGGATTATTGACCACTTGAAAGGCGACGGAGAGGTTTTACGCCGAGGGCTTCGGTTTCCTCTTCAATAACACATCATTGTATTGTCCTTGTGTTTGCATCTCTCTTCTCTTAATTTTTGCCATTTAATTTCTGCTGTGGATGTGATTTTATTTGGTTTAGATTGTTTATCAATTCTGTTATTAGCTTATGTTCATTTTCCGCACATATATTGTTTGACATTAAGCTTGAATTGATATTTTTGTAATTGGGGGTCTAAACGTTCATAGTGTTTTATACGCTATTTGAACATTCAATTGTCTTTGCCAAAATCTCAATCTGTACATTGGGAACAAAGAAAAGGTCATAATGCTTTGAAATTAATGTCCCATAGATTACGTTGCTGAACATTATTACAATATCTTTTTGAAAGTTTCTGAATATATATTACAAAAAATTACTAGCTGTTTTGACCTTCCTTAAACCAAATAGTAAACACTTATGTATATATGGTAACATAAAATAATTCAGCAATAGTTGTACATTTAAGTGTTGAAAATCTTCCATATATGACGTTATTATATCATATTCAATTAAGAATGTTTGAATACAAAACGTTTAGAATGGAAAGTATATATTTGTAATAAAACCAAATATACTGGCAATTATGATATTAATATCGCGTTAATATTCATAAATTTTCTAATTAAAACCATTGACAAAAGTTATTCAAATTTTGAATTATATTTGAATTTCAAAATTTAGTAATCAATGTTACTGAGATTAAAGAATAATTGATACATATAAATGAGTATTAAAATAAATATAATATTTTTTTATAAAAATATCCAACATGAACTAGCCTGGGTTGGCTTCAGCAGGTTCTGTTCTGAGGTCTGATGATGATAAGAATAGACCAAAGAATTTTTTGGGTAATATGCTAAGTATAACACACTACCTCACCCCCAAAAATACAAGTGGGGCATGTCGTGGTTGAAGATTAAATATGGAAATTAACTACAGATGGCTAATGGTTTGTCCACCTCAAGTTTACAGGGCCCTCATCAACCGTTCTAGACTACAGTGACCAGTAACAACTCTCATCAATTAACGAAAAGGGTAGTCAGTGCTGGCAGATTGGCACTCATTTATTGTTGACCTCGACTGGTGATTATAATTTTCTTTTTGAAATGGTCTTGTCTGTAATTTCATAATTGTTGACCTCGACTGGTGATTGCAAGAGTTACTGAATGCTGAATCTAAACGCACATCCAAATCTTCAAACCTTTCAGTAAAATTTCAGGCACCAGTAGACTTTAAAGTTATTATGTACTCCAGTAAAAAATACAAGTGGGGCATGAAGTGGTTGAATGGTAAATGTCTGAATTAACTACAGATGGCTATTGATTTGTCTAAAGTAACACACATCCAAATCTTCAAACCTTTAGGTAAAATTTCCAGAAAGAATCCCATGTGAAACTTTGAAAGAAGACTGAAACTCTAAGTCTAATGAGATTTGATAAGAATTATGCATTGCTATGAGATTTGATGGGACATCTTATTAAAAAGAAAAGATTCGGTTCCATGATTTGCTATGAGATTCGGTTGTGTTATTAAATTTTCTCTATAAGCCCACTTCCCTCAATAACAAGGATCAGGTTCCTTAAAATTTGACATCACATTTCTTTGAGCAGTATATTTATTAAAAACAAAAAAGCAAAATCAGGATCTCCCGATCCTGATTGTTGGGTGAGGTTCCATGAAGATTCATCAAAAAGAAAAATAATAAGGCCAAGATTAATATTTATAAAACAAAACTGTGATTGACATTATATATTTATACTGATTAGCTGTATTATTCGTAATAACGTTGGTCAATATGTAGCCTGTATAGAATGGCATCTTTGAGAAGACAAGAGAGTGGGACACGAAGTGGTTGAAGATTAAATTTCAGGAATTAACTACATATGGCAAGTGGTGGCTATTTGGTTACAGTTCCTCTTAACCAACAACCATGCTACCGTATAATTAATGAGCAAGGGTAGTCGGTGCTGTCAAGACTCTCACTCATTTAATTCAATTTTTCTTTTTGGGCCAAACAACTTAATTATGTGTTAGAACTCCTTTCTCTCTCTTTTACGTGTGTGTGGTGTGTGTTTGTTTCCCAAAAAACATGTGAAGTTACGTATAGTTGAGAAAAAAAAAATTACATCTTCATTCTTTGTAGAATCTAAATCAAACAGTAGATGATTAATAATAATAATATATAATCTACTAACTTCCATACCATCAACAACATCATCAACTAACTTAAGAGCCATTGATTTGGATTTGTTCACTTTGGGTAGGTCAGACTCATAGGACTAAAGAGATCCTACAAGTTCATCAATAGGGATGGAGTCCACATCCTTGCTTTCAGTAATGGCAGTCACTTTGGGTCTAAAGTCTTCAGTTAAAGATCTAAGAATCTTCCTAACAATTTTAGGTTGATCATAAATTTCACCCAAATTAAAAGCAGAATTAACAATGTCATTCAATTTAGCATAGAATTCATCAAAAGTTTCATCCTCAAACATTCTAATGCTTTTAAATCTAGAACTCAATTGCTGCAGTTTATTGATCTTAACTGTCTTTGTGCCTTCATGCACAGTTTGGAGGATTTTTCAAGCAGTATGAGCAACCTCAACATTTAAGATCCTCTTAAATTCCTCCATAGAAACAGCATTGAAGATGGCATTCATAGCTTTGCTATTGAAGCCTGCTGCTTCTTTTTTAGAAGTTTGCCACTCACTCACAGGAGTAGTGGGCTTCTGCCATTCGTATTCAACGAAATTCCACACTCTCTCATCAATAGATTTCAGGAATGCTTTCATCCTTACTTTCCAATAAGTATAGTTGTTCCCATCAAAGTGAGGAGGAACAACAAGAGAGTGTCCATGCTCCATGACAACAGGGGTCAAGGATCAGCTCAGGGATCAAAAAATCTCTTACAAGAGAGCAACCCGCTCTGATACCACTTGAACAGTTTTAGACCCCTTAAAACAACCAGATTGGTTAGCCTAGTTAATTAGTCAAGTTGTTACTTAGTCAAATTATGCAATTCTAGGTTAAAGCAATCAAATAATCATATCAAAAGTATAAAGCAGTGGAAATATAAAAGACACAATGATATGATCACCCAGGAAACCACATGATAAAAACCTGGGGAGGATTTGACATAGCTATCCTCAAGGTAAACCTGAATCCACTATGCGAAAGAATCGAAGTTCATACAGAAGGACTACAAGCTCCCCGCTTGACTTCCTAATGCTACCCACCAGTAGAACTTACTGACACGACCACGTGCAAGCTCCGAATCCACGGACTCCTTCTTTCTTGAATTCTTCCAATCAGCTACAAGCACCCACGCTTGATATTCTTTAAGCTTCAATGGTAGCAACCGAGTTGATCATCAAGATGTTGATACTATCTCTATCTTGAAAACCCTAAGCTTTGTGTAAAGGAAAGCTCCTCTAGATCTCACAAGAGATTTACACAAAACCGCAATGTATGAGCAACAATACAACTGGAGCAACTCTAAAAACGTGGCTAGGGTTTTTCTTTATATACCTAGGGTAAAAACAGAAAACCCAAAACGTTAAATGAGTTAGGGCTGAGCTGGAATATTCTGCAGAAAAACATTCTGCCCGAGATTCGATCGATCGAGCCTTTCCTTCGATCGATCGAGCCAGGCCGAAATGCACCAATGCATCTGCAGCCACTCGATTCCAACTTTACATGAAAGACCCAACTTTGAGCAAGTCTAAATAAGACTAAATAACCTGTTTTGATCATGGTTTGCCAACAATACAAATTAGAGTTCTAAATACATAAAATCCAAATCTTTAGAACTTAACAAACTCCCCCTTTGGCAATCCGTGACAAAACACAAACTAAAAGCTCAAAGTTTACAATTAAAAAGCCTTTACAAAATAATGCTCATAAAATCAAAATTCAATCCTAACTACTATCCATCAGTTGCAAGTGTAGACAGCAGCTCAATTGAATCAACCTGTATATTCCTGAAATACTCAACAAACGCATAAACGCATGTGTGACAGAAAATAGTATATAAACAGGTATAACATTCTTGTATGATTCACACAACACATAATAAAGAAATATATCATGAATAACACATAGAATATAAATCAATAAACAGTGAATCCAAAGAAACAAGAATCAAATAAAAAATCATGTATATCAATCAATGTTACTCCTCCTAACATGAATATCCCAAAAATGATATACAAGGTGAAGCGCCTAAACACAATCTACTCCACAAACAAATAAAAATCTCCCTAACTACAAAATCTCCTCTACAAACTCTACTCCCCCTTTTTGTGACGGAATGCCAAAGGGCAATCACAATCCATCATCAAAAGGAGGTGGTGAGGGTAAACGCAGACGCGCTAGATCAGCTTGCAAAGCTCGGATCTCATCAAAAAGGTCCACCAAAAGCTGACCATGAGCCGCCTGAACGGTCATGACAGTCTCCAAAGTACGACGGATATCAAAGTCATCCGATGGAGGTGGAGGAACAGCAGCAGTAGCAGCAGCATCAGGATCAGGAACAGCCTCACCAACAGGACCTGTAGAAGAAGAAGGAGGAGGTGCGGACCCGGAAGGCTCAGACCTAGGGTGTTTAGAGCCAGCTAGAAGGTGAGCAGCCCTCTGTCTAAGAAAAGACGCACCTAAGGGACCGATGACATGCACAGGCTCTGAGGAAGGGAATCCTCTAAACCTAAATAAAGAAGAATCCTATGGATGAAAATAGGATGAACTAGTGCATGAACAGAAGATGAACTCTTATACACTTCATTCAAAGAAAGAAGGAACAAGTGTGGAAAACTGATAGAAGCATCAGTGACAAGAGCGTACAAAAATACACACGCTCGAGAGGAATGGTGTGAAGATGAGAAATGGGCCAAATGGAGTGACAAGTTATCCTAAAGAAAAGATAGTGAAGCTCAGAAAGCTCAGCAGTGGTGATCCGATGATCAGAACCCCACTGGATAGTAGACCCAGTGATGTAAGACATAACATCGCTCAAAACTAGAGACTCATCATATGGATAGACAGGGTGCTGTACCAAAGGTACCCCTAGAGCATCAGCCACTACCTTAGGAGTAATGGAGTACTCTACGCCTCATATCCAACTCTTTACTAAAGTGTTGGAATCATAGATGCGGATAGAGATGTTCGAGTAGAACTCTCTAATCAAGGTAGCAGGTGGAGGAGGATCAGAAATATCCACCAAGGGTAACCAGCCTCAACGCTCAAAATTTGCCCTAATGACAGGATCAAGCTCATCTAGAATGACAGAACGCTCAGACCAAATTTCCTCTTAAGATTCAACTTATCATAAACCTCTTGATTTTTCTCACTGGGAATTTCTCTCTGTCAAAAGGAGGAGGGGATGGGGAAGAGGCGGTGACAGACTTACGGGCTCTAGTTTTCCTAGGCATGATGCTAAGGAAAGGACAGAGACACAGAGAAAACCAAAAAAAAAATAAAAAAACCAAGGGCAGACTGCAAGCCAGCACAAAAAAAATATAGAGCAAAAATCCATATGATGCATGAACATTTAAAATGACATGATGCATGTACTAATGCAGTAAACAAAGGTCAAAATTAAGTTCAATTGCACAAAATTGGCTTGAGCACAGAGTTTCTAACAAAAACCCAAAAATTTGAAAACCACTTGAAAAATTTTGAAACACATGGATGAATTAAGCCTTATAAACATTACACATAGATTATTGTGCCCAATTACATCAAATCCACAAGCCAATTTCATCAATTACAACTCAATTTAACAAAATCCCCAATTCGGAACTTGAACATAAACCCTAGAATTTCAATTTCTCACAAAAACCAAAATTGATCAAATTAAACTATTACAATCAAGCTTATAACATGTCCCATAAAAACCCATTGATCAATTGCACAAGATTTTGCTTGAAACATCAAAAATCCCAAAAATAAAGAGGTCCGAAAATTTGAGGGCAAATGAATGAAAAATGCATGAAAAATGCAAATAAACTCAAAAAGGAGGGGCAAAAGAGACTTACCGGCTTGAGGAAAGAGAAATCTTGCAAAAAATTTGGAGGAAAACGACAAAAAATCGCTGTAGATCTGTGCCAACTCGAAGAGAGAAAGAAAAGTTTGAAAAACTTTTGAAAAGGTAAGTTGAATCAGTCTAAGAATACTGTTTTTAAAAAGCTGATTCGCGACTTTCGATTGATCGAAAATTATTTTCGATCGATCGAATCACTCCGAAATTTTATAAAAGAAATTTTAAAATTTTCGATCGATCGAAAAACAGACTGGATCGATCGAAACAGGCAACGGATCACAATATTTTGAGAAAATCCAATTTTGAAAATCTCAAACCAATTTTTTAAAAAAAACTCCTCAAAGCATCGAAATCAATGAACCACAATGCATGAGTATGAGATGAAATGGAATGATTTTTCAAAAATCCAAAATTTGTAATCCTAGTTTCTCCAAAGAAAGTTTCAGCCAGTTCTTCTTTCAATTTCTCAAGCAAAATAATGTTTTGCATAAATCTCAAGATATTTTCAAACTTGGTTAGTCAGACCAAAAACACACACAATAACATGTACAGTGTTTAGCAAAGAGTAACTCGTGTAGTGTGTGCAAACTAGCAAAAGCTTGAGAAACATGTGAGGTGATATATGTATAGCAATCAATCACAAAGTCTAAAAATTCATCACATAGAATTTAAAAGAGACTATCACCTAAAGAGTTACATCATATAACTCCCACATCTCCTAGAACATAAGCTTGCAATCATGTTAGTTTCTTGTTTTTAGCCTCTTAATTATGTGAATTGGCATCAAGCCTAATAGTACACACCAGTTTTAATTAAGTGAATTTGCATCAAGCCTAATAGTACACACCAATTTTAAGCATTAAGCAGTTAAGCCGAGACTACACCTTATGTTCTTTTTGTGCATGTGCTACACTTTCTTGAGCACAAAATCTTATGATATGCACTAAGATGTTCATGATTGGCTAGTGAACAGTGGTGAGATGGTTATTTATGCATTTCTCAAAAGAATCTAGTCCGACAGTCAAATAACATGTGTCTTCAAGATTAAGACAAAGTGATAAACACCATAAACATCTTTCCCACACAATATGTACTACAAAGTTTCAACTAGTTAAGTGCAATAAATAAGCTCATCAAAGCTAAACAAAGTACATAAGACATGTTATGTGTAAATAAATTGACCAACCTTATTTTCAAAAACCAAGAAAAATAATGCCCAACACAATTTGCTTTTTCTTTTTCTTTTTTTTTTTGTTTTAGTTTTTGTTTTTTTTTTTTTTTTTAAAGAGAAAACAAATAAATCCTAGAATGAGATGCATGAATGTAATGCAATGCAAATCCTAAAAAAAAAAACACAAATACCAAAGAATAATGGTCACAGAGGATAGAGCAATGAAGCACAAGGACCATGTCAGAAAGACTCAATTAGGACGAGTCTTTTGCATCCAAAACCTTTTAGATGCAGCACGAGCATTGGAGTTCTTATTCACATTCGAGTGATTTCTAACTCTAGGATTGGAATAAAGGTTCAACGCCTTTACCAATTCACCAATAAGTGTCATAGGATCTTGTGCTTGAGGCACAGGCACCTTTGGTTTGTTTGCTCTCTTAGCAGCTTGAAGCTTGTAACATTTAGGACGAATATGTCCAGACTTTCCACAATAATGACAAACCCATGCAGGTTTACCATGCATCTTGTCCTTAGAAAGGGTAGAATCCTTAGGTTTAGACTCTCTCACATCAACCCTAATCTTCCTAGGAGGTGAAACTTCTACAGGTTTGACAACCTCACTCACAGGGGGTTTGACAGTTTCACTCATAACCTCACTCATGGAAGGTTCAGAAGAAGAAGAAGGAACAAAATTCGTGGAATGTGGTGCAGAATCAAAGATGTTTTCAACATATCCTAACCCAAATTTATCAGAAGGATACTTTTGAACATTCAGCATGTGAACAAGTTTAGAACTAGCAGATCTAGCAACAGATAAATCATGTTCCAAAGTTTTAACTTTATCAAGCAAAAGCATGTTCTCAGATTTAACATTGTTCAAAAGATCATTAGCATCAAACAGTTTAACAAGCAAATTTTTCTTTTCAAGCTCAAGAGTTTCAATTTTCTTCAGGCCAAGTTCAACATTCATAGCATCCTTTGCAGCAATTTTGCAAAGTTTATTGTAGGCCTCTTGAAGATCTGCATCCTTAGAGAGTTCCTTATCAGAAAGGTTCTCTTCAACAGATACGCTTTCATTGACTACAGCTGTAGCAGTGAAAGCAATGAAGTTTCCATCCTCATCACATCCAGACTCATCATCAGAAACCTCATTATCACTAAGGGTTACAGCCATAGCTTTACCCTTAGTCCTCAAGAATGTAGGACATTCAGATTTCACATGACCATACCCTTGATAGCCAAAACACTGAGGACCCAATAAATTATTTGAAGATTGACCAACTTTTTCTATAGGTTTTTCAAAGTTATTCATTTTAGTGGGATCATTCTTCCTAAAATTTCTAGGTTCAGCAGTGTTTGTACCTCTTGCCTTTCTGTTGGTATTCCTAAGAAAGTTTTTAAAGTTTTTGGTAAGGTACACAATCTCTGTAGCAGAGAGCTCATCATCAAATCCACCACCATCAACATCATCAACTGATTTAAGAGCCATTGATTTAGATTTGTTAACTTTGGGTAGGTCAGACTCATAGGACTGAAGAGATCCTACAAGTTCATCGATAGGGATGGAGTCCACATCCTTGCTTTCAGTAATGGCAGTCACTTTGGGTCTAAAGTCTTCAGTTAAAGATCTAAAAATCTTCCTAACAATTTTAGGTTGATCATAGATTTCACCCAAATTAAAAGCAGAATTAACAATGTCATTCAATTTAGCATAGAATTCATCAAAAGTTTCATCCTCAAACATTCTAATGCTTTCAAATCTAGAAGTCAATTGCTGCAGTTTATTGATCTTAACTGCCTTTGTGCCTTCATGCACAATTTGGAGGATTTTTCAAGCAGTATGAGCAACCTCAACATTTGAGATCCTCTTAAATTCCTCCATAGAAACAGCATTGAAGATGGCATTCATAGCTTTGCTATTAAAGCCTGCTGCTTCTTTTTTAGAAGTTTGCCACTCACTTACAGGAGTAGTGGGCTTCTGCCATCCGTATTCAACGAAATTCCACACTCTCTCATCAATAGATTTCAAGAATGTTTTCATCCTTACTTTCCAATAAGTATAGTTGTTCCCATCAAAGTGAGGAGGAACAACAAGAGAGTGTCCATGCTCCATGACAACAAGGGTCAAGGATCAGCTCAGAGATCAAAAAATCTCTTACAAGAGAGCAACCCGCTCTAATACCACTTGAACGGTTTTAGACCCCTTAAAACAACCAAATTGGTTAGCCTAGTTAATTAGTCAAGTTGTTACTTAGTCAAATTATGCAATTCTAGGTTAAAGCAATCAAATAATCATATCAAAAGTATAAAGCAGTGGAAATATAAAAGACACAATGATATGATCACCCAGAAAACCACACGGTAAAAACCTGGGGAGGATTTGACATAGCTATCCTCAAGGTAAACCTGAATCCACTATGCGAAAGAATCGAAGTTTATATAGAAGGACTACAAGCTCCCCGCTTGACTTCCTAATGCTACCCACCAGTAGAACTTACTGACACGACCACGTGCAAGCTCCAAATCCATGGACTTCTTCTTTCTTGAATTCTTCAATCAGCTACAAGCACCCACGCTTGATATTCTTTAAGCTTCAATGGTAGCAACCGAGTTGATCATCAAGATGTTGATACTATCTCTATCTCGAAAACCCTAAGTTTTGTGTAAAGGAAAGCTCCTCTAGATCTCACAAGAGATTTACACAAAACCGCAATGTATGAGCAACAATACAACTGGAGCAACTCTAAAAACGTGGCTAGGGTTTTTCTTTATATACCTAGGGTAAAAACAGAAAACCCAAAACGTTAAATGAGTTAGGGCTGAGCTGGAATATTCTGCAGAAAAACATTTTGCCCGAGATTCGATCGATCGAGCCTTCCTTCGATCGATCGAGCCAGGCCGAAATGCACCATTGCATCTGCAGCCACTCGATTCCAACTTTACATGAAAGACCCAACTTTGAGCAAGTCTAAACAAGACTAAATAACCTGTTTTGATCATGGTTTGCCAACAATACAAATTAGAGTTCTAAATACATAAAATCCTAAATCTTTAGAACCTAACAGATATTATGCTTTGAATATCAACTATTTAATTTGATTTGTAGTTGTAATATATTCAAGCAAATAATAAGATGTATTTTCCACTTGCTAGTTGCTACCTATTCCTCGTCAATACATTTTTCTTCAAAGGGCGAGGTTAAATAATAGAAGGATGGATGATTTGTTTATATCAATGCAAATCACGTATATCCATGTTATATATGGTTACCCAATTTTCAAGAACAAAAGTAATCACATAATAACAATGCCTGACAAGATAGAATAAGGAGTAATACGTTCCATTAATGTTCTTCCAAGATCATGTTGGCTAGTCAAATCTGTTGAGTTATTTCTATTCTGCTAGTGATAATACGAAATTACAAAATTTGGAGTGACCTGGTCTAATCTTGGTTGAGAACCATTAAATTAAAGACAGTCTATTACAAAATTTGTATATGATCCTGTCAAGAACAAATCAAATCAGGTATGCCAAATAATGTATTAGATTAAGGACAAAGTTTGGCTATAAACTTGGTTAGAGCCTTGGACTACAAATCAGTCTCAGAAGCTGGTATGTGTACTTTTCAAGCGCAATGCACACAACTGCTTAACCACACTTAGCCAACCAACAAGTGAGTCATGTGCAAAGTACACACTTCAGCTTCTTAAAGTAGTTTGAAGCCTAATGCTACAATCAAGTTTGTAGCCAAGTTTTTCGTAGATTAAAATAGGTTGTTATTCACATAAACTTTACCTAATGTTTCAATGAGAATGTGCCATTTTCCTCTCAAACCAATTCTCCCAACACATATAGTAGTAGGAAATTAAAATGCCGATAGAAATACTCATTCTCAGTGGAAACATGAACTCCATCTTCAATGGTGTTGGTGCAAATGCTCCAACAAATGGCGTACTAGATAAGCATGCTTTTGGTTTATTGAACAAAGAGTGTTCTATTTGTTTCTTATACCTTGTCTTATATCCGCATTCTATGAACCTGAGTATTATGCTTGGAAAGTTAACTATGTAATTTCATTTGCAATTTTAATATTTTCAGCCAATAATAAGATGTATTTTCCACTTGCTTCCCATTCTCATTAATATATTTTTCTTCAAAGTTATAGCTCAAATAATAGATGGATGTTTGATTTGGTTATATCAACACAAATCACATCTGCAAGAAGTAGGTACCATACATGTAATTTCAAAATCATATTAACTTAGTGATCAAGAATTCAATTCTATTTTGCAAGTTGGCCTATGATTGTAAAGGTTAAATTATAAAACCTGGATTTAATTTGAACTGACCCGTATCTTTATATACGATACAAAAGATATTCTGTATTGGTTTTTGATGGGTCGATTAGTTCTATATGACCCATATATTTTTTTCATATTAAAAAAATTTAACATACTCTTTAACCCTTTTTTTAATATTTTCTTTTTGTACAAAAATTTCCTAACCTCTTTATATATATATATATATATATATAGGAGGGGAAAGTTTTTGCAAGTCCCGTAGGTCCTAAGCCGAGTGGCCGTTTAGTCGGAGTGAGGCGTTTGAGGCTTAAAAGTTAGGACAGTGGTAGCAAGAGGTTGAAGTGAGCAAGAGATTAGGCGATCGTCTTGTAGAACACCTTGTTTCAGATCTAAGGATAGATCCAGAAGTTTGAGGATAAAGGTAATTAGTTTGTGATTGTTTAACTAGGCTTTTAATCTAGAAAAATGAATAGGTTGTTTAGAAGTAACTCTTCTACTAGCATTAGATCATCCCTCCCTGAGATCCCTCAAGAAGATGGAGTTCTCAATTCAGAATCTTTTCAGTTATTAGATGTAGATCTAAAACTAGGAGATTTGAATATCCCTAAGGTTCCCATCAACCAAATCTATAAATCTTCATGGAACTTGAAAAAGGCTTTCAAGATAGATTACCATGTTAGAACTATAGAGCAAGTCTACAGCATCAACAAGGAGTACGAGACGTGCTACTTGTTACCCTCTTTAGCCCTGTTAGTGCACAGGAAAGATGGACACAATTACATCCACATAGGTTTAGTCCAGGTCGGAGTTAAACCCTTGATCAGAGAAGGTTTGAATTTTTCAATCCTAATGGCCCTCAGAGACACCCGTTATATTAGGTTTAATGATAGCCTCTTAGGAACCATTGAAACCAGTCTCAGTTGTGGACTAGTTCATTTCGACTGTTTCCTCAACTTTGCAGTCAGCCTTAGTGACCCACATATCATGAAGGCTCTCACCCTCAATATCAAGACCCACGGAACCCTTATGTTGCAAGGTGTCCAAGAGCTAGCCTTGATATACAGATTGTATTATAAGTGCATGAGGACGAACTTCAATGTTCAAGCACTTGACAAGAGAAAGATGGGAGAAACCACACTCATCCAAACCAAAGACCTCAGATCCAAGATCCAGGTACCCAGAACCCTGAAATGGTCTGAAGTCACATTCCCTTCAAATTGGACTCTAGAGAATGAAAACTTTCCTCTCCAAATCCAAAACCCAGCCAGGAACCCAGACTTAGACTTTGTCCAACAACTAGCTGATGGTACGATTAGGCTTAGTTTTGACCAGTCTAGGTTTAGAACACCCTTAGATTCGCCCATAGGATATGATGAATCCAAATTTAGATCCCCAGTAGATCTACCCATCAGTCATTCACCTATCCTTCTTAAAGATAGACCTACATCCCAGTGTAGCTCATCCAGACCTCTAGCACCTTTTCCAAAATCTAGAAGAGATTTAGGACTAGAGCTCCAAGGAGTTAAGACCAAATCCCAGGTTAGTACACCCTGCTACACAGCCAGATAAGACTCAGTTGTTGATCAGGAAGAAGACAACAACAGTCAAAAAGCCCCATCCCCATCAGGTACTGATATGATGAACCCATATCAGCATGAACCACAAGATCCTTTTCAGCAAGAAACTAAAATATATCACTAGCTCATGGTTATCAAGAAAGAGTTCACCCCTGACTTAGTTGCCCTAGGCAAAGAGTTTGAGTCAGAAGAAAATAGACTCAAAAGAGAAGCCTATAGAGCCAACCACCCTAGGGAGCAAAAGATTGAAGTTTTGGAAAAATGGAAAGAATTCATGAAGGAGATATCCAGCAATGTCCCTTTCTTTGAATACTTTGAAAACCATTTTGAATGGCACAAAAAGTCTTGTGTCATCACCAAAACAAACTGGACCATAGAAGACAACAAAGGTAACAAACATGTTGTTCAGTCTAGTCATCCACCCCAGGAAGCTATAACCTTCGAACGCCGTGGAAGCAAAGTTGTAAGTGTTATAGGAAAAGGTAATCAAGAAGGTCATAGAGCAGAACAACTATACCAACCAGTGTTTAGGTGTTATAGGAAAGTAGCTTGATAGAATAAAAGATAGGATAGACAACAAGGTTATCCTCCAACCAGGAAACCCTAGTAAACCTGTCCAAACCCTAGAAAAACCTCTAGTCAAGCTTCCCACAACTAGGCAAGCCAGTCTTAGTTACCTTAAGGATAAAATATCCTTAGAAATAGTCACCCAGAAGCTAGAAGAACTCGTGAAGAAAGAACCAGTCACCTCTTCACCAGTCACCACTTCTACCAGCAAAGAGCCCCGATTAGATTCCCGACTTGTCGTCTTAGACATCCACACAGCCTCTAGTACTTCTAGTAGAACCTCCTCAGACAGTGAAAAGGAGATTGGAAAACTAGAAAGCCTATTTCGAGGTTTAGAGGTGAAAAAGCTTCACCAACCTACCCAAACTAGCTTAACCAAGAATTGGTATCCCAGACCTACACCTCCTGACCTCCAGTTCGAGGAAAGAAACGTTAACAACCAATTCTTAGTGTCTTCAGGTAAACTCTATGAGTGGAACATAGATGATTTATCAAAACAGGAAATCCTAAACAAGATCCAGCATATGACCATAGTGACCAATAATTACTTAAATGAAGGACGCCCCCACACAGAAGTCATAAAGCTCATAGCCTTAGGATTTACAAGAAAACTTCTGCAATGGTGGAACAACTGCCTAACAGAAAATTCTAGAGAAGACATCAAGCATGTTGTCCAAAAAGATGAGGAAGGAATCCCCATCTTTGATGAACGCATAGGAAAAGGTATTCTCGATGGAGTCAATACCCTGATCTATACAATCATGAAACACTTTATAGGAAAACCTAGCAATATCACATCTAGGATTAACAACCAGTTGAGTAACCTTAGATGTAAAACCCTTGGCGACTATAGGTGGTACGAAGATGTGTTTACTACTAAAGTCATGCATAGAAGCAATTGTAACTCTCCATTTTGGAAGGAGAAGTTTATCAATGGCTTACCCAGATTGTTCGGCGAAAAGGTCAAAGAAACCCTTTGTAGCCCCTTAGGTGTCATAGATTATGATAACCTAACCTATGGAGATATCTCTAGCACAATCCGGAGTGAAGGAATGAAGATGTGCAGAGATTTGAAAATCCAAAGCTCGACCTATCCAAATAAATCAAGAACTTATGGATACCTGTAGAGCAGAAATTGAGGATCTCCTTAAAAAAGGAATCATCAAGAAATCTAGGTCCCTTTGGTCTTATTCAGCCTTTTATGTCCAGAAAAACGCTGAGATTGAGAGAGGTGTCCCTAGATTAGTCATCAACTACAAGCCCCTTAACAAAGTATTAGAATGGGTAAGATACCCAATTCCTAACAAAAAAGACTTAGGCAATAGGCTTAGCAAAGCAGTGGTTTTCAGTAAGTTCGACATGAAAAGTGGTTTTTGACAAATACAAATAAAAGAGTCTGATAGGTACAAAACAACCTTCACCACGCCTTTTGGCCATTACAAATGGAACGTAATGCCCTTTGTTCTCAAAAATGCACCTTCTGAATTCCAAAATATCATGAATGAGATTTTCAATCCATTCTCCAGTCATGTCATTGTGTACATTGATGATGTACTTATTTTTTCAGAATCCCTGAGTCAACATTGGAAGCACCTAAGAGCATTGCTCTATACTATCAAGCTCAATGGTCTTGTTGTTTCAGCCCCAAAAATCAAGCTTTTCCAAACTAAAGTTCGATTCTTAGGTTTTGATATCCATCATGGTCTCATCAAACCCATAGATAGAGCTATCTATTTTGCAGACAAATTTTCAGATGAAATCCTAGATAAAACCCAGCTTCAAAGATTTCTAGGATCCCTCAACTATATAGCAGATTTCTATCAAAATCTCAGGCAGAAATGCAAACCCCTCTTTGATAGACTTCGTGCTAATCCTCCTCCTTGGATTCCAACTCACACAGCTATTGTCCAAGAAATCAAGAAATATGTCAAAACACTCCCTTGTTTAAGAATTCCCTCAACCAATTCCTTCAAGAATGTTTAGACTGATGCCTCTAACATTGGTTATGGTGGCATTCTCCTCCAGCGTGTTAGTCCCACTTCCCCTGAACAGATTGTTTGTTTCCATTCTGGAATTTGGACTCCCACTCAGATTAATTATAGTACTATTAAGAAAGAAATTTTATCTATAGTACTATATATTTCAAAATTTCAAAGTGATCTTTTGAATCAAAAGTTTTTACTAAGGATTGATTGTAAATCTGCAAAACATGTTTTAGAAAAAGATGTTCAAAACATTGCATCAAAATAGATTTTTGTACGATGGCAAGCCATCCTTTCAATTTTCGACTTTGACATTGAATTCATAGAAGGAACTCAAAACAGTATCCCTGACTTCCTAACTCGTGAATTTTTGCGAAGTCCAAATCAAAATGTCCGGGAAAAGACCTATACAACCTCAACCCCCAAAACTGCATAAATAGCAAACCACCAATAATACCAGTCAGGCAAAGAACCCTCCTGGTCAATTAGTTCCCCTCTCTCCATCAGCCATTGCTAACTGATATGTAGTATCCACAATCCCAAAACCAAATTACCAAAGACAGTCCCATGGTCAACCCAGTTATAGTTTAGCCTTAGCAACCCCTCCTCCTAAGGCAATTACCCCATATTCAGTAGAAGAACCTTTTGTCCTCATAGTACCCCAAAAGCCTTCTTCCTCCTACCCGTCCAAAAAAGGAAGGTCTTCTTATGTTAAGAAACTTTTTGTCCAGTATATCTCTTATCTTGAATCACACCTAGTTCATATAACAGATCCCTTAGCCTTAGCCATGGAAGTTTTACCCCAAGGATGGCACTTCCTCCCAAGACACCCAAAGAAAAACATCAGATTCTATAAGAGCATCCTCATTCAAGAATAGTCTGCTTGAATAGAAAATATTATGAACAAAGGAGACCCTTCACAGGTTCTCTATCACAAATTCATCATCACAGGTTTTGTCAGTTACAAAGAATGGCGACAGCATCCCTCCTTGCTCAAAACCCTCACCGACATCTAGAGTCTCACAGGTTCAGAACTCCATTACAGTTATTATGACTACATGGACGCCTTTGAGAAAGTTCTCTTTTATCAGAACAAGAACTTTGACCATTCTTGGTTCATAATGTTTGATAAGAGGTTCTCTAGCCCGATACCCTCATGGTTCCTAAAGTGGTGGGAAATGTTTGGTTCGGTACCCCAGATCTTCCCAGAACCTTTACAGGATGCCTACAGGTATTTCAGCTCCAGACTTCAAACTTCAAGTCATGGTTCCCAATTTCCAGCAATTATGCATATGACGGTCATGTACAGGATCCATTGGATTAGTATGTTGAATTATACTATCAACTCCAACTTACTAGACAGAGAATTCTCCGTAAAATGGTGGGATAGTTTCAGAATTAATCAAGCCATCTGCCAGATCCAAAAGAACTTCCCTCCTCCAGTTCAGAAAACCATTGCTTACAATACAATGTCTCAGTCTAGCCTAGACTCCGTCCAGATCGCCGAAAAATCTAGTAAAGAATTAAAAGATCTTGCCCAGCAATTGCTCATTCAGTCAGAGAAATTAGAGTCAGAAGAAAGGGTTTCTCCTGACTCTTCAGAAGCCTCAATCAACCGCAATCCAGATGATCCCTTCCAGGATTCCCAAGATCCTTATGATTGTTACAACTTGGATAGTGATTAAATCATTCTGGATAGAACCAGTCACTATTTAGAATAGTTTTCAGAATAGGCTACTATTCATCTACAGTACCAATCACTGTACATGCACAATACCCGCACCAGTAGCTGTATAAGGACAAAGAGACAAGTTACTATTTATGAACAGTGATCGTTACTGTTCATCTACAATACTCGACACAAAATCCAGATTTAATGTGTGCTTTCGGTGGAAAAGAAATTCACCTTCAGTAAAAGCATTTCACTCTTCTGCATTTTCAGCAATCTTCAGAAGAATCCAAGGCTCCCTTCAGCTATATAAGGCAGCTCAAGTTCAGTTCTGAAGCAGGTCCAATTTTAGGTCTAGTTCAGTCTCTAAAATACCTCCCTTCTCATTACAACCCTCAATCTTGTAATCAAATGGCAACCCTAGTTTACATTTCAGTTTACACTTGTAACACCATAGTAGTCGGTCTTCACAACTGTAAACTGTATCACTGTATGGCCCCGGTCAGCCTTTCAGTTTGCTTGTAACTTACCCCCCCCCCCCTTTTTGGTATATATGTGTATATATATATATATATATATAATATAATATTACAAAAACTTTCCCCTCCTAGAAAAGTTTCCTTCCCTACCCTCAAATTCTATATAGAAGCTCCTAGATAGAGATCTCTTAGAGAAAAACTTATTTGCAATATTATTCATAAATTTGGGATGGGGTAAAGTAGTTGTGCACAAGCTCGAACCCAAAAAATTTTAACAAAAAAAATGAATCAAGCTTTTTTGTTTGATAATGAGCTTAAGCTCTACTAGTGTTTAAAATAAAATGAATAAACAGGGCTATCTTTTAATACTCAAGCTCGATTATAGAACTAGTGGCGGCTCCATGTTTAACTTAGGGTGGTCACAGGACCACCTTGACTAACAAAAAATGTTTATATATACTTGCAAAATAAAAGAAATTATAATAAACTAGCCTATTTTGGCCGCCTAATAAAAATGTTGAATACCATGACTTGAAAATCACAAGAATTTGGTTTTACAAAAGTAAGAGTAATGCTACATCCACAATATTTTCACAAAATTTTTGTAACAAATCTTATATGGTAAGTTGTTACAAATTCAAATTTAGGTTAAATACTGAAATTACTTTTTTACTCACCAATAACACCTGATCGCATAAGATTTTTTGTGAAAATTTTGTGGATGTTGCATTACTCTGAACATTGTTCTAGCCCTCCAAACATACTTCTTAATAAAAATTAGCCCAAATAACAACAAAAATATCCCAAACAAAAACAAGACTAGACCAAACAACATCAAATGAACAAATTATTCAACAAAAAGCCTATTCAAAAACAAAAATAAAAATCCCTAGTCATTCAAATTTGCAACTCGTTCAACCCATTATATAAAATAATTTCTAATTTCATTTTCCTTAAAAAAACAATTCAAGAAAAATACTGTGGTCATAAGTTCTCCTTGGTGGGGCCTGTAGTTATACTCTCTTGGCTTTGCAGTCGCAACAATTTTACTCTCCCTTGTTTGGCTTGCATTTGTAGCAATACATCCGTCTCTCTGTCTTCGTCTCTATCTCTGTCTTTATCTCTCTCTCTCTCTCTCTCTCTCTCTCTCTCCATTTTCACTTTATCTTTTATTATTCTTTTTTTTTTTTCCTTTTTCTCTTTTTTAGTACAAAGAAATTATAATACTTCATATATTTTTGTGTATATTTCTTTTTTTGGTAATGTTGATTTATTTAAGTTATCTTTTTGCTAAATTGTGTATAATTTAACTTTGTTAGTGATTACTCCTAAAAAAATTCCTAAAACCACCAAATACATTCCTAAGTATGTTTACACTAGGGAGAAAATCTATTTGGATTCAATATTCGTAGATGAGGGCTGAATTAACACTCCTCCTAAGTCATTAACATGTTAACACTACCGCCTTAGAGCATTCACATCAGCTCTTTTACAATTGTGTAAAATACACATTTTGACCAATTTTACACATTTTGAGCAAAAAAACACCCACATCAGTGGGTGAAAAAATATGTAAAATATACACAGCCAGTGTAAATGAACAGTAAATCGTGTATATTTACACGGTTACTGTTCATGTTTATCCGATTTTTTTATTCTTTTTTTCTCTCTCCTCTATCAAACTGCAACAAACTAGCGCGAGGAAGAAGGCACCAACGCCACCACCAAACTACAACAAACCCAACCACCAAACCCAGCGCCACCACCAAACACCGCAACCTAGCACAAAGAATTAACCCAAAATCAACACTGCCTAACCACCACTCAATCATCACCACCACAACCCATCCAGACCCATGATATTCCAATCACAAAATCAACCAAAAACAAAGAAAAATCAAACCAAAAATCAAACCTTCAATGGAAAACTCAACAACTTAGAACCAAAATCAAACTTTCAACAAAAAACCCATCAACCCAAACCCAAACTCAAATCAAGGCCGCTGTCACCACTGCCATGGAAAGCTTGCTGCTTTCTTTGCTCGTGGAGAGCTTGCTGTTGCCATTAGAGAAGAGAGAAACAAGTGCTAAGCTACAACAAAGGAAAAGATCAAAAAAGAAAAAGAAAAAAGAACAGAATGTGGGAGAGGAAGTAGAGAAAGGATGGGGCTTTGTGAGATATAAAAGCAAAAAATAAAAGAGAGGGTCAAATGTGTGGTGGGGGTTAAAAGTGAGGGAAAAGGAAGCTTCCTTACTTGTAAATATATCTAAATATAATTTAATTATAAAAGAATTAGGACTGAGATTTTTTTTCCCAAACAAAGCATGATTTTATTTAGAATTTTATTAAAGTCTATATTAAAACTTTTAATTCAAATCGGAGCCTTTTTTTTTTTTTTTTTAAACTAAAATCATACTAATAGTAAATAATATATATATATATATATATNATCATACTAATAGTAAATAATATATATATATATATATATATATATATATCTCTCTCTCTCTCTCTCTTTTCAATGCGTAACCCTGAAACGACACACCAAAATATATATATACATATATATCTCTTCAATGTGTAACCTTGAAACGACATACCGAAATATTTCATTGATGTTAGAATGATGGTTGAAAACACTGATCTGTCGATTATCGCCGAAGCTACTATTTTGGTGGTTTGGCCACCAGTGCTAGCGGCACGGTGGGCAGAGACATCGATCTAGTGGCGGTCACCAGAAACACTATTTTGGAAGTTTGACCATCAGACCTCCACCACAAGTGGCTCCATTGGCCGAGCCACCGGTGTTGGTAGTTTACTTAAAATTTAAGTTTAAATTAAAAAAGTATGACCATTAGGGAAAATAATAAAAAATTGATGAAGAATGAATATTTTATTGAAATATTTTGTAAAATAGATAAACTGATGTGAGTGTTTTGTAAAAGTGATGGTGTAAAATAAAAAAAAAATAGGTTTTTTTTGTGTAAAATAGATGAAATCTTTTAGAAGAGCTGATGTGAATGCTCTAAACCCAAATAACAGTCTCGCCTTTGACCCAAATAACAGTCTCCTCCAATTTGCCAAAATCGAAGGGTACTTGGGTAACTTAAAACATAATCCTACGGGTCCCCAAGAAATAACAGAAAATAAAGTAATAAACACGGTGGGATGATGGATGAACGGGTCGGGTCGGTCTTAAACTCAATGATCTCGATTCGTTATCCTCAATTGTTTACAAAAACATTTCCCCCCAACTTGGAAAAGTTTTTATTTTCCTTCCCTCTCATTCTTTCTTTCTATAGAAGCTCTGTGAGGAAAACTTGTTCACAACATTTTTCATTTATTTTTCCTCTCAAACCCATTTCTCCCAACACAAATTAGTAGCAGGAAAATGCCAATAGAAATGCCCAAAGGGCTACCATTCTCAGTGGACACATGGACTTCTTCTTCAAAGAGAAAGAGGCACCACTTCTTAACTCATGCCCACAAAGACCACTCCTTTGGCATCTCTTCCCACTTCTCTTTCCCCATCTACTCAACCCTTCTCACCAAGGCTCTTGTCCTTAAACACTACCCCCAGGTTTGTCTCTGTTTTCAGGGTTTTTTTTTTTTTTTTTTAATTGGGTTGAGCTTAATTTTGTGGGGTTTGTGCAGCTTGATGATTCATTGTTTGAGGAAATTGAAATTGGGCAATCGGTGGTTGTGAACGATCCTGATGGGGCTTTCACTGTCACGGCTTTTGATGCCAACCACTGCCCTGGTAATTTATTCTTCTTCTTTTATAGTTTTTGGTTGGCTCTGTATTGTATTTTGTTGTTTAATTGGTTTGCTCATGTGGGTTTTGTGGAAATTGTAAAATTTTGTTCTTATTGTTGGATATTTCATATTAAATATGCATATTTCAGGGATAGGATTTGTTTAAATTTGATCTTATAATAATATGTTGTATTTTTAATGGTTACGATTGAATAGAGATTGGAGTGGATGTTACCCTTAGAATTAGAGAGGGATGAATTAGCAGGCAAAGCAGATATGTAGTTCCAAGTTATTTTGGAGAGAAATTTAAGTGAATGGCAGGAAGCCAAGTTTAATAAAAAGTCTATAACTTCAACAAAAATAAGTACTGGGGAGGGGAGGATGTTACTCTATTTTATGAATTCAGGTATGATGAATCAAATTCTGCTCCGTGGTCTAGCTAAATACAGATTTATGGTCCGTTTGGATTGAGGGGGAGGGAGGGGGAGTAGAGTAGAGTTTATCGGAAATTAGCCTAATTTTTGGCCAACTCTACTCTATTCCTTTTTGCTCCCCCTCTCTCCCCCCAAACAGGCACTTAAGGAATAAACAGCCCTGTTGTTCGTAAATAGGTGTCATCCCTTTGCCCTTTAAGTGTCAGTGGCTTTTAACATGGTTACTCCGTCAACCATCGCTGGGCTTTTGTTGGGGCTTTTAAAGTGGTTCAGAATTTCCCCTAGAGAGCATGGGCAACAGTTGGGTATCTCGGGCCTAATATTCTGCATTTTTAAGTAAATAATTTGTCACACTTTAAATGATGTGCAATAATGTGTCCACACAGAAGAAAATTATATACCTAATAAACAATAGACGAAGTCAGAGCAGAGAAAATAAGATTAGGATTTGGTGCCATATCACAACAATATATCTCCCACAAGCAAATTCCAAAACTATACACAATAAACATTTTCTGTTATATTGTTTATTTTCAAGTGCCTGCATCATATTGACATAATTAGGCTAGGAATGTCTTGGATTTAGGAATTATGGGAGAAAATCAACTATTAAGGAAAACAACAATGCTAGTAAAACTTGTTCAGAAAGTTCTTAAAAATAATAAAAAATTCTTGGATCTTTTAATTTGCAGAATGTATAGGCAATTATTTCTAATTCTCATCAGCTCTTAGCAAAATAAATGGTGAAACTTAGGAGCAGTATATTATGTTCCCCAATTAAATTTAAACGCCTGATTGCATTGACCATTAAAACACAATTAAATTCAATGCAACTAGGTCTAGTTGTTTGAATTCAATTGGGGAACCTAATGTAATAGACCTAAAGTACTGTATCTAAGTTTTACTGACAAAAGAAAATGGTTTCTAATGCATCACGTAAGTGAAATTTCTACTTGGGAGCTTGTGTGTCGATAAATACTATTCTACAAAAGCAAAGAAGCACAATCAACTTAGTTTATATCTCAAGAGCCATGTTGCCAAGGGAAAATCATTAAAATTTGCGAAAGATAAAATGTCAGCAGACTCATACAGTTCAATACTCCTTTGATAAATTACTTGTCAAATAGATCCCCCATTTGATTATGCATTTATCTCTTTCTTTCATTTGTGTTCAAAACCTAAAATGATTTGAAAAGCTCTATTGACAGATTGTCCTTTTTCTGGCATGGATTGTGTAAACCTCAGGGGCTGTAATGTTCTTGTTTGAAGGCAATTTTGGTAATATCTTGCACACAGGAGATTGCAGACTCACGGCTGAGTGTGTACAAAGTTTACCAAAGAAGTTTGTTGGCAAGAAAGGAAAAGTACCAAGGTGTCAACTTGATTATGTTTTCCTAGACTGCACATTTGGGAGATTTCGTCAGAACCTTCCCAGCAAGCACTCAGCAATCCAACAGGTACCCATGGTCTTCATTCTATTCATGTTTCTTTTATAATGTCTGAAGTGATCAGTGGTCTCAAACATGCTGCAATTTGTATATTATGACCTTACTGTAAGCCGTACATACTTTTTTTTTTTTTTTTTCCCTCTCATGTTAGATTGAAATATGCAGAATGTGCAAATATAATACAAGTCTTTATATACTTGTATTTGGTTTAATCAAAATCTATTTTCATGGCTATTACCATTGATAGTATCTATCTTGCTTGCTCCTTTGTAGTTTTAGTTTGTTTTACATTAAGGTAATCTTTTGAAAATTTGTGGAAACAATATTCTGCATCTGTAATTTATGGATCGTGAAAATTTTTCTGTGGATAGCATATCCTTAGAAACCTGATTTCGAACCTCATCAATGGTTAATTCATTTAGCAGGCATTCATATTTTGTGTAATTATAAATGAGCCCTTATGTAGGCCTAATTTTAAACTAGGATACTTTATTTTCCTCCACATTTTTTTATTGCTGCATGAAACCTCAAGGTTAATATGAGCTCTGGTTTAGGTATATATCATAAATGGATGCTGTTAATTCACAGTTCATTCTCGTTATGCGTATCATTATCTTAGTGTCCATAAGTAAGGAACTTAAGCAGGCTTTGGGAATTCTTACTAACATTATTGTATATCAGTAATAGTAATCAATAAGGGCATCCAATTGTGAAAGAAATATATTCCATTCAAATTATTTTAAAATAGATGACCTTTTATGCTCCTTGTTATAATCTTGACGATTGTTAGCGTAATAAAAAAGTTTCATGTTTATGTTTTATTATTATATTTCTTAGCAGTTTATGACTCTCTCTCTCTCTCTCTCTCTCATTGGAGTGAGTGCATGTGTGGGCATGTGATTGTTTTTCTCTACAGTTCCATCTTAAATGTTAAGCACATTTCTTATGTCACAATATCAATATAACCTCAATCTGCTTCTTACATTTCAAACTACATTTCCATGAAATAGGTTATTAATTGTATATGGAAGCATCCTGATGCCCCTGTGGTGTATCTGACCTGTGACCTCGGCCAGGAAGAAATTCTGGCAAATGTGTCCCAAACATTTGGGTCCAAGATCTATGTTGATAAAGCCTCTAATCCAGAGTGTTTCCAAGCTCTAACCCTAACATTTCCTGACATTATCTCTGAAGATTCCTCGTCCCGCTTCCAGGTATTAGATGGATTTCCTAAACTATATGAAAGAGCAAAAGCAAAGCTTTTGGAGGCCCAAGCTCACTGCCAGCCTGCCCCTCTCATAATCCGCCCATCAGCACAGTGGTATGCATGTGAGGAAGAGTTCTCGGAGAATGGAAGTCAAAGAAAACTGAGAATGAATGAAGCAGTAAGGGACCAATTTGGTGTTTGGCATGTTTGTTACTCAATTCACTCATCCAAGGAAGAATTAGAATGGGCCCTGCAACTTCTTGTGCCTAAATGGGTTGTTTCAACAACCCCCAGTTGTAGGGCCATGGAGCTAGATTTTGTTAAGAAACACTGCTTTGGCAATCAAGTAGCTCCAAATGACCCTATCTGGAAGCTTCTTGATATTGCCACAGAAGGTTCGCCAGATGTGGATGTATCCATCAAAGGTGTTACTGGTTCTCCTATGGTTGAAGAGCACACCCAAACTTATGCTCAAACTCAATTTGAACCAGTAAAAGTATCTACAGGCCTAAAAGGACTTATAAAATTGTCCCCTCCAAGCAAAAAAGTGACATTATTTGGAAGAGCGAGACTTGGTCTCCAAGATTTTAGTTTTTCACATGAAGGTCCAATAGTTGCATCTATCAACAATAACCCTCCACAAATATCTGCCAACAAAGTAGAAGAATTCTCATTCCAGGAGGAAGCTGAAGTGAAATGCCATAAGTCAGAAAGCAAGACAGGTATAGCAGATATTGAAGTGCAATGTCTGAAGTCAGTGGATAAAGAGACTGAAGTTCTTAACAGTGCTTCTTTAACAATTGGATCATCAAAGAGCTACAGTGAAAGATTGAGGAAGTTTTATAGGACAATGAATGTTCCTGTGCCTCAGCCTCTTCCCTCCTTAGTGGAGCTTATGAAAGCCAACAAGTGTGCCAAGAGGAAATTTGAGTTATAGTCTTGCCTTTTCCGATGAGGAGGCAACAGGAAAGTATACATATAGCATTAGGATTGGTGCTTTGGCCATACAACACGTCATTGTATTTATATTTCCCTTAATGGGGTGATTTTTTTTAAAGTAATTATTTCCCATTTTGTAGCAATAGTTGATCCCTCTATGAATAAAGGATGCATGGATGTTTCAATAATTGCAACTTGAGTGTACATTCAAATACTGAGGTGCTTGTGTGTGTGTTACTTAAAAATGGAATGATCAATTCTTTGAAGATCACTTGCAATATCTCCTTATCCTTTAAATTTTGGGACTTTCGTCTATACATCCTTAAAATTTGATTTGCCCCTGCTTTTGCTGTGGTGAGGATGAAATTCTTATGTAAAGGAGTTCACTCCTGGTTTTTCTTCTGTGAATGTTGCAGCCTTGGCCATCGAGTACTGTGTGGAGTCATTTGATGTCTTTCTTTCAGTGATTGCTCTTCTGAGTTTAAGGGGACATGGATTTCTTCAAAGGATAATGGCTCACTCCTTGTTCTTTTTGCAGAACTAAAGGCATGGTACTAATATGGCAACTCTTCCAGTATTTTGTGCAGCAATTTCTCATTGTTTATAGTTAGTCCTACTGCTGCTAGCCTTTAGCAAAGCTCCTTAAGTAAGCTTCATAGAAACAAGATTGGAGATCTTGGATAGAAAAAAATTGGAGCTTGAGGAGAACTAAGTAAAGCATTCGAGGCTGTGGAATCAGTTGAGCAGGAAGCTATGACCATATGGCTTTCAAACTATGTAAAATTGGCAGTATATGCATTAAAACAATCAAGAGAAATATGAGTTAAGTGAAAAGAAGAAAATAGAGAGAATGAGCTAAGAAACTGAGAGAGAGAAATTGCATTTGATCCGAGTACATTACACGCACACACCCACATGATCATATATACTAAACCTTTGGTCAAAATCCCCTCTCTAAGCTACCAATTATAAGCGTTTCTATTCCTTTTAAAAAAACCGACTACCATGTAACATACTTGATCAATGCACGTACTCAGTTCCCATAACAGACTTGATTTAATTTGCACACGTGTTCAGTAAACTTTAACAGTTTGTATACATTTTAAACTTAGCAGTTTGGTTCATGTTAGGATCAAATGTATCTAGTGTTGGCAACCGTATTTCCAAAAATGTAATTTAATGTTTTTTGGTTGAGTTTTAGTGTCCAAGAAAGTGGTTGAAGTTGTACATTGAAAACACGAGAATACAGGTCAAGAAATTGCGCAAGAAGAAGAGGTTTTGCAGGCTCAATTACAAGTTGACCGATTAAGGTTCTCCAAGTTCGACTATAGTCAACAAGTCAAGCTCTGTTTTTCCAAACTTTTCAGTCTACAGCCATGGTGACCAAGTGACCTAGAAATCCATGCATTGGGGTTCCATGACATTTAAAAATGCTTTTTAGGTCATTATAAGATAAGAGAGATAGTGAAAATTGGAGAAACTATTGTGACATATATGCACCAAGGGTTTTGTACTATGCTGCATCTCTGGTCTACATTGAAGATCCAGAGTATTCTAGTGAAGTCATCAACACAAAAACTACTACATCAAAAAGTTGTGTGATGAGTTAGATATGGATTGAGTATCCGTGCACTGAAGAGATTCACGAAGTAGAAGAGTTTAACTAAATTGGATATCGCTTATTTTGTTGAAAGTATTGTAGATAAAATGCAACAATAATAAGGTTGTAGATGCTCTAGCAAAAATCGCTGAAGCTAGTCTGAAGTACAGGTTTGGTTAGAAGACCTACTTGGAGACATTGCTCCGTTGGCTCTTTTTTTTTTTTTTTTTTTTTTTTTTTTTTTTTTTTTTATGTTCATTAAGATTTCTGTTTTTGATTGATAATAAATTCCCAATTTGGTTTTAGTTTGGTTTCTCCCAAAAAAAATAAATAAATAAAGTTACAATAGTATGTTTTATATATTAGTTCTATTTCTCTATGCTTGAAATTTTTTTAGGAAAAATTTTACATTTCCACCCTAGTTCTTCTTCTTCTTCTTCTTCTTCTTCATTTTTTTTTAAGATATTGGCAGGATTTTATTTCAACTTATGGCGTCTACTCTTGATGATTGCTATCTTTTAATTTTATCATTAGAGCAAGACATCAATTAGTTTTTTATATAAGTAAAGATCGAATCTCAAATCTCTTATTCAATGAAAAGAGACTTTACCAGTTGCACTAATTGGAACAAGGACAAACATATGATTTCAAGCTAGAGGGGTCGAAGTATAGCAAAAAAAAAAAAAAACTCCAAATAAACATCCATATAGTATTAATAAATTAAAAACCAAGACACATAAACAAAATTGTTGTTTTTTAATATATTAAAATGCAATCATTTATCAACAAAGACAAAAATAAATAAATAAAAACACTAAAGAAAGATATAACTAGTAAAAAAAATTAGTCTATCTAAAACACCGTAGCTTGAAAGATGGGAGATGGGCCTAAGGTTTTGAAAGATGGTAGCCCAACTTAGAGATGGGCCCCTTAGATATGTTCCTAACTGGAACCCACCCCTTATCATCTATGTTGGTGTAAGTATAATAGAAACACGTGACTTCTGGCCTGCACACCCGCTATACTAGTTCACATAAAATAAATAAATTGACTAAACCGTCCCTATATGTCTGTGTTTAACATTACATATTGATTAAGGCGACTGGAAAGTTAGGTGTACTAATAGGATTATTGCTCGATATGTATTATATATATCCTGAAAATTGGCATCTTTTTGGTACGAAGTAGGGTTTATGGTTTCATTACCATAAAGAATTGTTATTGACCAACAAAGTGATGACTATTTAGCTTCTCAAAAAAAAAAAAAAAGTGATGACTATTTACATGCTGAATTAGAATTACCCATGATTTTCAAGACCGTTTCGGGATCTACTCTTAGCAAACACTAAACACAGATGTAATTATTTAAGGAACTTAAGAGGTAATAAGTCTCTTTATTATTGACGAGTAGTGATTAAATGGCCATCAGTTACAATGGATGACTGTAAGCACATTAAAGTAAAAAATAACTCTACCAATTTAGCTAGGAATGAGTAATGGCAAGAAAATTATTACAAAGTTCTTTATGAGCCGCCGCCCAGACAATATATACGCCCATTAAAGGAGAGACTTCATTGCCATTAATGAAGTAATTCACCCAAGTGCAATGTCCAGGGGAGATTAATGGACAAATGCATTAACCCGAGTACTGATTATATAAAGCCAGCTAGCTCAAGTAAGTAATCTCACAGACACATCATATTGCAGTATATGCAATAGATTTCAAAAGAGAGATTATCTAACTTAAGTTTTGGAAAGCCTATGCCTGGCACCACCCCCGGTCAAGGGCGGACTTAGGATTTCAAGCTAGGGGGGGCGAAGTATAAGAAGAAGAAAAAAATCCAAATAAGTATTCATATAGTACTAACAAACTATCAACCAAGATTAATACACAAAATCATTGCTTCATTATACATTAAGATGCAATCATTTACTAACAAAGACAAAAAAAGATACAAAATAATTCTTAAGAGCATCAATTGTTGCAAAAAATATATATATATATATATGTTTTTTCACAAACCAAAATTTACTTTTCCTACTTTAATATAGCATTTGAAATGTCTCATACACCAGTGTTTTTGATATTTTGGTGTTCTAAATACTAAATATTTTCCATTTAGAACACTTAATACTAATACTCTAATACTGGGCTGATTGAGATTTTTTATTTTTTATTTTAAAATTTTGTTTTTGTTAAATTTTTGAGTTGGGTAGTTGTTAGTTGAACTAGGCTAATTAAAATAGAGGGAGTCTAATTTTTTGGAAAAGTAAGGCACAATTCTAGAAATAAAAAAATATAATCATTTTTTTTTTTTTCCTTTGGCTAGGGGGGACCAATTTTTTTCTTTTTTCCTTTTTTTTTTCTTTGGGCTAGGGGGCCCAGGCCCTTGGCCCTCTTGGCCCCTTCGTGGATCGGTCCCTGACCCGATGTCTTTTATCTTAACTCTTTTTGTTCTTAACAGGAAATCAGGTTTGTCCTTGGACACCGACGAGGAACATACCGACGAGACTAATTTGTATTTCATCAATTTTCTAGCTTTGGAAGCTTAATGTACAGAAAACATTCTGCACGCCACACGTAGTACAAATATAGGTGTCACTTCAAACAGAGCTGTCTCCTCAAATTTTAAAAGAACATCATGAATATGCTTTGTTGTCATTTGAACGTCTCTACTCCATTATTCTAATTCTATTTCATTATTTTGAGAAACTCTTTTATATCTACTAAAACTTGCCTTGAACAAACTAAATAATTCAGATGGATAGAAAAGATGACAAAAGAATTAACTTACTATATATCCATAAAAAAATTAAAAAAAAAAAAAAAAAAAAAAAACTTACTAAATATAAACCACTTTGGTTAGTATAAGTTGTACTTTCACATCATTCTTATGAAGAAAAAGGTGTTAAGAGTTTGGTTGAAAAAGGCAACCATATATATCTTATACTAAAGCTTGACAAGGTAAAAGAATTTGTTGCACAAATTAAGCAGCTTTCAAAACTGTAGCCAGAAGAACTCCATTATACATCATGGTTTCTATCAGTTTGAAGGATAAGCATGAATTGTCATGCTAAGTAAGCTAACAATTGTCATGGGAACAAGTCGTGCTAGTTAAAAGTGACCTACCAACTACATAGAGAGAACTTGATTCCATACCTTTAGTAAATTGTAATTATTGTTTGTGATAGCAATGAAGTGAGGAAGCTTTGTTGATTGAATATATACGTAATGGGAATGGGGTTTAATTGTTTTATCAAATTGATTTCTTTATGTTTCTATAAAGATAATGACAAGACAAAATTTACTTTGAAGGTAGAAAATGACTCGTAATCAATGGAAATGCGTGCCCACTTAACAAGGAATGACGATTGGTTCCATTTTATTTTTGGGGCCCTTATAGAAAGCCACCAGTTCTTTTGAAAACAGTAGCTAACCTGTGCTTTCAATATCAACCAGACATATACTCCTTTGAATGCGGACAAAGATTGACAGGTCAAATACTTCAAACTCTGTCCACTAACTCTTCCATCCATATCTAATATCATTTTGAAAATTTTATTATGAATATTAGGTTCTTTTTTTTTTTGTCATGATTGTGGCTAATAAGGTTTGTTGATATGAATTTAGAACAACAGCAAACTTGATGTGTCAACCAATTTGTGTGCAATAAGGACAAGCTAGTATGGAGTGTTAGCAAAATTATTTTGAAAAACAATTTATATAAAGCATCAAATTTTTTTCCTTTTTGGATCAGATAAAGCATCAACTATTAATGTCAACTTAGCAATCATAAATTTCAGAAACAAAAAATCAGCAATAGGGTTATAAACTGATAATTATATATGTCAAGGTCATGGGTTTCTTTAACTTTTGTGACAACATGTATCATGTAATATTACTTCTACACAATCCATTCTCTCCATGCTAGAGTGATAGGACATAGGAATTTGTTTGCAAATCCTTACCTGTTTTTATCTCCTTCTGTCAATATTAAGATCTCAGTTAAACCTTAAGGAGCCACCTCATTGGAGAGTTGTTATGAGCACTTTGCTATGATAGCATAGCCACTTGGACATGTTGATTAGACAAACCAACCAATTTGTATAGAAAGGTAATACTAAATAATTGATATAGGGTAAAACTTAATTTAGAGACAAAATAACCTCTTTTAAAAATGAAAATAATAATAATAATAATAATAAAACACAAAATAACCTAATTGAATTCAAATACTCAATTACATTGAATTTAATTGTCTTTAAAAATATAACAATTTTTTATATTTGAATTCAATTGATCAGAAACCCAATATGCTGCATCTATCTAGGAATTGTAGTTAAGTTTTTACCGAGAGAGAGAGAGTATTTCCCTCCTAGCCTTTTTGAATTCTTGTTGGAAAAAGATTAGCCATATGAAAGCTGCACGTATGGACCATAATTACTTAGTTTCCCACTTTGTAGTTCATATATAGTAAAAGGTTGAGCATTTTGACGCCTTTACATTTTACTTCAGCCTTGTTTTGAAACACATTCTATGTGTGTCGAGTATAATTATTCCTTTATGCACTGTAAACCATAATTTGCAATGGCTGCGGAGAAAATGGTGCTATGTCATGGTTGCCCATGGATTAATTAGCATTATTAGTACTTTTTTATCTTTTACTTTTCTTTTTTCTTTCCCTTTGCCTTTGGCATTGGGTTGACCCAATAGTCATTAACAGTCATTCGTTTGATCTATTAATAGTACTTACTATTTGGGTTTCAGCTATTATTTCACATTTCTTTTTTCATGTATATTTTTATATGTTAAAATATAAACATTCTCATATTAATTATTGTTATATGTATAAAATAATGTATGTGAACGAGTGTAAAAGAATATTTAAGCCTTACAATTTTGTCAAGACATCAACATTTTGAAATTTTTTATTTAAAAAAAAAAATAATTAACTTAATACTTGTCCCATATATCATCATCAAACTAAGACATGTACACATAAAACGTAATATTTCCACAAGTTCTCTTGTTTTTATGTATTAAAAAACAATAATGACTTGCTTGAAGTGGAAGAATGATTTTGATCCTTATCCACAGCCGTCTTTTATCGACCAACTCATTTCTATATTTGAACAGTAATCAAGCAATCACACTCTCTCTCCAAAGCACTATAAATATATACTGGACCAAAGTTTCAAACCTCAGTATTACTATCATTCAAAAAAATAAAAAATAAACCTCAATATTACTAACATACTTTCTTTGACCAATTGTTTCATATATTTATTGTTATAGGATGGGAGATGGCAGTGTCAACCTACCTCCTGGTTTCCATTTCTGTCCAACTGATGAAGAACTTGTCCTTCACTTTCTCCTTCGCAAGGCCTCACTCTTGCCATGCCATCCTGACATAATTCCAGATCTTGATCTTTGTCTGCATGATCCTTGGGAATTCAATGGCATGTTTCTATATTATAATTATTATTTTTTTTTTGTGTGTGTCTTGTTCTATATATTTCTGTTTAGAGTTCTAGACATGTAATAAAATGACTTATTGATCATTTTCATTACATATATAGTGTTAATGAATCATACGGGTTGTGTTGTATATATAGGTAAGGCATTGACAAGTGGAAGTGTGTACTATTTCTTCAGCAATAAGGTGACAGAAAATTGGATCACAAAAAATGGATATTGGATGGAATCGGGTATTATTGATGAACCTATAGTCACCAGTGCTGGTAACAAAGTGGGAATCAAGAAATATCTTGTCTTCTACATTGGTGAAGCTCCAGGTGGTGTTGAAACTGATTGGATAATGCAAGAATATCATCTTTGCAACCATGATTTGAGGGGTGCATTGCACAACAGAAGAGGAAAACGAAAAATAGTGAGTAAATGCTAAACTGTTTCTACATCAACTTTTCATGTGTGATTTTTTTTTTTCCTTTTGGTTATTTTTTATGGAAATAAAAGGAAAATATGTGATAAGTTGTAATTTATGGAATTTAAAATGGGAAAAATAATTTTTATTCTAAAGCGAAACAAAAAAAGTGGAACAATAAATTTTTATTCCATATAGGTGTAATTTTTAATAGAAACCATATACCAAGTCCAACCATTAGTGTTCCACTTTATACTCCCTAATATATGTTTGATTTTTTTTTTTTAAACTTTGATTACTTTATTTTTTTGTTTGAGAGGGAACTTTGATTACTTTATAAAGGAGAAAAAAGACATGTAACAGCTTAATAGGATCGATGTGATTAGTGAAGCATAAAGTCAAACATTTTATTCTTATATTTCATACAAGTTTGGAGTATAAAGGGCACTCTTACCTTCAGTTAGTTTATTTCCCCTTTTTGTTAACTACAGGATTGTAGTAAGTGGGTTTTATGCCGAGTTTATGAGAGGAAAGGCAATTTTGCGCAATGGTTCTGCATCAGCGATGATGAAGATAATGGAACGGAGCTTTCAAGCCCTGACGAAATGTTTTTGTCAGCTGTAGATGATGAATTTGATGACACAAGTTTTCCCAAGTAGATTTAGTATTTAAGTTTTAGATTAGTTATCATGTAGGCCTTATACCTATGTGTGCATGAAATGCAAATCTTAGTCAAAGTGTAAGATTGATATCTTTACTAAGTAGTCTTTTACCTTTTCTCTGATTTTCATTATGATGGCTACTTTGTGTTACCGATGTATAAAGAAAGGTCATATACAATGCACAAAACTCTCATTTCAACAACATATGGGGTACTTTGTGTTACCATTGTATACTAAAGAAAATTTCAATATATCTTTTAAAAGTTGCCTGCTTAGCCTAGCATGTTGTCATCTATGCTGTAAGCTTCCACAACTGGATGTAAAACAAGCACTTGTAAATTGTAACTGAAAGTTCAAAAAGGGTATAAAACACCTTTGAACGTTTAGACCCAAAATAACAAAAATACCAATTTAAGCTTTATATCAAACAATTTATGTGCGGAATATGATAACAAGCTTATAACTGAATTGATAGAACAATCTAAGCCAAATATAAACACATCCACAGCAGTAAATATAAGGCAAAGGTAAAGGGAAAGAAAATGCAAACACACGGACAACACACGATGTGTTATCGAAGAGGAAACCGAAGTCCTCGGCGTAAAACCTCTCCGCCGCTCTCCAAGCGGTCAAATAATCCACTAAAGAATGTAGTTGGGATACATGAACAGCAGAAGACCCTCCAAGCCTAATCTACCCAAGTACCTAAGCCCTCCAAGCTTCTTACTCCAACGAGGTTACGCCGAACCTATTTCTTCTCTAGCTTCCCGGATTCCACTACTTGACCATAGCATCAACCAATGTATATTGGTTCCTTTCCAAACTGCTTCCCAAAACACCAAATGGACCTTCTCACAGACGTGGGTGTGGTGAGACAAGGGTTTAGTAAATGACCTCTCAAGGGTATGACAATGGAGAGGAAGAGAGTAGAGGAATTTGTAGAATCTCTTTATATGAAGATTGGAGATGAATCAATCTTGTATTTCTCTAGGGTTTTCTCTCACAAAATTCTCTCTGGAAGCTCTCTCAATATGATAGGTATAAGGGTGTATATATAGTAGGGTGAGAAGGGAATGCAAAACGTCAGTTTTTGCCAAACAGGGCAAGTTGGCGACTTGATCTCACGGCTTGACCAAGTCGCGAAATCAAGTCGCGACGTAACGGCCTGGCCAGATTGGAACTTTTGTCCTGTAGCGTGACAGCTGGCGCGACCCTTCAGCTTCCCAGTGTGCCTCTCACGTGACTGCCTTTCGCGGCTTGCCAGTCGCGAACCACCCGCAAGTCCTAGTCGCGAGACTCTGTTTTTCTTGCACACTCTTGAGTTTTTCTTCACATCTTCTCACACACTACCCTTACAATTTTTTCACCTAAATACAGGGTTACTAAGTGCTAAATTACAAGCAAATTGGTCACGGAATAAAGCCAATTAGATGGTTGATTAAATTCAACCTTAAAATCTCTCCCTTTGAGTATTCCGTGACAAAACCCTACAACAGACTCTAGACTTAAACGTGAGTTGGGAACAGTTGGAAAACTCACTCACACCTAACTCTAGATTCTGAAAAGCTCTTGAACATATGAATAAGTAACTCCTGAAACATAATAACATAGCAATATCATTGTACGCAAAAAACTTAATATGCATATGGAGCAAAATAAGCATGATCAAGCAAAAATGAACATAGGCATAAAAGCAATAATTCATGGCAAGATCAACACCAGTAATCACTTAAGCAAAAGTGATTACTATGTTCATTCACACAAGGAATGAACATTCGGACATGCAAAAATGATAAACTCAATTGAAGAGAATCATTTGCAAGTCCAACACTCAACCAATGCATACGAACATATATGCATCTAGGAACAATCCCACAAGGGCACAAGAGTGTTGTACTTATGGTAATGCAAAGCATTAACAAGTACCAAAACACAAAGCACAAAGGCTGCATAAGCAACGTTTTTGCAAATACATGGCACAAACCATACAAGCCTACAATCATGCAAAAGTGCTAGAAACAACCCTCAAAGCTTACAAAAGCAACAATGGGTACAAACGACAAACAAACAATGCTAAAAGCTGAATAACATCATACTATATAAGTGCTGAAGAAAATAAGTTGGATACAGAACAATGAAAAAAAAACTAAGGATAGACAAAAACAGTAAACACAAATCTGTTAGTTGAAATCTCCCCCTTTCGTTGAGCTCTCCCCCTGCCAATAGCATCTCCCCCTTTTTGTCAAGGAATAGCTAGTCGTCACTATCTTCGAGCTTTCTTTGAATTTCATCCAATTGAGTTTGAATCGAAGTAAACTTCGTATCCCATCGAGAGTTGAGATGATGCAAGATAGAAGAAAAATTGGACATCTTTGAACTCAGCTCATGAACAGAAGCTACAATAGAGTCTAGTCTCTCGTCAGCAGGGAGTGAACTGGAGCGCGAGCCACTGTGGGATGCGGAAGCTTCTGTTTTGATTCCCTTCTTGCTGTGACCAATACTAGCGTTGAATGTGCGCATGTTGATTGGACATGGTTTAGCGCAGGGAACTTCGTTTTCAAACGGATAGATCCCTTTCCGCTTCAAAATCCGGGAGATAAGACAGCAAAATGGGATGCACATTCTTGATTATGTTCTTAGAACAGTTTTGCAAAGGATATGAAAGATATGAGCACAGATGTCAATCTCGACATCAGAAATCATATCATGAAGAAACAGTGCACGTCCGAGATTCATATACCCTGTGCTGGAAAGGGGATACAGGTTGTGAAACATGATGATCGTGAGCACTCTCAATTTTGGAGGAAGAGATGAAACACTGACTGAATTCCCATTTGAGGAAAATTCTAGATTGTCCCCAAGAGCTGCTTTAAGTAATTCTTCATTCGGATGAAAGTCATCATAGATTGGAGATATCCCAAGAATTGGCCTGTTGATGTGCAGAATCTCTGCTAGATATGCAGGAGAGACCGAGAAACTTTTTCCTCTAACCCAGCACTTAAGTTCATCTCCTTCAATAATTGCATTTGCATAAAACTCTTTTACCAGATCTTCATATGCATCATCAAGGTCAGAGAGAAGATAATTCCAGTCCTTGCGA